>NC_062968.1:27614949-27759904 GCF_023119035.1 Salvia hispanica | reverse complement strand
CGTAGAATTTACTTTCTAATCCTTTTATATTATTCTCATTAAAAAAAATATTTAAGACATGAAAAAAAAAATTATTGTTCTTCTCCCGCAGCGGGATTTCAATTTTGTGGTGGGGATGTAACCCGTGTATACTGGCACCCATCAGGGGTAGGCCAGTAAGTTGAAAAAAAAAGTACAGAATTTATAAAAAAAATTACTCTTATTATATTTTCCTAATCTTTCATTTAAGATGCATCGTTTATAAATTTTCCATTATAAAATGTTATGATAAGAGGAAAAATATATATAGACAAAAAAATTATGATGGCATGTTTGGTGTACGTGCAAGGTGAGTTTTGAGAAGGTGGGGGAAGAGACATCGAATTGGCTGGGAGTCTCCTACGGCGAGAAATTCGTTGCAGAGGTTGGTGATGATGTGGTGGAAGGAGAAGAAGATGACAATGGAAGAAGGGAAGGAGGCGACAAGTGTAGAGGGGGAGCGACGATGAATGTAGTGCGTGCGCAGTAGAGTCTTTACTTTTTATTGTCGTGGAATTGTGTATCTATCAAAATATCAAAATATCCAACAGACACACTGATAATGATATAAATGAATATTTAGGAGTCGTTTGGTTAATAACTTATCTCAGGTTTTTAATATTTATCTGAACAAATCATGTCATTTGGTTACTTTTGGTGGCCCGTTTTTATAATAGCGGCCCGCACGAGGCCCGCACTATTCATTAAGTTTTCGGCATTTTATTATCAGGACATCTTGGGCTGTTTATTATCTTGCATCGACTTGCGCTCCAGATAAGGCCATTGTTTCTCCCAAATACCCTTCCTCACTTCATCATTTTGAATTTCAGAATGAGATAAGGAAAGCCCCAAATCGCTGAGATAAGGAAAACTGCCCAAAGCCTTGAACTCCAATTTGCCGTTTGAGCACTCGTTGTGTTTCACAAGGTGAGTTCTTGAATTTAAACTAAATTCTTCAAATTTTTGACCGTATTTAATGGATCTTGGTGGATTCATTTTCTAGATCTAGTTTCTGAATATGAAATTCTTATGTGGGTTTTTCTTTTGCAATTTCACAAATTAATACGATTTCAAACTAGAGGACTTGGCTTCATTTTGTGCCAAATTAATCTTGGGTTTATTTATTTTATTTGTCGTCGTGGGTCACTGCATTCACGTTTGCTTGTTGTCCGCTTGAATTTTAAACCGTGTACAAATTTCATTTCTTCACCCCCTTGAGACATTTGTTAAACATTTTGTTTGTGCAGTCAACTGATCACACTTATTCTAATCCCCTTTGCGGTGATGGCCCCTCAATTTCGCTTATCCTACGCCGTGTACCATATGATTGAAGAATTAGTGAATCTGTTAAAATTACAAGCGATTGTCATTACTTACTTACAATTGAAAAATAGAACGAGATTTAGACGTCGTCCGAGACAACGTCTAATTAGGTATTCATTGAAAGATAGGATACCGCCGCAAGTGAATCATATGAATAGGCTCTTGAAAGTCAGTGATGTAGACCATTTTGATAACCTACGTATGGATAGGAACGCATTCGGTCGTTTGTATATTCTTTTAAGAGACGTTGGTGGGCTGCGAGATGGTAGGTATGTGTTACTAGAGGAACAAGTTGCTATTTTCCTAGGCATTCTAGCCCACCACAAGAAAATTCGTATATCTGGCTTTGAATTTAGGCGATCCGGAGAAACAATTTCCCATTATGTTCATCTTGTTTTGAGAGCGATCCTCCGGCTTCATGGCATTCTACTGCCTCAACTAGAGCCAGTGACTGACAATTGTGTTGATTCTCGTTGGAAACATTTTAAGGTAATCTATTAGTGTGCATTCCATTGTTTGACCTTGAACTAATTTTCACTGTGATGGTGTGTATTTTTTTACAAAATTTTTGTGATTCACATTAGGGGTGTATTGGCGCCTTGGACGGGACCTGTATAAATGTCCTCGTTAGTAATGCGGATAAGCCGCGTTATCGAACGCGGAAGGGCCAAATCTCGACCAACACTCTTGCAGCCTGTGACCGCAGAATGAGATTCATATATTTTCTTCCCGGCTGGGAGGGTTCAGCCGGTGATTCCCGGGTGCTTAGAGATGCTGTTAGTAGAGAAGGGGGATTGAGGGTTCCCAAAGGTTTAATAAAACCTTAATCCTTGCTACTTGCTGAATTTAAAAAAAAAATGATTCTGTTTGTTTAATACCTCATAACATCACTAAAAACTGCATTTGGTTTTTTTTAGGAAATTACTTTTTGTGCGATAATGGGTATGCAAACTCTGAAGGTTTCTTGACCCCATACAAGAATGTTCGTTATCATTTGAAAGAATGGGGTGATGGCAATCAAAGACCGCAAAATGCGCGGGAATTGTTCAATCTGCGTCATAGTAAAGCTCGTAATATTATCGAGCGAGCCTTTGCCGTTCTTAAGATGAGATGGGGCATTCTTCGCAGCGCGAGTTTTTATCCGATTAAGATCCAAATTCGGATGATTATGGCATCCTTCTTAATCCATAATTTCATACGTGGTGAGATGCTGAACGACCCAATCGAACAAGAACTTGATGGTGCACCCCATAATCTAGTCAATGAGGAGGCTGATGGTGATGTTGAATACGTTGATCAAGTCAAAACAAGTCTAGCGTGGACTCAAATGAGGGATGATCTGGCTAATTCTATGTGGACTAATGTGTGCATTTTCATATATATCAGATTGATCTTGATTTATTTGTATATGCATTTTGATTTAATGTTTGAACCTATCCTACTTACTGACCTTTCACACTATTTTTCTTTTGCCATGATTTACAGCAGCCACATGGCGACCTCCGCTGACGGAGGAGATATGATACCCGAGTGTCTTTGTGGCGGGGGCAAGATGTCGTTGTTCTGTGCTGGACCAGATGCAAAGCACAACGGCAGATGGTACTACAAATGCCCCATCAATTCAAAACATTCGGGCTATTTCTTATGGTGTGACGACTATCACAGTAAACATGGAGATGGGAAGATGCCAAATTACGTATTGAATCAAGTTTATCGTCCAGCTAAAGCAGAAGACATCAGTGTTTCTGAGGCCAAAATAAGCACGCCTGTAACTACAGAAGTCAGCAGTGCTTCTGATACCAAAAGAAGCGCGTCTGTAACTGCAGCTGTTTGTAGTGGTTGTGCCCGATGTGAAGCTGAACTCCGGATGAACTATGTGTTGTGTTTCATTGGTCTAATGTTGTTATTGCTAGGAATTGTGTTAGGAAAATTGTTCTAGGGTAACTGACTTGTTATTTTCATTTTCGACTATGTCTCGGCATTTTTGTCGCCTATGTATGGTTGTTGTTAGAAACTGTATTTTGTCAATGGTAGACACTTATGTGGATGAACTTGAATGGAGGCAGCAGGTTATATTCGCTTGTATTATCTATTTTGTCACCTCATTTTCAAGCTATGAAAATTTAATTTGAATTAATATTATCTCTTCTCTTATTGTTTGCCAACAGTAAATGAACTAACTCTGTATTTTCTTTTCAGCTATCATACACAGTGTTGTTGGTGATGAATCATCTAATCAAGTAATGACATCCTCTTTCACAGAAGTAGTGGCATCATAATGTCTACGAAGAGTTCATTACCTTTCCTAAGCACAAGTAACGAAAGATTTCTTTTCTTGCTTTCCCGAGATCCATTTCGTAGCCAATCCGCGCTGCCAGAGTGTCCAAACGCGCGTTCGTCTCAGTGTGCATCTTTCCTAGCATGTCGATGAAGCCAGAATCATCATCGCTAACTTTGCGTTTGCGCTTCGGTTTTGAAGGAGCCTGTGAGGGACCGCTTGTGTTCTGTCCACTGTGAGCACTACTATCATCCACAACATTGTTCCCAAACATTTCTTGAACTTGCTCTTCACCTATGAAATCATCAAAACTTGGGAGGTAATCAGTACTCTCTCTGATCTCAGTCACAGGCTCATTTGGAGAGCTATTATTCGCAGCCTCGACTACTCCTTCAGCATTACGTCCATTTGCCCTATCTTTCCCGAAGATAAGCTTCCAGTCATCCCAGAATGGCCAAGACCTTGTGCGCATTCCACGGTATTCTTTGTCTTGCTATTAATCAGATTCAAAATATGCACATAGTTAGATGAATTGACAATGCACAAAGGCAATAGAATCAATTTTGAAGAGACTGAGATGGACCACAAACCTACACGATTTGATCCCATTGATCATCATAGCAGTCAATCTTGAAATCTCCGTGCACATTGAAACCAACTCCACTCCGATCCAGGATGTTTGACAGCAGGTTGTAGTGCTTTTTCAACGCAGTTAACTTAGATTGAATATGTGGATTGGCTTTTATATCAGTCCTCGGAAATTCCTTTTGCATCCATTCTTCATTCTTGTTCAAGTAGCCACCTCGGAACCCATTGTCCGATTTCCACCCCTGCGCCACCAGATCCTTCAATGCAGAGATGAGGACCGCTTCTTCGCGGTCAGTCCAAGAACGACGCCCTCTGTCATTCCTTTGATAACTGTGCCTGCGGATTTGGCTACTCCCTGGGACACATTAGACAAACAGTAAATCAAAGTTACAACCCTTGTATGTGGCCCAAAACGTTCTCATATACAGACATGAGTATGGTCACTACTACCCTAACCTTGAGTTCCTCGAGTGCCTTGGTTGCAGTTAGCATTGGGGCCAACTCTTCGAGAATCGGCCATAGCTTCAAAGCATGGAAGAAATAGTAGGATTCACAGTCAAGATTTGGCATAGTCACAGTTTGTAAAACTCAAAATCCAGCAAAAACAAGTAGAGAACTTGCTAAACAAGTGATTAAATAGTTGCAGTACCAACAAATTAAGCCACCACCACCAAACAATCAAACTACAAATTGACGTTGAATTTCTATTAAACCACACAATGAATGACATTTGCATCTCTTAAACCATTACAAACCAAAGATGTTTTGGTCTTCACAAATTTAACAGATGAATAAAGTCACCATTACAGAAAATCAAAATTGAAATTTCAAGTCGAAAGAAACACAAAATTGAAATTTAACAGATGAATCGTATCCTTCAACGTGCAAAAAAACGAAAGAAACACAAAAATATCGACAACCAGGTAATTTCTAACCTCGGAGAGACTTGCTAAGTCGCCGCTTTTGGAGAAAATCTTTACGGCCAAATAACTTTCCCGCTGCTGCTGCTGAAAAATAAGGAGGGAGCTGCGTTTATATTGCTCCAAATTTGAGTGAAGAATACAACCCTAGGGACATAAAAGTCATTTCAACATATGTGTCTCCTAAACAAATGAAACCAAACACCTGAATAAGTATTCATTAAATAATTCCATGATGTAACCAAACAAATGTTATCATATGCATAATTGCACATCCCAATTAAAAACCAATTTGAAGCCTGAACATATTATAAACCCATGACTAGAACCAAACGACTCCTTATGGTAAAAGTGAACCGGGACTCTTATTCGCGGACAAATTAAAATGGAAAAATGAGACTCTTATTCGCGGACGGATGAAGTATCTCTCTAAGATCTCGACCTTATATAGAGAATCACAGATGGATCAACACAAGTTGCCAAGATCTCAGGCCACACAATAATGGGCCTGAGTAATTAATCTACCTTCTGCACTTTAATTTGGACCATGTTGGAAAGATACGAGATTGATTACTATATATGTTGGTCTATATGATACTACAATTTTCATAAGAACTTTTAACAGTGTAGTGGATAATCGATAACCTGTCATTCAAATTATTTGAATTCATATATCATAGAGAAAATTAATTTGTCATACAACTTATAGCAACATGTTCCTATCCATAATCGATATGCAATCTTTTAGTACCATATCATTTCGTCCATTGACAATTATTTTATACCCCACGCGATAAAATTTTAAGTACTCTCTTCATCCCATAATAGATGATATACTTAGGTGGCGTTCGGTTGCATGACTAATAATCATAAGACTATCCATCAAGGATTAAGTTGTAGAATTATTTTAGTTAGAGGGGGGAGGCTATGACTAATTATCATGAGACTATCCATTTAGGATTAAGTTGAGAGGGTCAATCTTATGAACCAAACATAATACATATTTAATCATGAGATTTAGTCTTGCTAACCGAACACCCCTTAGAGAATGACATGAGATTTTAGGAGATTTGTTTTTCGTATTAGGTGGAGAGAGAAAATAGTATTTAAAAAAAGAATTGTAATAGTTTTTATAAGATAAAAAAAAAAAAAAAAAAAAAAAAAAAAAAAGGAAAGTGTGACGGAATACCTTTTTTAGCAATATAGTATATCATAAATAAAATAAAACCTATATTAATGTGCGGGAAAAACATGGTTTTTGAAATGTCATTTCCGTCGGATTACTCTTTAGCACAAATAACTAATTTTACTTTATTCTTACACGTGTGCAAAATACTTCAACATCTCTGTATATATATGAGTATAATGACTTTTTTCTATTCTCACCTAAAATTCCGAGTACACACAAGACACAACATTAAATCTAGACATTTAATTTAAAAACCATCCACCATGGAAAATAATTCGGTCACCAGAATATTCAGATCAATGTCTAGACGAGAAATGATATGCTACATATCTTATGTGAGCTTCTTATTTGAGTACTATTTTTGTTTGATATATGTTTAACATTGTTCATTGCGATTTATCTATTTAGTTTGACTTTAATACATTAAAATATGTTATTATAATTTTTAATTTCACAAAATTCATAAAAATCAAAATTCAATTTGCTCGTTTTCTCAATAATTTCATATAAATGAATAAAATAATAAATCAAGCTTTGATTTTTATGAATTTTGAGAAATTAAAAATTGCAATAACATTTTTTAATGTATTAGAGTCAAACTAAATAGATAAATCGAAACGAGTCAAACAAGAGTGATGCTCACATAGAGAGCCTATGTAAGGTTTGTAGCATATCATTCCTCATGTCTATATATAAATTATAATTGACACATTTATAAATATATTGAAAAATAAAATCAAAATCGAATACAATATTTATTTTATATTTTTTGCAATGAATATATACATCCATGAATTTACACAATCATAACTAACATACTAGTATATGTATGAATGATTAAAAGAATTAAACTAGTAACAAATTTCAACTTAAAAAATATCCGTTATTACATCTCCCAACATTCAAAGCATTCAACAACACTAGAGCAAACTCCTTCTCAACAAAATCATCCTCCTCCTTGGCCAGCAGCCGCCGGTGCTCCGCCGCCACCGCCTCCGGCACCACCTCCGCCCGGCAGAGCGGGCACGTAGAGACGTACCCCTTCAGCCACCTCTCCACGCACCGCCGGTGGAAAGTGTGGCCGCACGCCGCCAGCTGGCAGCACTCCTCCGCCGCAAATTCCGACAAGCAGACACTGCACTCGTCGGAATCCGGCGGCGGATGGAGCAGCTGCCTGCGGCTGCTCTTCACTGCCGCGGCGTAGCGACGCCGCGCCGTGAAAATTTGATAGTATTTGACAAAAATGCATAGTGATAATATGCCTAAATGGATTAATTCCGGCATAATTTTGAACAAGAAAATCGAAATAAATTTGTTGGGATAAGAAACAAGTTTTGTTATAGCTCTCATAACTTTACGGTCTAAATAATTTTGTGGAATCTATGTTTGTTGATGTTTGAGAACTAGTATATATATAAGCAGGTTTTCAAAATATTTAAAAAAATAAACACGTCCAAGTTCAGACCTAAATGGATTACAATGATTGACTGAAATTATTAATTAATTTATTGCTAAGTCAATTATGATGTTACTAATCGCCTTATCACTATTATATTTATACATTTGTCACTCTCCCTCGAAAAAAAAATAGTACTCCGTTTAGTAGAAAAATTAAGCCGTTCACATTACAATTTAAAATACTAGTAAACAAAAATTAAAAATTTTAATCACGTTTCTCAATGATATATTGTAGCCTATCTCAAGTCCCAACTTCAAATCGTCCCATAATTTTGAATATCTTCGTCAAATGTACGTAGGAAGTTTATCGTCATCTTTGAAAATAGAAAAATATTGGTTCCCTATCTCATGTCACAGATGGCTTTTTTGTGTCATAAATTATAGACATGGATCAAATCACTAACCATTTTGTTAAGGATTCATGTTGCTCAACCGCACTCCTTGATAACGATGTTGATACTATCCTTGAAATTTACATAAAAATATAAATACCAATAATATGTCTCAGTATTATACCATTTACTTTGACTCGATTTAATTAGATTCGGTTGCGTTCGATTACATAAATATGCATAGGAATAAGTAATAACGAGAATAATGCTCATATAAATCATGTAACGTATCATTTCTAATAGTACTAAAATATCTATTAACGTGTTGTAATTTAGTTTGACTAACTAAACATTTCAAAGTAAATAAATTGTATAATACGAAATAAAAATTAGACATAAATACACATAATAGTAGAAGATGAATTCTAGAATTATTAATTCAACCAATCAGCGTGGGCCAATTTCCCCGGCCCAAGTTAAAAGCCCATAAAGGAAACCCATTACATAGCTGCCCAAACCCGATACCCTTATCCCACTTAACCCGTTACCTAACTGCCCAAACCCGATACCCATCTTTCATCTTTCATAACTGAAGTAAATTTCTTACTTAGTGTTTTTTCAGTATGTAAGTATTAAATAGAAACAGTATTTCCAACACCATACATAAATTTGCATACATATATCAAATTATCAATTATCAATTATCAAGTACGAGCATTGCCCAAAAGATGCAAGTATAAAAATTCAGTTAGCTAATAGAAACAAGGCTTTTGTCGATATCATGGATCGACGAATCCGACTTTCTTTTAATGGGGTGGGTGCAAAGCGGGAATCATTTTGATCATATATTAGTTAGTGCCTTAATTTGTATCTAGTTACCTAGTATGAAGAATAATTTCAGAATTAGTAGTAATTATTTATTGTCGTATTTATACCCAAAAGAATATTTGACCGGCCGGATGGATGTTTGATTGGACCAGATTTGAGTATATACACATTTTGAATGATGCAAAAAGTTATCCAAACGTTTGAAAATATCCTGTCACCTATTTGTAACTTTTGTACATAATTTCATTTTCGTGGGCTCCGATCGTCACATGCTCTATCGTAAAACAACTTCTATATTCAGATATTTTTCTATACTGAAGCTAAATTAGTCAAATTCTAATCAAGATCAAGCTTATTAAATTCAAAAAAAAAAATTCAATTACAAAAATTTTCAACTTTTCTCAACTATCTTATCGATATGCAAGCGATATTACCCTTACCATACACGAAATCATAGAATTTGATCAGATTTTATGATTAAAACAACGATATTACCCTTATTTCATCGCCTACATTTTACTCCTTCTGTACAAAACATTAAAGTTACATACTTGCACCTAAAAACCGAATGTTAATCAAATAAAGTTGAATAGAGAGGTCGTTGGTGATCACTTATTTTAATACATCCATGACCATGCATATAATTGCACATACGCAATTAAATATTCACGAATGATAAAAAGGATAAGGCAGCTCAATGATTAGATTCCTTGCCAGCCATATTCATCTATACACCAATTTCATTTACAATTTTACACATAAATAAAAATAAAATACTAAATCAACCAATCTCTTAAAAATAAAAAAATACAATAAAATCCAAAATTAATCAAGTAAAAATCCCATGATTACATCTCCCAACATCCAAAGCATTCAACAACACCAAGGCAAACTCCTTCTCAATCCAATCATCCTCCTCCTCCTCCGCCACCCTCCGGTACTCCGCCGCCGCCTTCTCCGGCACGGCCGCCGCGCGGCACAGCGGGCACGTGGGCGCGTGTCCCTTCAGCCAGCGCTCCACGCAGCCGCGGTGGAACGCGTGGGCGCACGCGGCCAGCTCGCAGCACTCCTCCCCCTCGGCCGCGAGCTCCGAGAGGCAGACGCTGCACTCGCCGGAGCCCGGCGGCGGGCGGAGGAGCCTGCGGCTGCTCTTCACCGCGGCGGCGTAGGCGCGGCGCGCGGTGAAGATTTGGAAGTGCTTGTGGAGGAGGCAGAGGGCGAGGATGGCTAAGTGGATGGATTCGGGGAGGATTCGGAGGAAGAAGATGGAGAGGATTTTGTCGGGATAAGAGATGAGTTTTGCTATGGCGCCCATGATTTTGTTGTTGTTATTATTTAGGATGAACAATGGATTGTATTTATAATGTTTGTGGGGATTGTGATTCCGTGGAATCTTTGATTGTTGAAAAGTAGGAAATTATTTGGGTTATGTGGAGTTTTGTATAGTACTAGATGCTACTAGGTATGTTTTATTTGACTTTCTGAGGAGAAGTTTCTAGGTTGTGTCATTTAGTAGTATAATAAATAAGATTGCTTTATTGATGTTGTGCAATTGTCTCATGTCTAAATACAAGAAAAAACAATGGTGGAAAATGTATACAGACTGAAAGTTAAATATGGAGTATTTTTATCAACCTCGCATTGGAAGGTTCTTGGTATGTTACATAATTTGTTGTATTCTATGGATATGTAGATTATGTTATTGATGTTTTTAAAATTATTATTGAAAATTTAATAGTATTACTAAGTAAGAAAAAAAGTGAAATTCTAGTCAATTTCATACTCTCTACGTCCCACGATAAGTGATCAATTTTTCATTTTGGATTGTCACACTATAAATGACTGATTTCTTTTTTCTTTCAAAAAAACAACACATTTATCATACTTACTTTATTCTCTTTCTTATTTTATTTTCTCTTTATCTTACCTTTTTTCTCATACTTTATTTTCTTCACTTCACTCAATAAATATTATTTTCTTGATATCATATCCAAAAGAAACTTCCCACATATAATAGAACGGAGGGAGTACTTTTCATGTAAAATTATGGCTAGTCTCGTATTTCTAAAATCTTGAAAATTATGGAGTATCATAAAAGAAGAAATTTCCGCTTATCCCATTTGCACTGGTGTGTTAGCCGATTATAAACGCACTATCCACCACGTAATGTATCCCTTAAAGATGTGAGTTATTATATATAGTCATAGCACTTCCACATACTAAAACCAGTTACATCATCACATATTTCACCAGAAATTGGGTGAATGAGATAATTGGAAAATATTCATCATTCGTGATTAAGTTTACGATTTTATAATGTATGGGGTGGATCGGAATTTAACCATCTAGTGATTTATTTGCTCAATGTCCATATTACTGAAATTTGAAATAATCAACTCTAATAATTAAATGATAACAAAAAATTGGCGGGTTGTGTTTAAGAATGATTAAAATCTAACATGGGATTGAGAAATCAAACTGATTAACTATAAATAAACTAATTAAAATCAAAATTCCTAGAAAAATTGGAAATGATGTTACTGCTAATTATTGGCCAGGCAAACTGTTTCGACTATTCAATGAACGTAGATCAACTAAAGACTGCTAATTAAATGTTATTACATGTTGGTAAGAATTATCGATGGTCAATTTTGCCAACCTTGTTTCTTGAAATCGCCCAAGTTATTTAATACTACTAGTTAGATTATCTTAATTTTTTAGTTGTATTCTCCGAAAATTCTTTGTTATCAAGTTGTTGGGATTTCGACATTTCGTTTAATTATTTTGAAAGCACATGCAATAGTTATGTTGAATGGATCCTTCTATACACATGTAACTACATTAATTGGGACGAAAACATTAAAAAATAAAATAAAATGAAATAAAATCAACACATTTGGAAATATTTTAATTAGTGGATAGATAAGTTCGAATTGGAGTAGGTTCGTCTTCATCTAATTTTCCATATATGACCACCGTCATCAATTTTTGTATTGATCATGTTATTGTTATCCAATTGTATAATTGTGTCTGAAATATTGAATTCTGCAACTTGTTTTGTCCTTTTTTTTACTGTCCTATTAAGACAATTTATTATCGTTTCCGACATGTTTCATATATCACGTACGATAGGATAATTATGGGAAAAAAACAAATGCTTTTTTTTTTCCCTTGAATATATGTAGAATTGATTGCAGCACAAATTTGAAACCGACGAGAATTGACTGGAATTGGAATTGCAAGAGTGAAAATGTAATTCTATTCACTGATTGTTGAGAACGGAAGAAAATCGATTACAACAAACTCCAAAACAAACTTGTATTTAAACCTATCACAAAACTAATGAATATATGCATCCAACGGCTCAGATTAAAAGCCCTAAAACTTAAAACTAATCTGACGGTTGCTGAAAGAGCTGATTGAGAGATCAGCTGTGATCAGCTGCTTCTTCTAATCATGCAGCTGAGCCATCAATTCCTTACCATATATGTTGACGATTTCACTAGAACCCATTTAGAAAAACTAAGGAATTATTAATGATGTTAAATTGCAAATCATGATTTTTTTTAACAAAACAGTACTTGTCCATAATTAATGTCTTGGTTAGTATTGGATTATATACTTCCTTCGTCTTATTGAAATAGGGTGTTTAGGGTTGGTACGAGTGTTAATTGCGTTATTGATAAAGTAAAAGATAAGAGAAAATATAGTTGAAATTGTGTAGTGGATGATGGAGCCCATAAATAATTAAGTAAAATAAAAGAATAAAAGGGTTACCATAAATGAATATGGATTATTTTTATGAAACAACGAAAAAGGAAATATGGTCTATTTCTAATTTTCTATAGGCCGGGGAAGTATATATTTTGGATTTTAGAAAAACAGTCTCGTAAATACATATAGTCAGCATTTCAAACTTTATTGTTTGAGATGATCAATATAATACTATAATCCATCTTGAAAATTTTGATGTAATTGCAAATCGTGGTCTCACATGTTTAGGTACGATATATATCTTTCATTTCATTTACATAGGATCCCTTTGTTATCAGATTGTATAATTAATTATAAGACGTTTCCTCCAACTTTTAATACAATTCATTGTAAATAAATCAAAAAAATTATTACTGCAATTATTATTACCGGATGTTTGATTGGATTGCATCATTAATATGTGTTATTTTCATCGAATATTTTATCTATAGTTTTAATTTAAGTCATAACTTTTGTGCTGTGACGCTACGAAATTACGGTTGGGATCCAAACGTCACATCTCATGCTAAATTGTTGTTAGTGGTTAGTCCCTAGCTCGTTAGTAATAATGAAGAGTTTAGAAATAATACTAGTTTTAATATGAAATTATAAATTATAAATGATTTAAAAGAAAAAATGATTGAAATAGGAGTATTGTCTAAGGACAGCGTATTTTATAATTTTAATTCACGACGGCACATACTCGTGGTTGTGAATTTTTTGTTTAGGCGAGAATAGCCCCTTAAATATGACAATTAATTATGATCAATAATAGGTTGGTGACTGGTTTGCCATGTTGGAATAATAATACCACATTTATTATTGATTGTGATTTTTCGTAAAATTGGTCTTATTTCGAAATTATCAACTTCTAAACTCGTGAATTTAGTTTTAAATTCATCAATTAAGGACTGATAAAGCATTTAAGGAAATTATTTTAATCTAATTATCCTTTTATCCTCGTAGAGTCGTAGTTCATTTTGTTATCTTTAGGTTGTAGTATTTTCTTTGTTGGTGTATTTATCATGGGAAAATATGAGAAAAGAAAATATGTATCATTAAATTGTGATAGTGCAAAGTATTTAACTATAATTTTCTTTAGATGAAGACATAGTGTAAAAAAATCAATATTTTGATAATTTAGTAAATATTCAACTGCACTTGTGTAAATTTTTTTCGAAGGAGAAGTGCATTTTTATAGATTTTGAGCTTATCATAACAGTCCGAGTCTATAATGAAATATAAATGTAATAATTTAAAGGAGCATGAGATTCACTTATCAACGAAAAAAGAAATGTGTCTATAAATCCCAAATGTTACTCCAATAAAGTTGTTAGGCCTCGTTTGATTCCTATGTTAGTATATGATATGATAGGGTTGGTGGAGTCCAATTTTGCATGATAGAGTCTTAGATAGTTATCTTGTTCTAGTGTTTGGTTGCTATGTAAAAAATCTTAGTTTAGCTTAACTTTTATTTGATTGAGCTACTTTAAACATTGGATTCAAATATGTTTTGTCAAAAATAACCTCATTAGTTGTCGTTTAAGACATTTTTGTCCTCATTGAATCCTATTTTGGTGCATATATTACACCTCACCTACTAAGTGGTAAGGATCATCTAATCCTACTGAGCGGTAATCCTTACCGCCTACTGAGCAACGAGAGAATTTATTTTCACAGGCAACGTCCCGCACGAAAATTTCGGACTGCAAATCAACACTACCGAAAGATGAAATCAGACAATGAAACTGATAAATATTATATGAAGAAGATGAGTTTAGGAGCCAAAAAAAGTCTAAATTATCATATCTACGATTGTTTTACATATGAGTTATCACGTAGTACTTTGAAATTTCTCAAACTAATTTTACAAAAATTAAGTGCAGTGACATTTACACAGTAAACACCACACATGGCCTTTGCTGCAGTTTCAAGAGCCTTCTTGTTGGGGACAGTGCTTGAGCCTTGCCAAGCTTGTTGGACTCCAAAACAGTCAATTTACACTCATCATCGTGATCCCGTTTATCCATTTGCTTGCTCTTCTTGTAGGCCGGAGACTCTTCACCATCACTAGAAGAGTAGCCACCATCCTCTAGCCTTCTCTTTTTAGGCAATGCATTAATGAGCTCTCGGTTGCCTTGGATTTTCCTAGCATCCTTTTTCTCCTTGGCTATCCTAAACACATCAAAGCATAGGTCCAACATTGATGCACTATTTTTTAGCACTATTAATACCTGCAAGTATACAGAATAGAAATAGTATAGCCAAAGGTCAGTACCGGATATCGAACACGGGGAAAACAAATACAAAGTGTCTATCATCTACTAAAACTCAATTACTATCTGGAGAACCGAAAGTTTTGGGAATTTTTGAAAACAGAAAACAATAAAACAATAGAAAGCTAATAACAACTGATTGCAAATAAATCACAGAGATAAAATATAGAGATAAGGGAATTCCAGGGATGTGCGTTCACAGTTATGGTTATACAAATTCCAAACTACAATACCCTAGCACAGTTATTACTTTGATAGGACGAGTCACCTAGCTTATGCTCATGCGATACAAACGTTGATTACAATATTAGGTTGTCAATCCTAACACGTAACTCCCAAAAGCCAAAAGCTCCTAAGACCCTTGAAAAGTCCCCACTCTCAATTAACAGTGTCGTTTTAAGGGAAGCCAACTGTAGCGTCTACTAAGTGGACCTAACTCGCTAGAACTCTCTCACAGTTATGAAGCAAGTTATATTAAATCATACATAATTGTGTCACTCAATCATGTAGCATCAAGATTACTTAGGGAAGAAACAAAGTAAAAACAAAACGGATTTTAAATAGAAAACTGGAATTGTATAACCAAAGTCGTTACTAACACATCCTTAGAATCCTAGATTGAAGGGAAGACAATTTGAACATAAAACTAAAGCAAATAAAACTCGTAGGTTGAATCCTTGGTGTTCTTGAAATCCTTCTTCAACTCCTTGCACAATGACGTACTCTAGCTTTTAATCTTTGGGGATAGAAGCTCTCCATTGATGAAGCTTTGAGGTCATATTTATAAGGGAAAGTCAATCCTCATTGCAGAAGGAAAAGATCTTCAAAATATGGTAAATCTTGGAGCAGATCTAGGGCAATTCGGATTCACCGTTTTTCTCCGGCGGGCCGCCGCACCTTGGCCGACGGTCGTCGCGTTGCAGTCCAGAGTCTCGGTACCTTCGGCAGCGGGCCGCCGCATGTCCTCCGACGGTCGCCGGGCGAGACTCGTTTCCAAGCGTGAATTTCCGAGGCGGGACGCTATAGAGCACTGACCGCCGGGCGCCGGCGGTCGCCGTACACCTTGCGGCAGTCGCCGTCTGAACTCCAGATTTGCAGATTTTGCGTTTGGACTCCATTTTTTGGCTCAATTATGCACATTTCTCACAAAACACGTCAAAATACCAAAATGTATAAAATATGCAATCATTGGACATGTAGAGTGACTTTGACATAAAAAACGGACCAAATAATGGCCTTAAAATAGTGCAAAATCCGAGCGTATCAAACATCCAAGTAGATATATTAGCAAAATCAGACACATCAAGCTTCAATCAGCTTGAATTTGTCTGCCTTTAGCTTATGCCTCTTGGTTCTTTCATAAACTAAATCAATGCAAATCAGCATAACTAACCATTAACTTATTTTACAGAAGATAACCATTGTAGATTATCACCGGACCACCTAACAACCAAACAACAACCCTCAATATCCTCTGAGATTCAATATGATTCACCTCACTTTGTTTCCAATCAACTTAGTCAAATAAAGGTTTGTATCTAATGAGCAAAACTAGAGTTTAACAATATCAAACTAGGGATGTATTCATATCATTACACTAAATATTTGTAAAACAGAAAACAAATCTCCACCCTTGGATCTATTAATCTGATGGCTCTGATTAAAACTAATGACGTACATTATTGTATCGTTTTCGTACATTAAAGGGTAAAAATGGTAAAACACAATTGTACATGACTTCGCTACATGATGTAGTTATATTTGTACATCATGTTGTATTAGTACATGATATTAATATATGAGAATGGTATTTTAATGTACGAGTCTCACACATTAATGTGCGTAGGTGACTGAATAATGTACACATTATCACGGGTATATCGTACATTACTGTCCGACTCATGCTTTTGTGGATGGAAGCTATACTATATAGTATCTACAAATTCACAAAAGCATGAGTCGGAAATTAATGTACGATATACCCATGATAATATAAAGTACGAGTCTCACACATTAATGTGCGTAGGTGACTGAATAATGTACATATTATCACAGGTATATCGTACATTACTGTCCGACTCATGCCTTTGTGAATTTGTAGATGCTATATAGTATAGCTTTCATTCTTTTGTGAATTTGTAGATGCTACATTACTGTCCGACTCATGCTTTTGTGAATTTGTAGATGCTATATAGTATAGCTTTCATTCACAAAAGCATGAGTCGGACAGTAATGTAGCATCATATTAATTTCCTTAGGGCCGAAATTCAACATCATTCACCAAGGGTTTAGTAGTCCATGAGGGCGTAGTACCATCGTATTAACATAGCGTTCACTAACCGGAGGAAGTTAGGTCCAGACCCCTAGGGTTAACGTATCCTTAAGGCTAGGGTATAGTATCCACACGATTACCTTAATGAACGTTGTGTTACTGAGTCGGTACTACACCCTAGCCTAATGGATTGCTAAACCCATTGGGGATGGATATAACTTTCGTCATTCATTCAATAAATTATTATCTACATTACATAGAAAGGGCATATACATTAAAACACATTAATGTTACATTAATGATCAAATTAATATACACATTAAGTTAATGTACTTATCCATATAAATGATGTAACAGCAATATACCCAAATTGCCCTAAAATGTACGAAAATGATATAATAATGTACGGCGATGCTTTTAATCATAGCCATTAGATTAATAGATCCAAGGGCTGATATTATTGTTATGTTTAAGACTAAGGGGTGTAAGGACCTTAATGCACCCCTATCAAACTAAATCAAACTTTGTGTATATATATGTTCCCAATCAACTATAGTCATAAAAACTATTGAATGAAAAATGGACTATCTCAAATAGAAATATATGATTAATTTTTTTGGACTAAGAAAATAATGTGATACTGATCCAAAACAGAGACATAGGATTAATTTTCTTAGACTAAGAAAATAATGTAATAGGAGTACTGATTTTGGTTAGCTATACAAATCAGAAATATATGATATTGGTCAGACATCCAAAATTTAACCATTCTTCATATCATCAGTTGTCTTCATGAATCTTGAGCCAGAATCATTGACCATGCCACCCCTGATCAATTCGTGATCCAGGAAGAGTACCACAATCAAGATGTCATTATGGGTCAATCTACTCTCCTGCTGCCTCGGCTCCCTCTGCTCCCTAGGTATCCTCCTCTTATCAGCCTTCTTCAGTGCCTTCTTCAGCAGCTTCATCGCAATTCCCTGCAGGAGGAGATGGACGTACTTGATGGTGGGAAGAATATAAAATCGTGAACGAAGAAGTCAAGGATGGGGTGGGGTGTAGGAATCTTACCTCTTGCGATGAATGTGCAACCATATTAACAACTTATTGACTAGAAATGACCTAGGTGAACCCAATATAATGAACTCATCTTCTTGTCTGAGTTGAATCTCAACTAGTATCGTGGCATACGCAAGGTCTGAGTTCTCTCGCGTATAAACGCCACCAATTGACCTTGTAGTTTGCATTGAACAAGATATAGATGTATATTAATATACTATGAAATGAACATGAGCAATTTAAGTTAAACAACTTGAATCTCTCACCGAGCAGTCATTGTAGTCATTGTAGTGGAAGGCTTTGCGGAGTCTCGGATGTCGGGTCAATTGTCTCTTTTCTAACTGAAGAAACGGGTGTGAGTCTAGAGGTAATTCACTTTCTTTGATTGGTCGTCTGATGTGGTCAGTCAATCCCCGCAGTATCAATGGAATATGTCCTTTCGTCTCAACCAGTTTTTCCAAAGACGACTTTACAAATCCCCTACATTTGCGATAAATAATCGTCCTCTCATTGAGACGCACACCAAGCAGCGGGACGCGACTGTCTCATTCGTAGCCGACTGCAGATATTCTCTTTCTAATGCCAATAATGAAGAATCAAACACATGAACAGACATTTCATTAACATCAGACAATGATCCTGCATCAAATGGATAACAAAATCAGGGGATCAGCATTGCTATCAACAACATACACCGGTGTATGTTGCTGATACCGGTGTATGTTGTTGATAGCAATGTTGATCTCCTGATTTTGTAATTTTGTTATCCATTTGATGCATGATCATTGTCTGATGTTAACGAAATGTTTGTTCATGTGTTTGATTCTTCATTATGGGCTCACTATATATCAACATTTTTTCAAATTAATCTTACTATAAATTGTGTTTTAAAATATAATTGTGTATTAAATTGTATTGTAAACGTATAGTTAATTATATCATGAATAAGTAAAAGGAGCACACACGTTGACCTATTTATATTTGTCGTCTAAATATATGGTAACATTAATTAAAGCTAGAATTAAAAAGTCGATAGCAAATTTCATTCTTGCGACTGTACTTTCAATCGTAAATTTATCTTTTGATCTTCATGTAATAATGAATATAACTGATCTCATTTGAGTATCAACACGATATCATTTTGAACCCCACAAATATACCCTTTTTCGTAATGATGCTCAAGTAGAAACAGTGGCGGAGCCACGGTGGGGCCAGGGGGGCCCTTGGGTCCCCCAGCCGTTTGAATTATTAGTATATATTATACATATATGCGACATTACAAATATGAGTAGCTAGCGCAGTTGGCGTGGGAACAAGCAAGGGCCCCCTAGCCGTTTGAATTATTAGTATATATTATACATATATGCGACATTACAAATATGAGTAGCTAGCGCAGTTGGCGTGGGAACAAGCCACTCATTTGCGAGATGCGACTTTTTCTTTAGCTTATGATCGAGTTGTTTCCGAACTTTGAACATACTCAATAAATTTTAATACTCCTTCCATTCACGAAAAAAATCTCATTTTGGAATGTCCACAAAACATAGTTTCATTTATAAAAATGGAAAAATTTCCTATACTTCACTTCGTTTTCTCTCATTTCTCCCGTTTCTCTCATTTCCACATTTTTATACATTCTCTCTTTTATTTTACCAAGTTCTCATTAAAACTCGTGTCGTTCATAAATGAGATTATTTTTTATGAGCGGAGAAAGTAGTTGTTTGGGGCCCCATCGTTAAAAGTCAATGGCGGAATCGTTAAAAGTCTGGCGGAACTGAGTGGAAATTATATTTTTGTCGCGGCATTACAATTGGGATCAACATAATGCCTTTTTATGGAACAAATTCGATGTTGTAGAATTCTCATATAAGTTTGCAAATTTTCATTTTAACAGTTTATAAGTGACAAAGTACAAAAGATAATATACATACTATAATTTTTTACCTCTACTTTTTTTATCAAGAAGGGATAGTACGTATATGGCTTATTCTTGAAAAGTTGAGAATCACGAATATTTCCATCCTTTTTAAATGCTTATTAATATTCTTTCAAAAAAATTCATTTGACCAGCTTGGACATATATACTCATTTAAAAACCTTCACAGATATAAAAACACAACTAAATTGGAATCATACACTTACTATATACTTGTAGACTTGCTTAAATTTTATTTTAAAGAAATATAATCAATTTATATGACAACTTTACAAATTAGCAGCATAAGTCCATTTTCTTTTGTTCATTCTTGAAGCAATTTGAAAGAGCTTTTTTTTAAAACGCTTTGAGCCAGAGATTTAGCCCTAATCTTCTAGTTTGGTAGCAATCGTGAACATATATGTTTATAAGCCTTTCCATTTCTAAAAAATCTTAATTAGTATGTACCTTACTTTCTACATATAATTCTGCAAATGCTATGTCTTTATATTTTCCATGATATTTCGTTCCAAATATCAAGAACTAGATATGCTGAAGCTTTATCTAATTTTACTATTCATTAGAATTGTTTACAAATGAGAAATTTTGTTTGTTCAATCAAAAATTTTCATGATTTTGTTTCGATTTGTAAAGGCCTATGTCTCTTAATTGTGAGGAACGGTAATATCCAATTAATTGGAGCATAATTTGGGCTGTTATGTGATTGCAGAATGTTTGGGCCAGGTGAATTATCTTTTCTAGGCCCATTTTTATTGTATACATTTTAGGCCTATGAATTAACTTTTGAGCTCATTGTTATTATAGATTTTTATTAGCGTATGATTCAAGTTAATTGTTAGTATTAATTATTTTAGTAATTTATCCGAAAAGTATAAATTTAGTTATATTTTGTTTACTTCGATCCTACTAATTATAAGTTTGTTGTGTAGCTGATGTGGGTGGACCTTTTGAAAATAAATACTCCCACATATTAATACAGAGGAAAGGAAAGGAAAGGGAATCAAATCTTAACGAATTATGAAAAAAAAAATCAAATATTGGAAAAAATTAAATTAATTTATTTTTTTAATTTTTAATTCTGATCAAATATTCCCACATATTATTAATATATAGAGGTAAAAGGAAAGTAAATCAAAATTTAACAAACTATGAAAAACAAATCAAATATTGAAAAGTTAAAAGTAAATTTTCATGGTTATAAATTGTTTGTTAAGGCGAGAATAGCCCATTAAACAAGACAATTTATGGTAGTGGAATAATATGTTTGGTAACCGGTCTGCTCGTGAAATGTCCAATTCAAATGATAACATTACATTTATTATTGATTGTGATTTTTCGTAAAATTTCTCTTATTTCGAAACTGTCAACTTCTGCACTTTCAATTAATGACTAATCAGTCATTTAAGCAAATTCTTTTAATCTAATTACCCTTTTATATATAAAAAAAAAATTACCCTTTTATATATCCTCGTAGATTATTTTGCTATATTTAGGTTTTAATCTCTTTAATCGTTAAAATTGTGATAGATCAAATATTTGATTTTAATTTTCTTTAGATCAAGACATAATGTAAAAAAATTAATAATTTAATAATCTAACTAATATTTAATTGCACTGTAAAATTTCCATTCTAATCTAGTTGTTAACTTATTCATTTTCTTCGTTACAAAAGCTGCTCAAATATTCCCTCTATCATACAACAAAATAAATTTAATTACATCCAAGGAGATTTTTGTTAAGGAGAAATGCATTTTTTTATAGAGTTTATCATAACAGCCCCAGTCTAAGCTTAAATGATGAATTTGTGATTTAACAATTAGTAATTATTCAACAATATATCTGCAAGAAGCATTTCATCTACCTATATAATTAGGTTTTCTTTTCTCAGCAAATGCAGCCAAACCTTCCAAACGATCCTTGGTGTGCATGATCTGTTCATAGCACTCTTCCTCCAACACCAATCCCGAGTCCATATCCACCTCCATTCCTCCATCAATCGCTCGCTTAGCCATTCTTATCGCCACCGGTCCCTGCAGCAAGATAAACTATATTTCAGGTAGCCATTGATCCAATGACTTCAGTTATGTCTGTTGGCCTACTGTGTGTGTATGTGTATTGGCCTCGGGATAAAATGGTTAACAGTTGAGGTAAAAAATTTCAGGTCCACTCAAAGTTTTTAAGTATTTATTTATCCAACGACATCAGTGTTGTTAACATAGAAGTAAAAGCCCGTTTCTTGGAGTGGCATAGTGATAATATAGCGCGTCTTTACAACAGTGCATAACACCGTTGGCTGAAGGAGAATGTTTAATGTACATCTATATGATGGATAGAAGAGACAGAAATATCAAGATTGGAATTGGTTGGGTACCTTCTGATTTATAAGCCGAGCGATTTCAAGAGCTTTCAAGTGAGCCTCGCCAGCCGGGACACAGTGATTAACAAGACCTGCAATGAAATCTTTCGTTAGTATGCCTCATTTATGGAGCAGCATGCTATTGAAACCTTAAGTCAAAGATTTACATACCTATGGATAGAGCATCTTTGCCATCAACTTTCCGACCAGTGAAAATAAGTTCCTTTGCTGTCGATTTTCCAACCAATCTAGGAAGCCTTTGTGTTCCCCCAGCCCTGAAAGAGGTTGTTCCCCGCATTTAAGATATAATAGCAGCCAAAAATGTGTGATTGTGAAATGAGACAGCACCATGGATATGAGTCATACCCGGGAATGATTGCCAGCCCAGTTTCTGGTAATCCTAGCAAAGCATTTTCCCCTGTTCGATTCAATATGTAAATGATCAAGATATTGCAGCAATTTTCCAGTGTATGTTTGGAAGCAAAGATGCAGACTGACCACATATCCGGAGATCACAAGATAGAGCCATTTCAAGCCCGCCTCCCAAGGCAACACCTTCAATGACGGCTATCGTAGGAATACACAGTGCCTGAGATAATAATAATAATAATAAAGGATGGGAGACTGAGATCAATAGACACTCCCACACAAACAAGCACTTTGGTTGAATCTAAGCCTTGATATTAAGTAAACGACTAGAAAAATTGATCCATCATATTATGAAAATAACTTGCCACGAAAGAAAAAGAAGGATAAGCATCACCTCCAAGTAGGAGAAAGTGGAGCGCAGTGAGTTCACAAAATCCCGCACTTCAGATGGACTCATTGTCTTCCTCTCCTACAAATTCACTTTTTAAAGGAAGTGAGCTCTTGAGCATATAAACCAGAACCATGATAAGGAAAAAAAAAAGAGCAGAGCACCTTAAGTTCATTCAACCAACAAAAAAAACAATCTTATAGTTCTAATTCAGGTTAGAAAAGGGATAATCTACTTCAAATTAAAACTCTACAGCTTATTAAGTTTTTACTGGTAATACGTGGTCCAGATTAAGTAATCTACCTTCAAATCGGCACCTGCACAAAATACTTTGGGAACAGAACTGCTGATCATCAAAACTTTTGCTGTCTGGTCTCTGTTAACAGATTCAAGTGTATGCCGCAATCCCCTCAGCATGTCTCTTCCAATAGCATTTTTCGAGCTAGGCCTTTCCAAGTTAACCTCCCAAATCCCTGTAGGTAATAGATGGCTGTTAGAAGCCAAATAATAGCTAAGAAAAGCACCCAAGCTCAAAACATCCCTAACTTCAAGACCATGAATCATCACCTAAGTTTTCGCAAAAGTACATCTTTTCCAAACTGTAATGCAGCATTTAAAATACAAAATCCTTCCTTCCCCTAGAGCTTTGGAAACTCCATCATTAAATGGATATGAACTCTAGTTATTCCATTCTACTTGTACATCACTTTCCCCTTATAAATATCGAGTTATTCTATCAATCGATAATTAAATTCAGTACTACTCTATATTTATACGGATTTTTGAATTATTTCACTGATCAACATACATCTTCCACTCTTCCTCTTCGTATGACATTGTATGCCTCGACAAGGAAAAGTAACACGATATTACTACCAGAATCAATTTACTGTAGAAAATATGTTACTTAATGAACACATTAAGAAAATGATCATTTCTAACAATCTTCAACACAATTTTTCTTCATATCCCAACTATATGCTCAGAATCACAAAATTTGATGATTGCAAAATTCTGGTTCAAAATTCATAAAATCTGTTGAATTAATACACCGACTTAAACATAAATTGACTATCTCAAACGAATCATGACTAGGTAATCTATTATCCTTGATCAACCACTCCAGCATATTGATCTGCTCAAACCTACAACATCAAACTCGATCACGAAAATTCTACCGATTCACCATTTAAACAACACCAAAAATGAAGAACAAGCAAAAAATATTTCATCAAATAGCACAATATAACAAGCATTTACCAGAATCAGAATCAGCGAGTTTCTGCAGGTTCACGGAATCGGAAACAGACTGCACCAATAGCGTTCTAGCACTCTGGAATCTGAACAGATGCGAAATAGTGGTCTGAAACTTGGGATTCTTCAGCGATTTCGATGCAGCGGCAAAAGCTACCATTTTTTCCAATTCAGCAACGAAGCTAGAGATGTGTGGAACTCCTAAACCAAATCCACAAGTGAATCAAACGCAATTTCAGCTGAATTTAACGATTGAATTCATAAGTTGAAGAATACCAAACGGAACTAATACTCGCAGAGTGAAGTTGGAAATTTTGAGAGAGAAGAAAGGGTGGAGATTCATTTTATTTATAAACATATTTTATTTTAATAAATTAACTAAACTAGAAAATTGTGATTACTTTTTGGACGGTCATTATGAAATAGTAGGTAAAGTATCCTAAATAAATCAACTGTATCACAACAAAATCTCTATTTTCCAAACATATAAGTATATCTTCACATTTGTCATTTTTTCCCATATTAATATACTCCATATCTGCCCCAAATTAAATCTCATTTTCATACGGTCAATACAATTAATCTCTTTTTCATTTATACATATTATCTCTCACACTAATACATCAATCTATTTATACTTTCTACCACATTATCTACATTTTTCATACTCACAACATATTCAATAATAGTTATTATTATTACTTTTAAGATGAGATATTTATCCCCTACTAATTTTTTATAATTATATTTTTTAAAATGGGAACTTTAAAGGTTAATTGAGTTGTAAGAAATGGGAAATAATGTTGCTTATGAAGAAAAACTAGGTTTAATATTGACAGAATTTGTTAATTGAAGGACTGATATGCAAAACAGAAAACTTAAAGATATTCCCGCTTCTCCGGTAACCGGTCTGATTCGCCAAAGACGGTCCACGGTTTCAACTTCAAAGTCTTCACTCACATAAATATTCATTAAATTTCACCATTTTTTCACCAATCAAGAATTCATCATTTTGCAACATAGCTTCAAGGATTAGTGATAAAATATTTCATTTACTTATAGTTACACATAGGAGATCAGTAAGTCATTATTTTTTATCTACATTTTTAGATTCTAATGTGTTGTGTTTTGCATTAAGTGGTTTTTTAGGCTTATTGATTGAGTTAATTTGTGGATGATCATGTCTTTTAATTGTTATTGTGATACTATTTTGTTGTGGTTTGGATCGAATTAGAATCATTTGCAACAGTTTATTCAGCTCATGCAAGTTTATTAGAAATGGTTCTGCTTCATCTCATATTGATTCATTTGATTGGGAATAGAAAAAAGGTGTTTCCATCAAAATTTTAGCACAATTAGCGCAAATATAATTAATAGCGAAATTGAATTGCGAAGCATGAGTTCTGAGGATATAAGGTTTCTTATGACAGTATATTTATATTTTTCCTTTACAAATCATGATTTAGTTATTGTTTTGGATATAAATAGTTAACATCATTTATGTGATTTAAAAATTTTCAGATTCGTGCACAATTGTAAAATTTCTACATTTTATGTTTTTTTTTAAACACAAACTAAAGTGTAATGCTCATCAAGTTGAAATTACACCTAAAATCATTAAGTTTGGCCAATTTACAGATTTATCCAAATTCCTGGGAAAATACATGCATAAATTTTGATGATCTTGTATCAATGTAACCACACGAGTGACCAAACAGAAACCAAAGTTGGCATATTCTTTGTGATTTTATTAAAAGGAAATCCTATAACCCGTCCTTTATTTTTGAAAGCCCATATATAATTGTCTCAATTCACTTGTATATGAAAGACCGTATAATTTTGGCTAGCATAGCTGTTAAGGTCAATTTTTAGTGCATAATTGAGAGGAAAAAAATCATAACGACATTTTCTTAATTCAATTAAAGATGTAATTTGTGTTTCTAAATATTTGAGGTCCCAATTAAAATTAGATGATGCAAATGGAAGTGTCCTATAAAAGCAAAAATTAAGTTAATTTGTCTTTAATTTAGAGACGCTTTCTTTGCGTCCTAAATTATTTTTCACACTTTTACATCGCAAGTGATTGCATCTCAATTTTTATGTTCTTAAAAGATAAACTTTTTATAGTGGATTCAGCTACTATAGGATAACCCAACAAGTAATATGACTCAACACACCGTCCGAAAACAATCGATGCCAAATCAAATGAATTACGTGACTTTTAGGTTTTTTCAAGAAGTTATGATTCATTTCTTGCCGCAACTTTTTCTTTTTTTCAGCTTTTAATTTTTTTTCTTTCTTATTTGGTTAGTAATTTTAAAAGTTGTTTGAAACCTTTTTATATGATTTCGACGATAGTAGATGTTAATTTCACTATGTCACATTTTTCGACACTATGATAGGTCTTTTTCGAATGTATATATCTCCTAGAATAGGCTAATTCAGTTAGGGGCAAAAAACTACAAGTGGGTGGTCTCATTTCATGTGTAGTTATTTTTGGGTGATTTGTTGTGTGATTGAAAATACTAATTAGTAATTCACATCAAAATAAAAAAAATATAATTATAAAAAATAAACTGTGTCCAAAAACAAGTAAAATATCGTTTTCACCCCCTAAACGATGTCGGATGGCCAAAATCCATCGTCCATCATCGCGAATTGCATGTATCGTGCGAATTTCAAGTCATTCTGAGAAAATGCAAAATAGAAAATTAAAACTAAGTCCAAAAAACAGTAAAATGTCGTTTTCACCCCCTAAACGATGTCAGATGGCCAAAATCCATCGTCCATCATCATCGCGATTGGCATGTACCGTGCAAATTTCAAGTCATTCCGAAAAAACGCAAAATAGAAAAGTAAAACTAAGTCCGAAAAACAGTAAAATGTCGTTTTCACCCTGTAAACGATGTCAGATGGCCAAAATCCATCGTCCATCATTATCACGATTTGCATGTACCATGCGAATTTCAAGTCATTCTGAAAAAACGCAAAATAGAAAATTAAAATTAAGTCCGAAAAAATAGTAAAATGTCGTTTTCACCCTTTGTGGCAAAAAGGTAAATAAATGGGTGGTTGAGCCAGGTATGTTCTTCAGAGAGTCCATGTTGAAGGCTAGTGCCATCATGCCTATGCCAGACATCCGCGATAAATTGCCCAAAAGGTCCTTTTTACCCCGTGTGATTGTCTCCAAACTACCCTTCTCCACCTCCAAGCTGGCAGACCTAAGGAGGATCTTCCATGACCAAAATGCTGACCGATTCGCTGGCAGAGTGCGAGCGCGCCCCCAGCCCCAGCGAGACGAAGCGGTGCGTGGCCTCGATCAAGGACATGGTCGACTTTGCCACGTCAGTGCTGGGTCCGAACGTCATGGCGCAGACGACGGAGAGCGCCCTGGGGTATAATGGGGAGGTCAAGATTGGAAAAGTCAAAGGAGTCAACGGCGGGAGAGTGACGAAATCAGTGTCGGGTCACCAAAGCTTGTTTCCCTACATGCTTTACTATTGCCACTCCGTCCCAAAAGTCACGCAAAATAAATCAGCATCAAACCAATTCAAATCAAATAGACGTGATCCCAATCCAACCTTGATGTATTTAATGCCTACATATGTTATTTTATAGCAACTCTTTCTTTTTGTTTAGTTTTGAATGTTTTCTGTTGTGTGTTAATTATCAGTGATGTAATTCTATGTTGAAATATGTATTGTCTGTTGTGGAAAAGTGTGGTATAGTCATTCAAGAAACTACTAGTACTATACATAATTATGCTCCATTATTATTGATCCTACTTATGTAATTTAGTGTAATCTCCTGTTAGGTTTGGTATAGTGAAAAACATGTTTCGAGCAAGTTTCGCTCGAATGAAATCTTGCTTATATACGTAAAACTCTATAATCGACTTTTAACTCGATTCAGTATTATTCGAGCAGTTTCGTACGAATAGAATCAGTATATTATTACATTGTGTTTGCTTGTGCATTTATAAGATTTTTTATAAACATTTAAATGTATAAGAAACAAACAGAGTTTAAGTCTTTTGCTTAGTAGACTAGTTGTGGGCGACGTCCACTTTAAGGCAACACAGTCGGTTCTATGCAATGTTTTGCAAAAGAAAAAGAAGAATTTCACAACCCAGATAGGCTTAGACTACCTATCGTGAAAGGTTGCAATGTCAGTCCGATTATTTCTAAGCCTTATTAAAATAAGATGACGTTGGTGTGGTATAGCACTGAATGGATCTAACAGCAAGACATGTCTTTATGCTATCTACTGAAAGACTAGGTCTTGATAAATAACTATTTCTTAATCTACATACGTTAGCATTGAGCATACGGTATTGATTATGCACTACTTTGACTTATCAAATGGTGCGGGTTTTTTGTAACCCAATAATCATGATATATTGGGTAGTGGTGATTAATATCTAGCGGTGCTAAGATTGCTATTATGTTGAATTGCGCGCGAGGTGAGTCTCGTTTGATAATGTTCTCAAGAGGAGCTCGAACAAGGTTTTATTATTCGAAAAACTGGCCAGTTGGAATTTAATTATTCCATGAATAATAAATAAGCGTTTTTTGCTAAGTCCACTCTTGGAATTAATAAGATGTTAATTAATTAAGTCCATAGCAGACTTCAATTAATTAATGGACATTTATATCTTAAGCGCGAGAAATAAATAATATAAATAACGGAAACTCGGATTACTTGTAATTTTGAATTTGGATGGGGAGTGCAATATTACTTTTGTAGTGGCTGCTCGTAATATTCCAATATAAGCTTGTATTAAATTGTGGGTTCAATTTAATTAGTGAAAAGCTAATTGAGGTGAGCCCATATCCAAAACCTTCCATAGATCCCTGACTAGGCCCAATATGAACTTAATATAAATAGGAGAATAAAGGAGATAGATTTAATGATTTTTAGAATGAAAAACACATCTACTCCTAAAAAGGAGTAGGAGACGTTTTTTTATTATTCTTTTCTCCTCCGTGAGTTTTTCAGCTCCTCCTCCGTGAAAAAGTTATGTCTTCTTTATTCAAGTCCTAGTATTTTGATAAGATCAGTCCATCCTGATATCGAGATACAGTTCGGGAACCAGTCAGAAGATCCGTGATCTAGTATTGAAGATCATCACGTGGAGAAGACGCGAGCAATCGTCGATTCTTTGGAGAATCAAATCGGTAACTCTAAACCGTAATATTCATGTTTAGGATTTACTTTCTTTAAGCATGAATTATTTGTGTTCTAGCATGCAATTATCTGTTTAACATGTGAATTGATTAATCGCATAATCGGTCAAATAGATCCGTGTCTGATTTATTTGTTTGTACAAATCTTCTGTTGTGCAAGGGTCGTAGGCAATTTTTTGGCTCTGAGTATATGAGCAATGATAAACAACCAAATTTTGTACAACCAAAATAAGATTATATTAGTAATTTTGATGTGTTAATTAAATATTAAAATAATAGATATAGTTAGTTAACCAATTAAAACCAATTTATTAGTCCTTAGCCTCATTTTCAATTTTTTATTTTTATATTTGAATTATTTCTCTATTATTTTTTAAATTTGTATTAAAGTATGCATTAATTACATTTTATGGTTCAAAACAATTTTAAAAAATTATACACAAATACCATAATATTGTGCACATTCCCTATACTTAGGGATGTCAATGTAGCCCGCAACCCATGGGCTGGCCCGAATAGCCCGCCAAATTTATAGGGTTAGGGTTGAACTTTTATAACCCGAAATAAATCACAACCCGACTAACCCGCACCCGATTAACCCGCAACCCGTTAGGGCCAGACCCGAAAACCCGATGGGCTGGCCCGGAAACCCGATAAAATTTTTATTATATCAATTTTTACTCCTAATTCGACATTTCATTGATTGATTTTATAATTATAGATAACTAAAAAAAGTAACTTTCAATTTTTATATTAAATATATAAATTATATATTGAATTTTTATTAATATAATAATTGATAAATAAACTAAAAACTTTAAATTCACTAAAAAAATTATTTAAATTTCTAAAATATGCATTAAAATTTTACGAAATATCTCAAATATTAGTATTTGATTATGTTTATGATTGAGTTTAAGCATATATCTCACGTTTATCATTATTAAATATTTTACATTTTATGAATATAACTAATTTTCATCATTATTTATGGGATTGATCGCATGTTAATCTTATCGGTAGCAACCCGATTAACCCGCTGGGCTAGCCCGAAACCCAAGCTTTTAGGGTTAGGGTTGAACTTTTATAACCCGAAAGAAATCACAACCCGACTAGCCCGCACCCGATTGACCCGTAACCCGAATAGGGTTGGCCCGAAACTCGGTGGGCCGACCCAATTGACATCCCTACCTATACTATATATATGTCTATACTTTTTAATTAAATGCATAAATAAATTATTTTTTTATTCAAATAAATCAATAATTTTTGATTGTACAATATTTGGTTGCATAGACTTATTGTTCATGTAACGTGAATTGCTTTGAATGCATGTGGCTTGCGGCGTGTTCTTCTCGTGTTGAAATTGACGACATGCTTAGGAATTAGTTACCTAATTATTGTCATCATTACATGGGAATTATTTACTTGTACGTAATAGTATTCCTTGTCTTTGGTGTTTTCATGCGCCGAAATATATTTCATGACATCATGATTAAATGACATGATGATGTTTGGGAATTCTTGATGTGATTAGTTTCTATCATGAATCGGGTAGCGTGAATTTAATTTTGCGGCACTATTCGTTCAAATTAGTCACGTCTGTTTGCGTATTGCGGCAACATCCGCAAGGTTTCGATGGCTGGGCAGTTCCGCAAGAGTCCAGCAGCGTATACAGCAAGAAACGGGCAGCGACCGTACAACGACGCTGCGACAGCAGCGACGACATCCCGCAGCGCAGCGTAGGAGATGTCCAGCGGCAGCAGCTATGGGTGGAGTTCCGGGCAGCAGGATGCGCGGTTCAGTGGGAGTATGACGACGCAAGATTAGGGTTTTCCTATGCCTGACGTCACGACGCCTCATCCCGTGACTTCGCCTTCCAAAATTAAATTAGGATTTCCTAACTCTTGGAATTAATTTTGGAAATAATTCAAGATTAATTTAGAATTAAGATTTGAATATATCTTGTGCATTTTATATATTATATAAGATTTGATTTTGTATTAAATCATGGATTCATTATAGATTTTATCCTTGTTTTATGGATTTGTAGGGATTTAATTCCTAGATGAATCTAGTTAAATTTGAATAATGACAATCTAATTTTTATCTATATCCAATGGATTAATGTGAATTTATCCCTAGACAAATCCTAGTTGGATTTAGATAATGATAATATTATTTTATTCTTATCCTATGAGTTTATATGAATTTATTCATAGATAAATTCTAGATGGATTTGGATAGTGATAATATAATATTTTATTCTTATCTTATAGATTTATATGGATTTATTCCTAGATAAATTCTAGATGGATTTGGATAGTGATAATATAATATTTTATTCTTATCTTATAGATTTATATGGATTTATTCCTAGATAAATCTTGGATAGATTTGAATAATTATAATATAATATTATCTTATTCTATGGATTTATATGGATTTACTCCAAGATAAATCCTAGATGAATTAGGATAAAATGTTAATTTATTTTATCATATAGATTTGAATAGATTTAATTCTATTAAGACAAATCATAGATGGATTAAAATAAGATTTAATTCAAGTTATCCTTATTTTTTGGGTTTATGTCCTAGATAGATTATGATGTTAATGATATATAATAAAATCCTTATTTAATTGGATTTAGATAAATTTATTTATCTAAGAAATCCTAGTAAATGTTTGATATATTCTGGATTTCTATTCTAAATAGAATTAAGATTTGTATAAATCTTGGTTGATAGGATTTTATTTTTATCTCATGGATTATGATGAGATTGTTTCTATCTAGTAATATCCTAGTACGATTTAAATAATGATAATCCTAGATCAACGTTATCTTGAATTGTAGGATTTGATTTTATCGAAATAAAATCTAGAATAATCTTAAATGGATTTGGATAGTTTACACTATCTTGATAAATCCTAAATGAATTTGGATAAAGATTATCCAAGATAAAACTTAATTATTTAATTGATCTCCCTTGACTAGATTAAATAATTTTCAATAATTATCATGTGTGTTTAAATGCCATGCATTAAATGGATTTATCTGTTTATTTGGTGTTTATCTTTTTTAAGTGGATTATTTGATTTATCTGCTAATGTGATAATTATGCAAAAACCATATAAAAATATCTAAGTGATTATTACAATAAGTGCGTTGTATACGGTCTCCATCGGTTGGTTTTTTGCAAATTTATGAAGCTAGTTTCTAATATTATCGCCACCAATGCTGTGGGGACAATAATCCTAAGAAATAGCAAGTTCATAAGGGCAGACTTCTCAAATATAAATAGTATGAACTAGAAAGTAGTTTCTAATATTATCGCCACCCATGCTGTGGGGACAATAATCCTAAGAAATTACAAGTTTCAGAAGTTCAAACAGAATTTATGAGATAGCTTGGTTTTGTTATCAACACATATGAGCATTGTTATGGGAGTGTGTTGTAGAAACAAGATTATGTAATGTTAAATCTGATGGTCGTGCTTAGGCAACATTTGGCGGCCATGTCGTGCTGCGGTCTCTGGACTATTCGTCGGTGTTGTGACCAGTAAAAATGCTAAAATTTTAATGCGTATTGACCTCTGCTTGAGGGTACAAAATTTTAATTTTACAGTTGCAAGATACATAATTGTTTTGTGGTTATTTGCGATTATGTATTGAGCATAAGTATGTGATAATAAGTTTATTTGTCAAATCTTCATTATGTCATTCAATATTTGTCTGCGATCCTTAAAGAAAGTAAACTCGAATGCCTAAATTATGTAGACCGAAAACGAAAATGGATAAGATTCTCATCGCTGAAAGCTTGGAGTTTATACTCAATGATTCATGTCCTCCATTTCCTCGACATAATTCCACGAAGAATGTTCGAGAATGCATTATGCATGTACTTGACAAGCTCTTTGAGGAATAAGGTCAAACTATTTTCCTTTAAGTAGCTCGACAAGTCTTGGTAAATGACGATGAAAGATGGATATCAATAGAATCTGTCAAGATGATTCGATTGGAATATCCTAGAGTGACAGAATGTTTTGAGGATCTTTTGATCACTTAAATAGTTTCTGACACAAGTCATCACCTAAAGTAATAAGAAATGACTACAAGAAGGTTTAACTGAAAAGTAGAAAATCTTCAGAATAATAGTCGTTATATTACTGTTAGAGGAAAGTAACATGATAGATGACGAATTCATAAAGGCTGCATTTTTCTTAAGTCCTAGTTCATTTGAACAAAAGACTAGATATGGAAATAAGAGAGCCTGAATTGTCATCAAAGTTTGTTTAAAGCGAGAAAAGATGCTTTGTGAGTTGGATTGACCTATTTTATAGAAGGACAATGACTTACATGACAATGCAACTTCTAAGTAAGAGATCTTGATCTAGTTAGGTTTTTGTTGCAGTGGGAGCTATTAATGCTCAACTATTGTTTTAGGAACTGGCAGTGGAAGCGGTTCTTGCGTGGGATTATCATAATTTAATAATTATTAATCGAGCAAATAAATCACATAATAATCAGATCTATTTAGCAGATTATTTAGACAAAATCTATTCGCGTAATTCTCACATGTATCATGCTCATAACTTGAATTAATCATGCTTTAAGAATATTGAAACCTAAAACATGTTTTTCTACGGAGCAGAAATAATACCTAATTAATTCTCCAAAGAATTGATGATGGCTAGCAGCTTCTCCACGTGATGCTTTGAATACTAGACCACGGATCTTCTCTCTGGTTCCCGAACTGTACTCCAATATCAGTGTGGACTGATCTCACCGGAATACTAGGACTTAAATAAAGAAGACAGAAATTCTACTCCACGGAGGAGAAGGAAAAATCGCCCAACTCCTATTAGGGGGGGGGGGGACGAAAATTTGAGAGGAAAAATAATGAGTTGTGTTATTTTTCTGTCTCCTTTATTCTCCTATTTATATTAAGTTCCTTTTGGGCCCAGACAGGGATCTATGGAAGGTTTTGGATATGGGCTCATCCAATTTACTTTTTACTAATTAAATTGAACCCACAATTTAATATAAGCTTTAATTGGAATATTACGAGCAGCCACTACAGAAGTAATATTGAACTCTCCCCATCCAAATCCGAAATTATAAGTAATCCGGGTTTCCGTTTTAACTTTCATTTCCCGCGCTTAAGATAAAAATGTCCATTAATTAATTAATGTCTGCTATGGACTTAATTAATTAATTTCTTATTTATTCCAAGAGTGGACTTAGCATGAAACGTTTATTTATTATTCATAGAGTGATCAAACTCCAACTAGCTAGGTTCCGAATAATAAAACCTTGTTTCGCGCTCCTCTTGAGGACATTGAAACGAGACTATTATTCAACATAATAGCAATCCTAGCACCGCTAGATATTAATCACCACTACCCAATATATCAGGATTATTGGGTTACGAAAAACCCGCACCATTTGATAAGTCAAAGTAATGCATAATCAATATCGTATGCTCAATGCTAACCTACATTGATTAAGAAACAAATATTTATCAAGACCTCGCCTTTCAGTAGATAGCCCAAGGACAAGTCTTGCTGTTAGATCCGTTCAGTGCTATACCACACCAATGTCATCTTATTTCAGTAAGGCTTAGAAATATGCGGACTGACATTGCAACCTTTCACGATGGATAGTCTAATTCCATCTAGGTTGTGAAATTCTTCTTTTTCTTTGTTTAGGACTGACCGTGTTACCTTAAAGTGGACGCCGCCCACAACCGGTCTACTAAAACAAAGACTTAGACTTTGTTAAGTTAACTTATACATTTAAACATGCAATTAACATCCATTAAATGTAAAACATAACAACATTATGACAAAAATAATCTGTTTTATTCCTTGGAAAATAAAATAAGAGTTTTACAGTATTCAATCACTCGAAACGTGATTTCTAGTATACAAACTCTAACAGTTTTAAAATCCGGATCGGCCGGTGAACCGGTGAGGCTACTGGTTCACGGTTCAACCGGTCCGACCGGTTCAATCACTGGTCGAACCGTTTTACCTTGCAAATATATATAATTAAATATATCCATACAAAATATATTAAATTTAATGAGTGATAAATTATAATTAGTAATATATAACAAAAACATATACTATTAAACTTTGTATATAAATTAAATATGAAGAGCATTTAAAATAAGTGAATGATAAAATTTAAATAATAACTAAATACATAAATTATTAATTAGAATAACTAAAAAAGTACAATATTTTTCATATATAAATAAATAAAATTTATATTAATTCAAAAATGTTTATGTGGTGAAATAATATTATAGACAATATATAAAAATAAACATGAATTTTTAGTTAATTTGGATAAATATAGTACTATATTAGTATTATTAGTTAATACATAAATTAAACATGATTTATTAATAAGTTTGGAGTATTATTTAGTAAATATGGAGTAATAAACTATATTAATAATATATATAACAATATTAAATCTTAGATAAAATTTATTATTTATATACATTATACAAATAAAAGTAAAATTTAGTAAGGGATAGTTAATATTAAGCATATCACAACTAATAGTAATTATTTAAAAGTATAAAATTAAACACAAATTATTAATTTGTGTGGACAAAAAATTATAGGTTTAATGTATAACAATAATTAATGTTCATAGTATTTCATTCAAGTACATGTGGTGGAGTGGTAGAGATGTTGGTCTCTTGACTCATAGGTCATGAGTTCAACTCCCACCAAACTCAAATTTTACAAAAATTTTAAAAATCTAGAAAACCGGTTTCCGGTTCCCGGCCAGACCGGTCCGGCCGGCCGGTTCCGGCGGTTCATGGCGGTTTGATGTGCTACTGGTTTTATAGTGCAAACCGGACCGGACTACGCACCGGTTCGCGGTCCGACCGGTCGAACCGGCCGGTCCGGTCCGGTTTTTAAAACATTGCTAACAGTCATACCATTGGAAACTTTTGCACTAATGAAATCAACTTCAGTACCTAAGATTGTAAGAACCATATCGTAGTGGGAGCGTTCCACTAGAACACAACAAGTTCATGGGTCTAAGAGTGTCGTAAGACTCGGTCTTAGATTAACTTGAACATAATCCCTTTAACTACAATGTAGTATTGGTTAATTTGGATAATCATCTTTGAAAATGTGATAGATTCCATATTACAATCTAAAATAGACAACATGTTTTACAAGACTTGCAATACTATATATAGGTTGTGTCAGTCAGTGGGAGCAAGTATCTTTGCAAGTGTAAATGTGGATCTCAAATGGCTAGACAATGGCAATGGGTCATGCCCGAAGAGAATTATCTTCTCGCTATCATTGTGCCAGGATTTATTCGATCATATTGTCTATTAGAACTTACATAAATTATAATCTACAGTATGTATTATGATTGTCAAGCCAGCCTTTTATAAATAGAAGTCTTGAGGAAATCATCTACTAGAACATTCTAATGGATATGTAATTAAGGGCAAGAAATGCATGATTGGAGGCTTATATAGACCTTCGTGGTCTTAGGCAAGTATCTAAATCAGAGTATATGTGTTTTATCAAAATTGTCAAATATTTGGAATTTGACTTGTGTCCTTAACAGTGTTGTAAGCACAAGGAAGTTGAAAGTGCATTACATATGGTATTATTGGTACTCTACGATGATGAAATCTACAAAAGTTGCAAACAACTAAGATTGACATCTGGCGTAGGAAACTGGTTGTCTGCCCAGTTTAAGATAAAGGATTTAAGAGAAACTAATTACATTCTTAGCATCTAAGTCCTTTTAAGATTACTAGAAATAATGTTGAGATTCTCTTAGAAATCCTATATCTACACATTGCTTGGAACATTTTGGCATTAGAAATTCCATGAAAAAGTTTATACCTTTCAAGATGGAATTGTCTTGTCTCTAGTCAAGTGTCATAGTGCTTGAGAAAGGTTTAAGAATTATGAGACTAGTTTCGGAGATAGATGTTTCATGTATGCTATAATGTGTACTAAATTTGATATTAGTTGTGCTTATGCATGACAAGTATATATCATATTAACCGTGGCAAAAGATTTTGATTGAGGTAAAGAGTATACCATAGTGCTTGAGAAAGACTAATTGCTATATTCTAGTTTACCAGTCATTCATGTAATGTCCTTGGGGTTACACTGACTTAGTTCTATGACTAATCAGTGATCGAGTAAGTCATCCTCTGAGCATGTGTTAGGAGTTTCTTCCTAATAGCTTTAATCGTTAGTTTGAGTATTCATATGAGTATTATATTTTGTTATGATTACCCTAGTGAAGGCTAACTCAAGGGACACACGAGCTAATAAAGCTAAGCAATCACATAGAGAGATGAAATTAATTAAAGATCAAGTACGCAACAAAGACATTATGGTGGAAGAGATATGATCAGAGAACAAGCAAGCAGATTTTTTTTACATAAAATGCCTTTGTGGCAACATGTTCAAACATGATGTGAAATGAATGGTGGTTCGATATATCTAGTACCAATACCTGCTTTGTGTATAAGTGGGAGAGTTTTTGGCAGTGGGTATACTCGAAAGCATGTTTTGAGTATAAGTGGGAGATTGTTAGGTTTGGTATACTGAAAAGCATGTTTCGAGCAAGTTTCGCTCGAATAGAATCTTGCTTGTATACGTAAAACTCTATAATCCACTTTTAACCCGATTCAGTATTATTCGAGCAGTTTCGCACGAATAGAATCAGTATATTATTACATTGTGTTTGCTTGTGCATTTATAAGATTTTTTATAAACATTTACATGTATAAGAAGCAAACAAAGTCTAAGTCTTTTGCTTAGTAGACTGGTTGTGGGCGACGTCCACTTTAAGGCAACACACGATCGGTTCTATGCATTGCTTTGCAAAAGAAAAAGAAGAATTTCACAACCCAGATAAGCTTAGACTACCTATCGTGAAAGGTTGCAATGTCATCCGATTATTTCTAAGCCTTACTAAAATAAGATGACGTTGGTGTGGTATAGCACTGAATGGATCTAATAGCAAGACGTGTCTTTATGCTATCTACTGAAAGACTAGGTCTTGATAAATAACTATTTCTTAATCTACATACGTTAGCATTGAGCCCATATCCAAAACCTTCCATAAATCTCTGACTGTGCTCAATATGAACTTAATATAAATAGGAGAATAAAGGAAACAGATTTAATGATTTTTAGAATGAAAAACACGTCTACTCGAGTAGGAGACATTTTTTTATTATTCTTTTCTCCTCCGTGAGTTTTTCAGCTCCTCCTCCATGAAAAAGTTATGTCTTCTTTATTCGAGTCCTAGTATTTTGATAAGATCAGCCCACCCTGATATCGAGATACAGTTCGGGAACCAGAGAGAAGATCCGTGGTCTAGTATTGAAGATCATCACGTGGAGAAGGCGCGAGCAATCGTCGATTCTTTGGAGAATCAAATCGGTAACTCTAAACCGTAGTATTCATGTTTAGGATTTACTTTCTTTAAGCATGAATTATTTACGTTCTAGCATGCAATTATCTGTTTTACATGTGAATTGATTAATCGCATAATCGGTCAAATAAATCTATGTCTGATTTATTTGTTTGTACAGGTCTTCCGCTGTGCAAGGGGCGTCAAAACCAGCATCTCCTACACAATTGAAATGACTAATCAAGAGGTTAGGTTGTTCGAATCAATAAATTAATCAGGTTGTTAAAATGACTTTTGTGTTTGGTGATTGGTTTTATTGATGAGTTAGTGTTACCAAGTGTTCAATTTTCCCTTTAATGTGACCATGTAAATGGCAAAAACAAAAATAAAACTAAATTAACAATAAGTAAAATATTAAAATCAGACCTTTATTTTGACGGCCCGGTGGTAGGCCCGGCCCAATTTAGTTGTTAAAAACTACCCAATTACAAGCCCAAATTTAGACAAAAAATATTTCACACAAATGGCAAATGCTGCATCACTCCCTCCATTTCCGCTTCTTTCTTCTTCTCTCTCCAAATTTATCTACATTCATACGCATATTGGTAAGTACATGATTTTATGCTTGTGAATTATTCTTCATAATTAGGATAAAAAAGCTTCGAAATAAGGAAACCGTGTAATTTTGGCTGTATTTTGGGATTTCATTGAAATATGTTTCCAAATTTTGGCTGTCTTCAATTGTATTTACTTCACAGTGAATAGCACAATTAGTTTCTTCTATGTTTTTGTGGTTATGTAGTTATCCTATGCTTGAATTGAGCTGGAATTGCGTTTTTTTTTTTACTTGTGGATTTGGTTTAGGATTTCTTTGAATTTCTGTATGTGCTGAATTTGTGTTTTGTTTAAAAGATAAGGATTGAATTTAAAGAGTGATATGATTTCAGTTTATTTGAATTAGCCAAATATATGTGCTTTAAGTTTGTAGATTGGTTAGGTGGACGTTTTTGGACTTAAAAATATGTGAATATGAAGGTTTAGAAATTTATATTTTTTAGAATTAGTTTTGGATTTTCTTTGAATTGTTTGTTTTTAATCTTGTGAGGTTGTGAGCATAGAATTATTGTGTGATTTGCTGTATTTTGATGGGTGTTATGCATTTTCTTTATACAGGAAGAAGGTGCAGTAGATTATATAGCAAAATCAAATACAAATATTTCAATGTTCTCTTCATCATGTACAATTACGCTTCCGTGTGTATTTTTACGTCAAAATCAACCAACTTGCACAGTTGATGCTCATACATTGAATATTGCCAATGGCAAAAGGCATTCCTGGAAAGTAAAAGGTTGCAGCAGTGTTAGCAGCATTGATGACCTAAGTTTCTCATTATCTGAAGATTTGGATGGTGACAGTAATGTGAAATTGGATTATACCAACCCCAGTAATCGACACATAAACTCAATTACGATAGGCCGTTGGGTTCAGTCTTGTTCCAATGTACGCGAGGTTAAGAAACTACATGCTGTTGTTAGTAGGAGGATGAGAGATCCAGTAGCTTATGTTAATAATAACTTAATTAGTATGTATGCTAGATTCGGGGAGCTTGTGGCTGCTCGTCGGGTATTTGATCATATGTTGGATAGAAATGTTGTTTCTTGGACTGCAATGCTGAATGGCTACCAGAGACATGGTTTAGGTGATGAAGCGTTGAGGTTGTTCCTTGAGTTTGTTAACTCTGGTCTATACGGGAATGCACAGACATACGTCTGTGTACTGAATCTGTGTGGCAGGACGTTTAACTATGAGCTTGGAAGACAGATGCACGCTTCTGCAGTAAAGAATCAAGTAAGTAATTACATCTTAGATTGTACTATTTTGCATTTTTATGCTCAGTGTGGTGATTTGGGTAGCTCTTTTGAAGTCTTTGACCGGATGCAAAACCGGGATTTGGTTGCTTGGACGACAATGATCACAGCTTGTTCACAGCACGGGCGGGGACAGGAGGCTTTTGCATTGCTGTTACAAATGTTATCTGAGGGACTTGATCTTAATGAGTTCACTGTCTGTAGTGTATTGAATGCTTGTGGTGAAGAGAAAGAGATCAGATTTGGTGAACAGTTACATGCTACTGTTGTTAAGAAGGCGTATGATATGGATGTTTATGTGGGGACAGCGTTGGTGGATTTGTATGCAAAGTGTGGGAGGATTGAGGAGTCGAAGTCAATTTTTGATGGAATGAAAAGGAGAAATGCTATCACTTGGAATTCTATTATTGCTGGATATGCTCGTAATAACCTTGGTGACGATGCCATAAGACTCTTCCGTATAATGAAAAGATTAAGGGTGCCTACTGACAACTCGACCATGGTCAGCATCCTTAGAGCTTGTGGCTTACTCAAGGCTTTATCGACAGGTAAAGAAGTGCATGCGCAGATTTTCAAGAATTTCGAGCCTAGCAATATCTTCATAGGGAGTGCACTTGTATGGCTGTATTGTAAATGTGGGGATTACGCCTCTGCGGCCAAGGTTCTTCAAAACCTCCCAGATAAAGATGTGGTTTCGTGGACTGCGATGATTTCTGGCTGTGCTCGCCTAGGCCATGAGCATGAAGCCCTCGAGTACTTAAAGGAGATGCTGGGTGAAGGTGTGGAACCCAACCCGTTCACGTATTCGTCAGTGCTGAAAGCATGCGCGAATCTGGAAAGCGTAAGGCAAGGGGAGCTCATTCACTCATCCCTGAACAAGACCCCTTCGCTGTCCAACGTGTTTGTTGGGAGTGCTCTGGTTCATATGTACTCGAAATGTGGACATCTTTCTGAGGCGGCTCAAGTCTTTGACAGCATGCCTGAGAGGAACATGGTCTCGTGGAAGGCGATGATCGTAGCTTACGCAAAAAACGGGCGCTGTGGAGAGGCTATGAAGCTCATGTATCGAATGCAAGATGAGTGCATTGAGGTAGATGACTACATCCTCTCCACTGTTCTTACATGCTGTGGTAAGTGGGAGAAAGGGGAGTCGTCGCCTTCGGAGAACTGTCTGCAGCCTTAAAAATCATACAAGATTTGAAGGGTGAGTCGAGAATGCAAAATCTGTAGCTCGGGATTTTCGGCTCAGCACGGTTAGGCTTTTCGTGTCGTGATCGAAGTTGAGGGATGAAGCTGAAGAAGAAGTTGCATAGTATTTGAAATCTGGGCTTTATAGAAATAAGTATATGTAGAAAGTTGGCTTCTGTTAGGACGAATTCCTATTGAATGATGTTTGTCTATAAATGTGAATATGGGTTTTATTTGGCAAAATTTGATGCAAAAGTATAAAGCTTACTGGATTCTTGTGTTATACTAGTACATAGAAGCATAAATGGTTCATTAGATGCAGTAAAATTTCCAAAACTGGCAAGATCAAGATTCAAGCCATAAGACACTCTCTTTTGGAAAATTCTCTCAATCAAGATTACCTGAACCCCACAATGGAATCCAAAGAAAATACTGCGAGCCTTGACTCATTTCATGAGAATCCAAGTGAAAAAAGGCAACTTTAAAAGACCAGTGACGACCAAATTTGCTTGCTTCGCACGCCCAACAATCAACATAAATATTGCTTCTTTCTATGACATTGCTCGATATAATGAAAAACTATGAATTATTTTTGTTAATCTAGATTCTAGAATTTGTTACTTTTCATCATAAATTTTTATTTATTTATTACTATGAATTTATCTTTTCATTAGTTTCCATAAGAAATCAAACTTCCAAAGCTAAATCCCAAATCATAAGACCAACACATCCAAATAAAATAATGTTTCTGTATTAATAAAAGAATCATATATAGTCAAAAATCAACTCCTACGCAAACTAGAGACTATGACAATATTATAGTTAAGACCATTTTGCTTGCCTCCCACGCACTAAATAATATATCTAGACCATAAGTCCATAACAAATCCAACTTAGGATTTTTATATTAGTTAAGTTGTTACCAAATCTAATTTGAGTTTATATCAAGTATCAATGTTGTAGCCTATAAAAGGATCATCCATGTTTTCGAATTGAAACCATCAATACATTTTCAAATTTTTAGAGATTTTGAGTTTGTTGCTTCGTTTTCTCAGAGCGAAATCGTAAACAACGTTATCGACTTATATCGGGTCACAATGTCGGCAGTTTCCGGGCTAGCAGAAGTTCACGTGATGAAGAAACTTCACGAAGAGAAGATGAGGAAAATGGATGAATCAAAGGATAAATCAGGTCAAGAAAAAGATGAGAGATGTGAGAAAAGGGAGAAAGGTTGTTTTACTTTGTTTAGATTCAAGAAAAGTCGTCCAACTAGAGCTTCTGCAGATTCTTGAAATCGACAACTTTAATTATTGCAATTTAATTTGGAATTTTGTTTCATGTTTGCTGAATGTTTGTAAAAATTGTTGTTAAATTATGTTTCATATATGGGATTTCGTAGTTTTAATTTTTCTTTTTACTAAAAATATGTGACTAATTTAACTTAATTTAATTAGTAAAGTCAGCAAAGATATTCCTATAATGAAAACTCGGGTGCCCTTAAAAACTAGAATTCATCGATTGGTAATTCGGCACTTATAATTAGATTGTTTTCATGGCAACTCAAATCTCCGACCTATTAGATGGAACATAAGCCTTTTACCAATTAAGTTGCATATCATTGTCGAGATGTTGTTACTCAAATATTCGTATTTCCAAAACTACTATCAAACTCTACACTTTCCTTTTAGGTGTGAGTGATATGAGAAAGCCCCTCGTGATCAGTAGTTGCGATTTGCCCATCACTCTAGATTTTGTACTACTATTATATTTTAATAAAGAATCTCAATTATTAAAAAAAATTAATTTTAGTATTCAAGAACACATCTCTCTCTCTAAGCACGACGTAAGTGTTGACCTCATATCTCTCGAATCCAACTTGAAAAACACAAGAAAATCCAAAGAGTACGTAGTAACACAGTCTTGACCTTATTACAAAGAATCCAAGTCAAATAAAACAACTCCTCCTCATAAAAACCAACTTCACTTCATCCATATATAGTGACCTAAATTTTCTTGCTCCCCAAGTCCTAATTAAATCTCTATAAATACCACAATTTTGTCCCAAGAAATACTATTTCTATTACATATACACAACCAATTCTTCTTCTTCTTCTTCTTCTTCTTCGAGTACGATACAAATTAACAGCAATATCTACCATGTCGATGGCTGATTCTGGGCTCGTGGAGGCCTACATGATGAGGAAGCTTCACAAAGAGAAGATGAAGAAGATGGAAGCTTCCAATTATGAGCTCAAATCAAATGAAGGAAACCAAAACAAAAGTGATGATAGGTGTGACAGGAGTGGGAGTGGCTGCTTTTACTTGTTTAGCTTCAAGAAAGTTCATCCAAACTCTCCTTCTGCACATTCTTGAAAAATCAAGAGTTGGTTTTGAATTTTCATTTTTTTTATTTTGTTCCTTTTAATTTAGATTTTGTGTTTGTAATTGGTTTCATGGTTGCACTAATGAAAATCCATGTAACTGCTTCTGGTTATATATATCTCTGTATGAACCTTTTATACATATGGAGTATGTATATATGGCTGTGCTTTGCTTCTTGAAATTATAGTGTGAAAATTAAAGAGATACTCCTTTTCTAACTTTTCCTTTGAATACATAGAGATTATGAAGAAAATTCAGAAACTATATGTATGGATATATCGGACTGTATTCAAATTCAAACTAATAGTATTAAAGACCGAACTAGAGACTAGATCTCAATCATCCATTTTTCTAATATAGTGGATCAAATAAATCAAGCAAATGATATACTAACTTCATTATTTGAGCCCTATGCACAATATATATGCGCGATGAATCCAATTTTGATTTTGTAACATACTGCCTAATTTGAAGAACCCGAAAACCTTTTATGTATGTATATACAGTGTCATGTTTTCAAAAAAATCTGTTATTTTTATTATTGTTTTTATTATACTAGAAGACAAAGAGATATCGAATCCAACCATATAACTATACTTTACAAAAAAGAAGAGTTCGTAAGCATGAAATGTCTTTATTCACATTGACATATGTACAGTTGCGTCACGAGGCCAAAATTGCTACTTCATCGCAAATATATTTAGTTAAACACCAACACAGAGATCTTTATACATGCATACTGCAGAGATCTTTAATTTCATTTATTTTACTAGAATACTCTAATATTTATTAAAATAAAATGTATGTATACATTTGGCTATATCATGTAATGCATAGTATAATTAATCTTCCTTGTTTGGATATCGATTGTGTCTTGTTTAATTTGTACGGTCCATCAACTTCACCTATATATTATGCTTGGGTATTTAATTAATGATTGTTTTCAATTGATATTAAACTATTTAATTCGCTTTCAATCTATCCTAATTTCACATCGAGACAAAAAGAAAAAGAAAAATGTGGCTCCTTTGAGTGCTGGACAAGTCGATGATGCGGCTGCAGTCACATCAATGGTTCATATAATTATGAAAATTTAATTGTTGAATAATTCCAAAACATATAATAATATTAATAATGTTACCGAATTAATATTATTCTCCAATTATTTGAACCGTGAATTTAGTAAAAGTGCATTAGCATATGCTGATATACTCGGGAGAGGTTATTAGTTTCGGATTTTTAGTTTTAAGTATCAAAATCAAAATAATATACTTGGAGACGATTTCCATTTTTTCTGACTTTTTTTTTATATCATGTAATAAATTTAATTCCCCAACTAAAAATTTAGATGTATGTTTTTCGATCTAATAATATATATCTTGCATACCGACAAACAATAATACGGTATATATTTGTTACGGCAGTACGCCGATTGCTTTTACTTGCGTCCTTCTATGCTGATCATTCGTTGCTTGTTGTGCTTGCACTACAACGAAAAAACCGTGCTAATTTGTGTTTAAAATATACTAGCTTCAAAATATGCTTTTATTGTTGGTGTTTCAACTAAAATTAGATAGCGCAAATTGAAGTGTTCTAAGAAAGCAAAAGATTAAGTTAATTTTTCTTTAATTTAGGAATGTTTTCTTTCGCTTCCTAAATCATTGTTATTTTTTAAAAATCTTTTACAGAAGTAATTGCATCTCGATTTTTTCCATTCAAAAGTTTTTTTTAGTGTTTTTCATATGGTAGAGTTTTGGTTCGTTAGTAATCTGATTTGAGTATTTTTCTTTTCATAAAAAAATTAATATATTTGGCAAAACAAAAACTAACCTGATGCAAAGTATATTCCTCTAGCCATATTCCAAGAAATAGTGAGCCAAAGTCATCTCAAATCAATAAAGAAGTCAATATAAAGAAAAGAGTCCATAGCCATATTCCATATTTAATCGTGACACCCAACAATTCATTTTCTCTTAAGGATTTCTATTAAATTTGATATGACTAGGATATTCATAGTATCCTTATATGTCTATAAATAGTGTCTATTATCATAATTTTTTTGGACCCAAAAATTTGTTTGAGTGCCAAAAATAAGTGGACAAAGCAATTGATGGCTCTGGTATAGTGGACCAAGAATAAGATGATAATAGGGTGTCCCATTGCATTACAATTTTCAATTTTTTGATAGTAAATTCCTGCCATATGCACGTGCTAAAGGGACAATCTGCACCCCGTTACATATACTATGTAATTAATTTACCATAAATAACTTCTATGGTAGCAATTATAATCAATCAAGATATTGAATGTAATTATTACTATTAACACTCAGTCAATAATGATTCAAAGAGTTTTTAAAATAATCATTAGTTTAATTAGTTTAGAGGCAATTGCTATATGAAAAAACCCATATTGTTGAATGTTGATTGGATAGAGTTTGTAAGAAAATACACAATAAATACTAAGTTTTTTTCTTTAATGTACAAATAAAAAAAAAACAACCCAAATTGTGTGTATTTTAAAGATCAAACCTAAACTAAAACACATTCGATCATCTCTATACAGATTTCATAAGTTATCAAGATAGGGGAATTGACTATGCATTTCGTTATACTAATCAAATTTTATGCTACATTTATAACTTCTCTATGTGCCTTTTCAGTTTTCATACCTCTATTCTAATTGGAATAGATGTTAAAGCTATCTTGAAAGAGGAAAAAACTTTAAATTTATCCATTATTGTTGTTTAGTTTTAATTCGTTAAAATACAAAACTAAATTTCACACATATTAGTATCTCATTACCAAAACGTCACTCAAATAGATACAATAAAATCTTACACACTATTTTATATTTTAACATTCTAAGTACCACTTACGATTTACTAAATACTGTATATAGTTTAATTTTTCCATATAGTGAGATCTATGATAACTTTTGGAAACATTTGGAGTATATTTGATATCTTTTTAAAATTTGTTTTTATATTTATTCGATTGATTTATATGGGTCATCTTTGTTAATCTTCCTCGTATCATTCTAATTCAATTGGATCCAAAAGAATAGTATATCCATTCAACTCAGCTTAACATATTTTCCTTAAAAATTAAAATTGACAGTCCAACCATCTTTTGAACACTATTTATGGCGATGCAATCAATAAGTTTTTATTACTATGAATTAAAAATGACCATTTCACAAATTTCGTTATTTCCAAAGTTTTAATGCTACGTGATGCAATCCACCAATACATTACTCCTACAATTCGTTTTTATCAAACAAAATGTTAGTATATAATTAAAAATAATGCGGACATCCATCAATTTTTAAATGATTAATAATCGTCATCATTCTCTAAATAATTAATGTATTTCGATTTTTTATTTTTACAACAATATCTTCGCTGTAATAAAATGAAACATGAAAAAGGAAAAATAGTTAGTATCGGTAGATCTAGAAGACGAAGTCAACAATGGGACCTTCCGAAATTACCAAAATATCCTCGTTAATGACTTCACACTATCAGCCTTGAAAGGGGTAATTTCGTAACACATTAATTCCCAACAAGGTTTTGAAATAATTGGAAAGATGCAAACAAACAAAAATGTAATAAAAACACAAAACTAATTACTTTTTCCCTCCTTTTCATAATCCCTGCTTTTTTCCAACCAAATTAATCTGGGATTTAAAAAAAACAAATAAACATAGATTTGGTAAATACACAGATGCAATTTATACTCTCAAGAATTCCCAGCATTTCGAATTCATAACATTTCAAGATTCAATTTTTAGCCCACCGCCACTCACTGATTAGTGCTGTTCGAAAACATCACTTCTCCACAAAGATTCCATTTTTTCTTTCCAAAATTTTGTATTTTAAGGTTCCCTGTTTCAGTTTTACTTGCATTTGAAGCTGCCCACCTCAGATCCATGATTAGGTAGGCAGCCCACATCAAAGAAGGGGTATAGAGTTTTTTTCATTTTTCGTGATTATAAATGGTGGAGAAAATGATTTGCTAGCTCGATTAAGTGTGAAATGTTACTAGCATTATTCGTATTGTAGAGATGTAGGTGAAATTTTGTGGTTATAATCCGTAAATGTATGTAGAATTCTTTTTATTATTTGTAGAAATAAATGGGGAAATTGGAATTATTGCTACTGTTTTTCTCATGCTGTTGTACTTTTTGGGAGCAATTAAAGTTTATTATGCTGAATTTATTAAGCAATTTTTCAGTTTCTGAGAATCCCATTTTCAAGATTCTGCCTTTATATTCGAAGTGAGTTTCTTGATGGATTTGTTGCTGAATCTTGGTTGTGGGCGAGAATATTTTGGAGTTTTTGTGGGGTTCCAAGTTTTAATTTTTAGGGGGCTTTGTTTAAAGTTTCCTTCTTTTATGTTAATGAAATGGATTATGGGGTAATTAAGAAGACCATTATGTTCCACAAAAGGCGTTTCCTACTTTTTAGCTGAATCTATGCTTCAATGTTGCTATTTTAATATGATTTGGATTTGCTATGTGAAATATCTTCGCTTTATTTATTTTTGATTCCTGGAAGTTAACTGCAGCTTGCATTCAATGCTGATGAATAATTGGATATATTGCCTGATTGATGCCAATGAGCTAGATATATTTTCAATCCAAATTTGAATTTCTCATGATTTAGGTTGGTTGTTGTGTTAGAATGATGAAGTTGTTGTTTGTTTCTCGACTTTTCGCATTCTAAATGGTGTTTGGTTTCTTTGTTTAGCCCGTTGATCTGCTTAGAACTTTAGCAGTTAGTTTCCCAACTTCCGTTGTTTGCGTTCTACAGAATGTCTATTTTTCAGTATACGTTGTGTTGAAGTGAAGTGCGCGTGTCAGTGTCAGCAGGTGATGTTTAGTCCACGTGTGGAATAATGTCAAGAATATCAAAGTGGAAGCTTGAGAAGACGAAAGTAAAAGTTGTCTTTCGCCTCCAATTTCATGCCACACATGTATGATCTCTCTTCTAAGCTTTTACTATTTTTGATCTACTCATTCTTTGTATACACGAATGATAGTTTTTCTGAGAGCCTATCATTTGGTTTCTGATTAATAGTTTTTCTTAGATATTAAGGCTAATATGTCTAGGACTGATTAATGATCAATCCGTCATGCTGGCTAAGGGTCATATGATGAGTTACGACTCGAGCTATTTCCCTTCTGCTAGTTGCTGCAGTGGACTATCAATTAATAAAATATCGATCTTCATTTTGTTGCATAATATATTAAGTGTCTTGCCCCGTAGTTTTGAGCAGAACCAAGGAAATAGGCAATAAATGTGATTGTCTCATTTTGCATTCCTTATAGCAGAATTAGCATATAATGCTTTGGTGCCGCCTCGTAGATTATGCATTTTCAGTTAAGTGTTGCTGGATTTACTCTAGGTTTTCTTCCATGAAATCGTACACGTTTAGCTGTGTTATCTCACACATGTCTTTTATAACATTTTAATTGTGAAAATGTAGGAAAACATGGGACGATATCCGAGGTTATTTCTAATTCAGTTTAGAGGTTTCAGTCAGTAAATCAGCTGTAAAATCCTAGCAGCCATGATGAACTCGAATTTGCTTGCATATACTTTTGAATTTGATTTATGGTTTATGATGTACACCAATATTGTCTCTGCACCTATCAAGCAAGAAATATGAAAAAGGCAGAAATTCGTATATTTTTTCTGTCTTTGACTCTTTGTTATTTCCTAGTTACACCAAAAAATAGATATGCCATATGTGCTAAGTGATTCTGTTATGTTTTTCAAGTCCACTACTAGCTTTGAATCATTTCTTTGCTCCAAGCGCCGCCTTCTTGTCGAAATTGTGGTTTTCGACTTTTAGCTACACTCAGTGTCCCGTAACGAACCTACTCCACTTTTCTTGTTATTGGGGCAATGTTTTTAACATGTCGACTACGACTAGGTTTATTTTAGTCTAAAAATCATGTACCTGCACGAAGCCGTTTTGCTTTAACGGATGCTTTGTCCATAATGTTGCAGATTCCACAGACCGGATGGGAAAAGTTGTTTATAACGTTCATCCCTGCTGATACAGGAAAGCCAACAGCTAAGACGACCAAAGCAAATGTAAGAAACGGAAGTTGTAAATGGGGCGATCCTATTTATGAAACTACTAGGCTTCTTCAAGATTCCAAAAGCAAACAATACGATGAGAAGCTCTACAAGCTCGTTGTTGCCATGGTGCAGTTTCTATCTTTGTTCCAATATTTAGTTTCAACCTTTACGATGGCTTCCAACTTCTGCAATAATATGAGCTGTTATAATGCAATTTCACACCTACAGGGATCCTCACGTGCTAGCGTACTTGGTGAGGCTACTATCAACCTTGCTGATTACGTCGATGCATCCAAGCCTATCGTTGGCGCATTTCCTCTTCACGGCTGCAACTTCGGAACTGTTTTACATGTAAGAAAATACTGCATGCCGTAGCCATTGCAAGTATGCTGAAATTTATTTTTCGAACTATCTTATTTAACTTCCTTCTTATCTTCCAGATCACCGTCCAGCTTCTGACGTCAAAGACCGGATTCAGGTACTGAACTATTATGTTGAAATCTAACCTTCATTCCTCTTGCAATCCTTTAAATCATAACCATTTCACGTCCAGGGAGTTCGAGCAGCAGAGAGAACTCAGAGAAAAAGGATTAGAATCGGGGGCTGATCACCATGGTGATGGAGTCATCAATGATCAGATGGATAAGGTTTTATAATTTATGATCAGTCTGAGTTTCTTCTAATAATCGGAAGATAACTTTTTTGGTTTTCAATCTTCTGCAGGTTAGTGCCAGGCTGAAATTTAAAGGGGATGCCAGCGAGCTCTCTTCACTCGAAGAGGAGGCGATTGATGGCTCCTCAAACACTTCAGGCAGTTTGTATGCAGAGAAGCAGGAGACGTCTTTCACAAGCGAGCTCGATGCAGCCAAATGTACGACATCCGGTGGTCCACATGAGCTTTCTCCACATACAGCAAAAGAAGATAATGAACTTGCAATGGCTTGTCTGGAGAACAGTCGACTTAGAGGCAGCTTGGAATCGGCTGAATCGTCTCTGTTCAACCTCAAGCTGGAAGTCAGTTCGTTGCAAGGCGTGGCAGATGAGTTGGGAGCTGAAACGCAGAAGCTTTCGCACGAGCTCACCACTGAGATATCTTCAGCCGAAGAATTGGCAAAGGAAGTCTTGTCCATGAAATCGGAATGCCTGAAGTTTAAGGATGATATCGCCCAGCTTAAAGATTTGAAACTAAGCCCTCAAATTCCTCTAGTGGAAGCTCGGGATGATCGGGTCGATGACGTCGTTCGGGATATGCGGCTTCAGTTTTCGAAAGGGATTTCTATAGTCCAAGGAAAGATAAGAGAACTTCAGAAGAAAACATACGACGGAGACACTAATTTCATTCACCAAGAGCTGGAGACATTGCTTGATTTTCTGCTCGATTTCAACCTTGGTAACGGTGAAGTGACGAATATCAGAGAAACGAGCCAGCAGTTTGAGTCCGGAAACGGGTTTGGTTTGGATTTGTGTCCACCTGAAAGTGTTCTTCAGCATTTCAGTTCGAGCCCTCCGGTGTCCGATGTAGTTAACCCTCTCGGACCTATTGATGCAATGAAGGCTCAAATTTATGATCTCGTAAGGGAGTTGGATGAGGCGAAAGTCGAGAAAGAAGGCCTCACAAGAAAAATGAATCAAATGGAACTGTACTACGAAGCCCTTATTCACGAGCTCGAGGTTAACCAGAAACGTCTGCTGGAAGAGCTGCAGCTCCTGAGAAACGAGCATACAACGTGCTTGTACGCGCTTTCTGTCAGCAAAACTGAAGTGGAATCGCTTCGTGAAGAAACAAATCAGCAGATGCTACGATTTGTCGATGAGAGGCGTGGTTTAGAGGCCGTTAATGAGGAGCTCGAGAGAAGGGCGACAACTTCAGAAGCTGCACTTAGAAGAGCCCGCCTAAATTACTCGATTGCAGTGGATAAACTGCAAAAGGATCTTGAGCTGCTTTCTTCACAGGTTACATCGATGTTTGAGGCTAACGAAAGCCTTATAAAGCAGGCTTTACCTTCCCAACCGGATTTACAAGTTGAAGATGACGATACCACAAAATTAGCTTACAATCAACTTCCAGGTTCGAAGAAAAGATCTGCGGGTGGAGATATTCTCTTAGAAGACTTGAAGAGATCCGTCTCGATGCAGGAAGATCTTTATCGGAAGGTTGAGGAAGAACTCGGTGAAATGCATTCAATGAACTTGAACTTGGATATATACTCGAAAGCTTTGGAACAATCATTGTGTGAGAAAACGAGTGAGCTAGTGGAGGAGTTGAAAAGCTCGACCGCTTCTCAAAATCATCTTATGTTACAGCTGCAGAAGGCTACTGATGAGATACACGAGCTCAACGAGTTTAAATCGAGCAGCATTTCCCAGTGTAGTGAAATGGCTCTGCGGAACCAGCTTTTAGAAGATAAATTGGCGAGCATTTCGGAGGAAAATTATCTTCTCGCTGAGAAGCTGATCGAATTGGAAAGCACGTTTTCAGAACTCAAAAACTGCCAAAGCAAACTTGCAGCTTGTTTGTCCGAGAATGCTGAGCTGTCGTTTCAACTAAAGCAAGAAGCATTTGAAAACGAGAGACTTAAAGCCGAAGTAGATGAATTGGTTTCTTCAAAAAGGTATCTTGAGGAGAGTGTTGGGTTCGTGCAAGATAAGTTGGCCAATCTGTCGATATCGTACAATAAGCAGTTCGGTATGTTGGCTGGTTCCCGAAGTCTCGACATGGAGAATGGGGATGTAAAAGATGCCGTGCTGCAGATCGAAGAAATCCAGCATAGCGTGTCAATGAAAAATATCCAGTTGATGGAAGAGAATGAGTACCTAAAAAGCGAGAAAGCCTCTGCCGACATGTCCTTGAGCTCTGTGAGATCCGAGATTCTGTTGTTGAAGCAGAAGTTCAAAAGTGGCATACCAGATATGGTGATGAAACTAGATGTCTCCAATGCCCTCGTGGACAGGCTTCGAGCTGGAATCGAATCGGTGGCTAACAAGCTCGACTTAAGTTGTGAAATCGATGAGAGATATGCCGAGCAGAATGAAGTGCTTTTAGCAGATCTTGCTCTTTTCGAGGATCAGATGCAAAAACTGACGTGCAGTAACGGTCACCTCGCTCGAGAGATTTCGAACTTGGACTCTCTGGCGGAAGAAATCGGGAGGAGTCAGCTAGAGATTGCTGAGCTGATGCATGACAAGCAAGAACTTGCTGTGCGGTTAAAGGAGAAAACCGATGAATCTATGAAGTTTTCATGTGAGGTTAATTCTCTGAAAGAAGATTTGAGAAGCTTGCGCGATAAGTTGCACGATGGAGAAGCCTCGACAGATGAACTTGAGCGGAAAGTTCAATATCTTACTCTTTGTTTGAGCAAGGAGCAGGAAAAACTGGTGGAGTTTGAGCAACAGAAAGGTGAACTGGAACAGAAAGTGCAAGATCTCAGTCTTGGATCGAGTGAGGATCAGGAAAAACTGCTAGAGTTCGAGCAGCAGAAAGTTGAACTGGATCAAAAAGTTCTAGATCTTACTCTTTCTTTGAGCAAGGCCGAGGAAGATGGGCTAGTGCTCGAGCAGCAGAAAGCTGAACTGGAACGTAAAGTTCGAGATCTTATGATTTGTTCGAGCAAGGATAAGGAAGAACGGATGGAGTTTGAGCAGCAGAAAGCTGAAATGGAACGAAAAGTTCAAGATCTTACTCTTTGTTTGAGCAATGAAAGGGAAAAACTGCTAGAGTTTGAGCAGCAGAAAGCTGAACTGCAACGAGAAGTTCAAGACCGTACTCTTTGTTTGAGCAGGGATCAGGAAAAACAGCTACAGATTGACAAGCAGAAAGCTGAGCTGGAACAAAAAGTTGAAGATCTTACTCTTTGTTCGAGTAAGGATAAGGTTCAACTGCTAGAGTTCGAGCAGCAGAAAGCTGAACTGGAACGAGAAGTTCAAGATCTTACACTTTGTTTGGCCAAGGTTCGCGAAGAAGGGGTAGAGTTCGAGCACCAGAAAGCTGATCTGGAACGAAAAGTTCAGGATCTCATTCTTTGTTCGAGCAAGGATCAGGAAAAACTGCTAGCGTTTGAGCAGCAGAAAGCTGAACTGGAACGAGAAGTTCAAGATCTTACTCTTTGTTTGGGCAAGGTTCGGGAAGAAGGGGTAGAGCTCGAGCACCAGAAAGCTGATCTGGAACGAAAAGTTCAAGATTTTACTCTTGGTTTTAGCAAGGATCAGGAAAAACAACGGGAGTTCGATGAGCAGAAAGCTGAACTTGAACGAAAAGTTCGAGATCTTGGTCTTAGTTCGAGCAAGGATCAGGGAAAAGTGATAGAGCTCGAGCGGCAGATAGCTGAACTCGTGCACATTAGGGAGCGAGCATCACATCTTGAATTGGAGAAATCAAAACTTGCTCATCTTGTGGAAGAACTAAAGAAAAATAGTTCGTGGCAAGCTAGTCTCGAAAGTCAGTTGTTGGATATGCATGATTACACACTTGCTGCAGACATTAAACTTACTTATATGTCAAACAAATACGAGACCGTATTGGAGGAACTGCAGAGACTTGCATCATCGGAGGTGTGTCTGAGGGATCTTCAGGAAAGGTATCACAATATCGAGTCAATGTTGAATCATAGTCATGCAGGTGAAGCTGACCGGAGACAAGAGAAAGATAGCTTGCTGGCAAATCTCGAAAGCTTAAGATCTGATTTAGCAGCCTCCGAAGCTCAAAATAAGCTTCTTTCTGAATCAAATGATGAGATGAAGGATCAGCTCGAGGAGACCAAATATGAACTGACACGATTTCAGAAAACAGTTGCAGCCACCGAGGAGGAAATGAGTGATTTGATTCTTTTGAAAGATGAATTGGAAGTTATGTTAATTGTGCTCAAAGGCAAAGTTGATGAACAGACTGCGCGTATATCTTTGCTCGAGGGCTTAAAAGAGGAACTGGTGACACTCCGCTCCCAGTTTAACGAGCTTTCGCATAAGCTTGCCGAACAGGTTTTGAAGACGGAGGAATTCAAGAACTTATCTACTCATTTGAAGGAGCTCAAAGACAAGGCTGAAGCCGAATGCGCTGCAGCTCGGGAGAAGAGAGAGAATGAAGTCCCAGCGGCATCTACGATGCAAGACTCCTTGAGAGTCGCGTTCATCAAAGAACAATACGAAACCAAAAACCAAGAATTGAAGCAGCAGCTCTCTATGTCGAAGAAGCACGGGGAAGAGATACTTATGAGGCTACAAGATGCAATTGATGAAATTGAGACCAGGAAGAAGTCCGAGGCTGTGAGCTTGAAGAAGAACGAAGAGCTCTCGACTAGACTCTCAGCATTGGAAGCAGAGCTGCTGTCGGTGATCTCGGAAAAGCGTGAAAAGAGCAACGCCTATGACAGGACAAAGGCCGAACTGGAATGTGCTCTACTAAGCCTAGAATGCTGCAAGGAGGAAAAGGAAAAGCTCGGTGCTTCGTTGCTAGAATTCGAGGCTCAAAAATCTCATCTGGCCGATGAACTCGCATTGATGAAGGTACAGTTGGAGGATACGAAATCTTTAACGAATTTAGAAAAGATCGAATATGGCTCTGAGCTGGAAGTAGAGCTTGCCCGAAACGGGTCAACAGGAGATGCTTCCCCTGTTTGCTCGAAACAAGATGATCGGGAAAGTTCAGCTCCAACTGAGCCTGTCTTAACCCCTGACAGTGGAAGTCCAGACTCGAGCGGACGTGCTCAGTTGCAAACATTTCAGGTACAGTTTTTGGCGAAAGTTTCAAAGTTGTGTCGCTAAATCTGCATTTCGTGCAATTTTACATTAGTAGCCATTGTGCAGGATGCTGCTCCGTACATGCTGAGCAACGGGAAGACTTCAGATGGCAACGGCGATCATTTGGGAGCGCAAAGATTGAGATCTAGCTTCGAGCATTTGCACGAAGAGGTACTTATTCTCTTGAAAACAAACTTTTATGCACATAAAGTCTGAGTTTCTTACCAGATTGATATATCTTTCGCCTTTCTCTCTGCAGCTGGAGAAGATGAAAAACGAAAACGCAGTCTTCAACAATGGCGATGATCAAGATACCCAAAGAGAAATCATGCAACTGCATAAGGTGAGATCAATCAGAGTGTTTTCATAACTTTGCTGCAAATATGTATCTAAATATGTTTCCTTATTTGTCCCTTGGAAGGCAAATGAAGAGCTCAGAAGCATGTTTCCTCTGTTCGACGAGATTTCAAGTGGTGGGAACACGTTGGATCGGGTTCTTGCATTGGAAATCGAGCTTGCTGAAGCCTTGAAGTCGAAGAATAAACCAAACATCCAGTTCCAGAGGTAGGTCTTCGTACTGCCTATGAAACTTGTCTTCAACTTGCACTATTTATGTATTTCTTGTACGAGCAAAATATTCGTTCTTGATCTCCGTGTGTCGAATCCTCGGTGTGACGAACTGTGTAACCAATTATCGCGTGTTTTTGCTGCTTTTGTAATTGCTTTGTGCTTAACCATTAACATCTAAGACCGGCTCGTTATGTTTTAACGGAACCTAACGTTTCTCGTTCATCTCCGCCTCAGCTCGTTCTTGAAACAGCACAGCGACGAGGAGGCAGTGTTCAAGAGCTTCCGAGACATCAATCAACTCATCAAGGAGATGCTGGAGCTCAAGGGTCGACACGTCGCTGTCGAGGCCGAGCTACGAGAGATGCACGACCGCTACTCCCAACTGAGCCTCCAGTTCGCGGAGGTCGAAGGCGAGCGGCAGAAGCTCAGGATGACGCTGAAGAACATCAGAGCCTCCAAGAGGCTAGGGCCGTTGGAGCGGGCATCGTCAATGGACCATCCTCCTCCTTCATAGGCATGAAGTTTTAAGTCGTTTCTCCTGCTGTTTTTTTTTCCCATCGGGTCGTGCATCACTTGCGCCCCTCCGTGCATACAAAGCTGAACAAGTTGATGACCCGATGTCGTCGGCCGCCGAGCCTCGACGAGCGAGGCAGCAGTGTAAATAGCTATTGCAGTGGCAAATGAGACTTTGCATAGATGTTTTGTAGTTTTGTCTTAATTTATATGCAACTTTTGAATCCATTTTGCCCCTTTTTGTGTTGTAATTAGATAATGTATAGAAATGACTAATTCATATTTAACCCTTTGATGAACTCATCTTTTCTTTTTCAATTTAAAAATCAGAATTAAAAATGGTTCATATTTATCTCGTGATTACTGTGAATTGAACTCATCTTGATAATCTATACATATATAAAAGGCGAGTTTTGACATTAGTTTATAATATTTATGAATCATGGGATATCAATTTAAATATTGCTAACTTTTGGACTAATTGACTTTTTTTTTTAATATGACAGTTACAACTACACCATCTCGGCGAATTTGATATGTAGACAATCAAATTACGTTAATTTGTAAATAATTGTGTGGATAATTGATTTAGAATAAAAATGTTCAGTTACAAATTTGACGTGCCACTGAATTAAATTTTGAGCACAATTCAAATAGTATTACATTTTCGTGTAGTAGTAACTGCCATATGATTAAATATTTGAGTCCAGGCATTAATTATTTCAAATTAATCTTGATTAATACAGAAATTAGAAGAGACTCTTAATTACAATATTAAACAAATTAAAGCTCTATAAATACTCATTCACAATTCTATCACAATTCCAACAATAAAAAAAAAGGAAATAGGAAGGTTGGCGGTGTGTACTCAAATTAACAAGGCATGCGAACCACGGGATTTGGTTTTGAAATTGGTGAGCACTTTTTGGAAATTTTATAGTCATGAACTTTTGTGTATTGTGATTTTTCAATATTAGCCTTCTTGCACAATTTTATATCAGTAATAAACTTTTATAGTCCACAAACAAATTACAATATAGGATATGTGACTGATTTTATTGATTTTTCATTGAATTTATTGATTTTTTTCATTTGCTTTCTAATCTATTATTTCTTGATTAATAGAGAAATGAAGATTGCTAGAAATAGATAGAGGCGCACATAAATGATTGGAGTAAATTTACGTTCTAATTCAAAGATTTAGATCATTCCATTGCCCAGGCGATTCAAATATTGGATATATAATAAAACATATAGTATGCCAAATTGTTTTTTTTCAATCAGCGTAATGTACTATTAAAGTGAATAAGAATTTTGTCATGTCATTTAATTTATATGAAATAATGATAAGTGATGTGGCCATGTGGGGTTAATGTGATTGAATAAGTATAATCCAAAGCAAGAGGACGTTGAATATTTTTTTGTTTATTATTTCGCAGAATGAAATAAGTAAGAAGAAATTAAAATGAGTCGTGCATCGCACGGGCGTGATACTAGTATTACTAAAATCCAACTAAAAATCAATAAAAATAAGTAGTAATATAATACTATGAGCAATTCAACCCAATTCTATTTTCAAGTTGTGACAATATAGACAAAAAACAAATTTGAGTATACATAACACAATACAACTTCAAGATTCATAATGCAATTCAACCACAAACATGACTTGCTTTGCAGTGTGTTTAATCATGCATTCATTTCTCCTTATCATCAGAGAAACTTCTCTTAGACTCGACCACGCTCTCCTGCATCGTCTCCCAACGATCTTTCTTCCATTTTATCAAGCACAAGAATAAAGAACCGAGACCAATAACTATGATGGAAATCTTTTTACTCTATAAACATGTGTAATGTTGTAAAATGCAATCAAGAACCTGTAATACAAACATATGAGACGAGGCGCTCTGCAGCAGCTCCGTCCGTTACAATATGGTGCAAAGGCACCCTCCTTTCTTCTGAGAATTTTCCTGCAATTTATCTGTTGCAAATGTTCAGAACAGGCAACGAGCTCATGTGTGTGCCCGTGAAGAATACAGTGAAATGAATCTTCAACGATTAAAAGCAGTCAAACTTTAAGAATGCAAGGGTAGGAAAGAGTAGTAAATGCTCTCAAGATGAAATGAGCGACAAAGCAATGTATCGAGGTACAAACGAAATCTACCACTATTTTTGTCGGGAAGGGGGGGGCGCACGACAACATGCATTGTGATGACGCCTCCAGGAACTTCACTGAGAGGAAGCCGTGATTCAGCAAGTGTTCTGTTATTTTCAAGAATCCTTCCCGCGTTAATGAGCTTTATATCACTGACGGATTTTGGCCCATTTTCAGAGTCTGCATAATAGAGGTCTTTTGTTAGGATACAAGGCCACCATCAAGCAATAAATCACGCAATACTTCAAAACATAGAAAATTCAAGCAACTGATATAGATACGAAACTGGCATCAAACTCAGACTTATACTCAGACAAAATTAAGAAATAGGAGTAATAATGTAAAGCAAAAATAGCAAGAATAACTTTCTATGCATCTAAAGAGAAAACTGGGAAGCTCTCCTTTGGAAAGTCAAGATAAACTATCAATGATCAATAATGCTTCTCTTATAGGCAAAGGAACAAAAATATACAACTAAATGAGAACTGTTTGAACCACACATCAGTTTATGATTTATTTGAACCATAATCAAATAATTCGCGCAATCAAACCCCATCAACAGCCACAAGAGGCTGAGCTACAAATTAACTAGGAGAACCACAAAAGTCGTCGAACATTCTTTTTCTGTATGGACAATTTTCACCATCTTCTCTAAGCCTGGGCTGTTACATTACAATGATATAATGTTGTTTAAGTTGAAAAAATCTGTGCAGCAAACAATCCTCAACGCATTACGGCATATAACTCTATCCTTCGTAATAGAGCTAATGTACGATCAGCTAATCAACTAAGAAGCGTTGGCATAAACTCACAACTAAGAAACAACAAGGCGTAAACCTCTTAAAATCCTTACTTCCAACACCAAATGAAAGAAGAAGAGCTATTTCAACATAAATATATTCCCCTATTTCTTCACTCAAAATGCTAAAATTATGTAGACAATAAAAACATCTTATCCACAAATCAAGAATCATATAAATGAACAAGAAAAACTATAATTCAAGCAGAAGCATAACATAAGGAAATCAAATCACAAGATTTAACACAAAAATCTTAAGTAAGCATATGATGCAGAACCTTTAGGCCATAGAGCAATAATCTTTTCCTTGAGAGAGGTCACAGTTGCACTAGAATTATACTTGCTTGGTCCAATGTCACTACCATCAGACAGCCTAAATTTGAGCTCCACCAATTCATCCACAGCCATCAAAACAAATCTAGCCTCAAATCCCCACAACCGACAAGCCAAATCAAATCAAATCGAAGTCAAACTCCAAAACAGCAAGAAACAACCAAAGACTCCAACTTTAATGAAGCCCAACAACAAGAAAAGCCCCAAATTCAAGAAACTAAGACCATAACAAAGATCCCAGATCAAAACTAAAAATCCAGCCTTTGAAATCAAGAAACACAATAAACCAACATTATCAAAAACCCAGATCGAAATTGGCTAGATTTCTGTGGGAAAGCAACAAGTTTGGTACAACTAAAAAGGGGGATTTTGAGTTGGAAGAATGGTTGAAAAGATTGGTGATTTAAGGGATATGAACAGTTGATTAGATAAAAGGAGGAGAAACTTGTTTTGTTTGATAATGGAAATGAATAAAGAATGAATAAGTTTAGAAGAAGGTATAGATTTAGAAGAGGTCCAAATGAGATTCTTTACCTGACTGAATCTGTCTGATAAATTTTAATCATTTTGATTGAGACATGTTTACTGTGGTAGGAACAAAACAATGGAGCCGGAGAAATTTGACTTAGAAAATTTGCAAGGGACCCTCGCTTTTTAGGGTACTTCTTTTTGGGCCCCGTTATTTTGGGGTTATTCTAATTGAGAGAAGTAGTTTATTCATTACATTTCGAAAATTCAATTTGAACTAAATTAAAATTGAAAATTCAATTCAGTTTTTTTGAATTTTTTGTTCGAATCAGATATTTAAAAAAAATATATTCAAGAATAGTAGTAGTACGTTTTGTATAGCACGATACCTTTACTCACACATTAATTTAAAGTGATCTACAAAATAACAAAATAAAAGCTGGATACTATACTGCGAGATAATTTTCTTGATTAACTTTCTTTCAGAGTCGACGTGACATATTGTTTACATGCATAGTTAATTTGTTTTATAATTTGTATTATTAATAAAAGTATGTTGCAAGTTGGGCATTTCATGACATAGAATAGTCGCCAAAATTGAGACAACGTGCAATCACAAGTCACAACTAATTAATGATTTTTTGCAATTAGACAATGACTATGTCTTGATTCGTGTATTATATATATTTATATAGTAGAGAATTGTATAGAACAAATTTAAGAATACTTATCTAGCGGGCTATATATCCTATCGTGGTTATAGTCTCAATTCTGTAAGCTTACTACGAATCTTTGGATTTTTATGTTTACGTCATCTCATTGTCTATTTAGGATATTAGAAATAAAGTGATATTCAAAAATTATCTATCAAACTTGGAGATGAAAAAGAAACAAGTTTTTTGACGTCTTGGCATTTGAGGTTGATTTTGAGAGATGAACCTTTGTAGTTTGTGAATCTTTTGTTTCTTGATACCAAGTCGATGCTAGGATGGAGATTTGTTGTTGCACTTGAGTTGCTATTGTTTTTGTTGGTTTAGTTATTTGGTTTGAGTGCTCTTTGGGTTTGATTTTTGATGGATTGATGTTACTTGGTTAATTTTACAATTGATTAATTTTTGTGTCTTTTATAATTTTTTTTATATCTTTTTGATAATTACCAAGGGTATCTATTGGCATATTCAGTGACTATTTCTCGCACTGATTTGTAGACTTTTTTGTTAGTCTTATTGAACAAGTTTGTATTGTTCATCTATTTATGATTTGAGTATTTTGTAATTCATACAAAAAAAGGAAAGTATTGCTCATAAACATGACACAAACCTAACTTACGTTGTGCGTCATTGCTTACATCATCTTCACCTAATTAGTATTCGCTACACGATAACGCGTCTCAACACTCTTTAACTTTTACTATAAATTTACTGCAACATTATGCGACACTTCTCAACACTGTATCTTTCTATAAAATTAATGCAACATTATTCATCACACTCAGATCCAATGTATAAGGGGAATATATATTGTGTTTGCATTTTTTTTTAAATTTTTATTCTAATATCAAAGTTTATTTTTGACGTCATTAATTATTACTCACTCCGTTATAAAAGAGTACGCACTTTTGGTTAGGTATGAATTTTAATGCATAATTTGTAAAGTAAGAAAGAGATAGAAAGAAAAAGTAATTAAAATATTATTAGTGGAGAATGAGTCACGCTTCAATGGGGAGAAAATAGTTTCCAAAATTAGAAAATGTATATCCTTATGGGACGGATTAAAAAGGAAGCAGTGCATATTCTTGTGGGAGAGAGAGAATATAAAAGATTATAAATTCATAGGTGTTCATTTAATTATTTAGAAGGAAAAAGAGAAGCAAATCAAGGTTTGACTTTTATATTTTTAATAAATTAATTGTGTATATATATTATCAAATTATGTTTGTGTAAGAATTAAAATTGTAAGTGATCACAAAAGGTGAATAACATTTCGTTCTATATAGTATGTACATATATGTGCAAGCTTGTGTTCATAGGCACACACTTAGTAGGGGAGGGGTTTAAGTCCTTACCAACTTCTTTATTTTTTTTTTTTCAATTTTTGAAGTTATTAAAATATAAAATTCAACTATGGAAGACCCAATTACTATAAATAAGAGAATTAAGAATGACAAAATTTACATAAGGAAATATAGAGAAAAAAAAAACGATTGCAAAAGATGGGTTCGAGAGAGATAAAAATTGTTAAAATTTTCATTTACACATGCTGTGTTGTAATGGCGTTTTAAAATTTGAATTAATTCCAATTTTGGATATATGCTGAACTGCCTACCAACATTTTGGCTTCGTTCAATCAAGTGTGCTAGGTCAATCTATTCTATCAAATTTTAATATTGTATATATTATTTTTTAGACGCAACATACATGCCATAACCAAACTAGTTAAATTAGACAATATATATCAAGATTTAAAATTGATGAGAAAAAAACAATATATCGAAATTTGTATACTCGCCCATCACTTAAAAAATGATTTTTTTTAAGGCACACATATATATGCACAATCGGTAACTAAGAGACAGAAAAAAAAATTATTCAAGTATTGCTACCAGAGAATGGATCATAAGACAGACTCAAAATGTAAATAGTTCATTTTTTTTTTAGATTAGAGATATACTTAATATATTGAGAACTTTATAAATTATATAGTAGTAGTGAAATATATTTAACTATCAGTTTCCCTTTGTTAATAACTAATTATAGCTTGAATTCATTAATTAAACTTTAATTCAATGTGAAACGGAATATTCACTAAACTGTCCCCCACAATCTGAAAATATTTCAAACGAATTAATAATTATTTAGATAATTTTGGACTAACATTTCTAATTATATATAAATATAGGTATCTCTTTTATCCCATTGAAAATGACTTATTTTTCATTATAGTTTGATTTTTAAAAATAAAAATACATTTATCTCTATTTTATTTTTTATCACCTTAATATAAAAAATAAAAATTATATAAAATCTCATGCTATGATGGATCAATCTTTTTTGGAATGGAATAATTAGTAATTTGAGTCAAGCACTTGAAATCTAACAACAAAGAATCCTCAAATGTGAGTAAATATATGAAAGTCACTAAGAGAATATTATAGATGTAGAAAATTAAACAAAAATAGAATATAAATAAAAATATTGATATAATATTTTTATTTTGAAAATACTACTAATACTCTTATATTCTAAGTATGAACCGGCGGCCTAAATCCGGCCATCGCCACCCCAAAACCGCCGCAAGGCTCATAAACCTCCGCCGTCGGAGTCCCAATTCTCTTATCCTTCGCTTCAATTTCCTCGCCGGAATCAGCCACATTCCCCGGAAAACCGATCTCCTCCTCCTCCGCCGCCGGAATCAGGCTGAGAACCAGGCGGCCGTCGAAGCGGTGCGCCTTAAAATTCTCGCGGCGCAGCGCCCTCTCCTCCGTGATCACCAGCCGCCCGTCGCTCGTGCGGTGCCTCCTCATCACCCACGGCACGTGCGACGGCTGATTGTCCGCACGCGCCAGCAGAGCGATCGGCGGCGGGTACTCCACCGCCTCGCTCCGCCTGGTGCGGTGGGGGCAGCTGCTCCCGCTGCTGCGGGAGGCGATCGGAGCTACATCGGATGTGAAATCGGTGCAGCTCTCGACGCCGAGGTAGTCACCGAGTTCTTGATTTTGCATGGAGATTTTATTAGTGAAGGAAATGGAGAACAGAAAGAAAATTTTTGATTTTGATTTTTTTTTTTGTTTTTTCAATATATAAAGTTTTAATTTGTGGTTTGGAGTTAATAGGTGAGTGGGAGGGGTTTTTATGGAGGTTTTTTGCATGGTGAGTGGTGGGGTGGAAAATGGAGTAATGCCGACAGCTATTCGTACATTGTATGCTGATACTCGAAAACGTGTAGACTCTATCTTAAACGAATTATATTTATGGTAATTTGCGCATAAGTATATTAATGTGGTGTTAAATGGTAACGCGCTATGTGAAGCTATTTGTCTAAAGAGTAAAGACCAAATGTGGTCCCTAACATATGACCGTTTTATCGATTTGGTCCTTAACATTATCATTTTGATTATTTGGTCCCTCACAAATAAATTCGGACCCGAATCGGTCCTCACTTAACAAAATCGTCAAAAAATAGACGGTGATTGCAATTTGACTATATTAAATTACTAATGGTAATTAATTATACCTAATTATAATTCTTAATTCCTATTAAATTACAAATTATTCATTTCATTTTGCAACTGATACTATCTTTTTTCCAATTTTGCTAATAGGAAAAGAATTATAATTAGGTATAATTAATTACTATTAGTAATTTAATATAGTCAAATTGCGGTCATCGTCTATTTTTTGACGGTTTTGCTAAGTGAGGACCGATTCGAGTCTGAGTTTATTTGTGAGGGACCAAATAATTAAAAAGATAATGTTAAGAACCAAGTTAATAAAACGGCCATATATTAGGGATCACATTTGACCTTTACTCTTGTCTAAATGCAGTTCTGCACATAGATTGTGACAATATATATCACATTAGTAAATATTAGGACTAAATGCCCACATATATATAAGCTTCGATTTTTATCAAGTGGAAACAAGGAGGTTGTACGATGTATATCACATAACATGACAAAATATGACACTGCAAAGAGAGTAACTTATTCATCCACCATTAATTACTAGCCACTTGGTAGTAATTTTTTAGAATGTCAACCATTACATATTTTATTTCATTTTCACTATTTTTGCTAATTAGACTATATATATCACTAATGCATTTCACTTTATGAGCCATTTTTCACTAATTTTATTTTATATTTTTAAAAATCTGTGACGAACTAAAATGAAGAACAAATTTCAGGTCCTAAGCATACAACGAAGTTTCTTATTGGTAGCTGGTATTAAGCTCAAATTATTAAAAAGTGGGGTAGTTGAATTTTTAATCTGGTGTTATATTTGAAAAATATTTGGTATTTTAGACTTTAGAGTGTAGTAATTTTTTAAAACATGCATTGAAATATTAAATGAGATCCTGCCCATATAAATTACTACTACTCCTATTATACAAGTGACTCTAAAATTCCAAAATTGCATCATAGAAAGAAACCAGCTGTTTCACATATGAAGGTATTAAATTATTTATCACTGAAATAATAAAGTAGAACAAAAAAAAATCGTTATTTTCAACACATTTATAAAAATTCCAAAATTGTTCTCCTCTGAATCTCTGAGAGAAAAAATTGTCATCAAAGAAAGAACCCAATTCATTCACATCCGAAGGAATTAATCAATGAAAGAAAAGCCCCATATCATCATTTTCAAACAAAATAGAAAAAATTGCAATCAAAGAAAGATAGCAATTCATTCAGAGGGTCCAAATTAGGACTCACATATCTCTATATAAAACTTGGCATTTCAAATGAACACCATGGTTGCAAGACTAGGCCAGTCCCTACTCATCATCTTCTTCTCTCTTCGACCACTCTCAAAACCTTCAACCGCGGCCATATATGATATACCCGTTTTTCCGAGGTGTACAGAAACACACCAGGCGTCTCCGCAATGCTCATCCGATCATACCTCCCAACCTCCACGACAACTTCATTAATCAAATTTGTCTGATTTTACTCCATTATATAACCTACATTTCTTCAATCTTTCAACAATTCACAACAAGAGCAAATGATCTAGACACCAAAAAAACTCATTACTATAATTTATAGCCATCCATATTAAAAAATCTCTTGGAAAAAACAATGAAGGAACCAGAATTATCAGATTTTCCAAATCTCCAATCTTTTCACCTATGGCACTTAAGGAATGTGAAATTTGACAACAAGAACAAATGATTTAGGCACCAAAAGAAGCCTCTCAACTAAACTATCAAGAAACCAATATGATACAAGTATCAAGAATGTGATCAAATGATCTAACTAGACACCAAAAACGTCATATAGCCATTGTTGATTCAACAATTTACACAACCACACTCGAAAACTCCAAAAAACAATCAAGAAATCGAATCGATCCAAGATTCATAACACTTCCATTGATCAATTCCACAAATTTCCATTGTTGATTCAACAATTAGCATAACCATGCTCAAAAGCCTCTAAACCTAACCAATATGATCCAAGAATCACAGCTAACAGAACAGAAGCGCAATGAAATGATCTATCTAACACAAAAAAAGTCACACGGCCATTGTCGATTCAACGTTCAAAAACCACCCAACCTAGACAATCAAGATCAATCACAACCACTGAATCAATCAAGTAAACTCATACACGACTAAACGAACTCCACGAATCACCAACTTCATCAACAATCTTATCCAAATAAGGTGCCACAAATCTCCCAAAAAACTCCACATCCGTACACAGCACCATCGAAGCAATACTCGGCCAATTCTTAATCAAGCCCTTCTTCTCCAAAACCCTCAAAACCCCCAACCTCGGATTCAGCCTCTTCTCAATACTATACTGAAACACACAAGGCGTCCTTGCAATCATTGCCCTATCATACCTCCCCGTCTCCAGCAGCACCTCCGCCACTCTCCTAATCTTCCGCCTCGAACAAGTGAACACCTTCGGCGAGCTCCTGAACGCCCGCATTATATCCTCCTCCGAATACCCTAGCTCGCGGAGAGTCCCCAATTTCAGCTCCCAGCTCTCGCTCTTCATCGAGCTCACCGCCCTAACCGCGTAGATGAAGCTCTTGGAGCCCCTCTCCGACCCCATCGCGTCCGCCTTCTCCACGAATTTCCTCAGATTCTCCGGCTTGTGGAGGAAGAGCTGCGGCGAGGTCGTGAGCTGGATGATCTGCGCCATCGGCACGCCGCAGCTTTTTAGGTACTCAACATTGGGGATTAGAGTGCTCTCCATGTCGCAGAGGAATGCCCCCGACGCTTTGAGAAACTTCGCCGCGACGGCGGTGGATCCGAAGACCTCAATCAGGGCGGAGACGGAGGAGGAGATTCGAGGCACGCTGTGGTTCAGAACACGCGATTGGCGGGTGATTATCTCGACGACTTCGGCGGAGGTGAACCCTAGGGTTTGGAATGCCTCGAATTTGCGCTTGATGTTGGAATCGAGGTTGGAGGAGAGGAAATGGGGGGAAGTTTTGAGGATTTTCTCTAATTGAGCGTTGGAGAAGCCGATTTGTTTGAGGAATGAGAGGACTGCGTCGGCGTTTTCATGGTTTCGGAGGCGGGATAGAGACGCGATGTGCGCGGCGGCGGCGGGGGAGAAATTGTGGTTTTTGATTAGGAATTTGGAGACTGCGGCGGCGTTTAAGGGCTGCTTTGCGGTGTCGGTGGAGAAGAAGAGAGAGAAGGGAGATTTGAGAAGAGAGGAATTGTGGCTGGAGAAGAAGGAGACCAGATTCCGGCGTAGGATTAGAATCGCCATAGGAAAAGATTAGAGCTTTTTGAGCTATGAATTTATTTCATGGAAGATTTAGGGGTTTAGGGATTAAGCCGGGAAAATTACGGACCTTTTTTTTTTAACTTTTTCTTGAAATTAATTAATCTAATTAAATGAAGAGTAATTATTCAATTTCATATTTTAATGAAAATAATTCAACCTTAAAATGAGTAATAACTATACTAAATATTTCAATCTTTAGTTTTAAAATGTCCAGACTCGTCACAAATAGCCACCAATTGATGTTCGAATCCGCTTAAGACCAATTGTGGTCGCTAGGATACTCCTACTCAAGAAAAGTTTCCCACGTCAGTACGTGACCCAACCAGCATTGTGCAAATGGGGACAAGGCTCGATGCCAATGTTGTCGTTGTTACAAACTTACAGGCATGGCCTTCCCTTGCCCTACGGGAGATTCAGGCCCCAAAGTTAGGTGTTACTATTAAGGGTGTCAAAACGGGTAATTCCCATCCCGACCCTCTACCCGGTGATAGCGGAAAACGGGGCGGGGTTGGGTATCAAGATTTTTGGTGTTGCGGGTATCGGGTACCCGATATCCACACGGGTATACCCGAAATTAGGGTTGGGGAAAAATACCGAAAAAATGATATATCGCTCATATCGTATTGAAAAATATCGAAAAATTATCAAATTTTCGGTATATCGTAATTTTCGATACAATACGGTATCGTATCGTAAGTTTTTGATACGATAACGATATGAATTTCCTTATATCGCGATATATCTTTTTATATCGAATATACGATATATATCGATATTTTTGATATATCGTTTTATATCGAATATACGATATATATTGAAAAATATTGAAATTCAATACAGAAGTTTAAAATTATAAATATATATAAATCCATTTAATTCATTCATATATTTAGAAAATATATATATGAAACTCTAATAAGAACACTATTTATTTTTATTATGTTGAAGTTTTATTATTTTTTGTGTTATTTTTTTGTTTTGAAATTATATTTTTCGATATACAGATATTCGATATGATAACGATATTTCGATATATCGTATATCGAAGAGTAAAGGCCAAAATTGGTCCTAAACATATGACCACTTTACGTTTTTGGTCCTAAACATTAACTTTTGGATTTTGTGGTCCTGAACATATGAAAATTTGATCATTTTGATCTTCCGTCAATATTTCCGTTAAAAACTAACAGTCAACGGGATTTAATCCCGAATTTGACCAAATTAAACTTTTAATTTTGCTTTTTTAATCTCTAATAATTCCCTAATTATTTTTAGGGATTAAAAATCAACAAGAAAGACCACAACGTCCTCTTCTTCCTCAGAATCCACCAAATTAGGGCTCTTCTCCCTCGTCTATGAATTCACCAAATTAGGGCTCTTCAACAAGAAAGGCCACAACGTCCTCTTCTTCCTCACCGACACCGCAATGCTCTTCTCCCTCTGCATCTACGGCGTCGTTTTCTGCGACGACGCATTCCTCCACGCCCCCTATGTCTGCGGCGGCGGGTGGTGCGCCGCAACCGGTTTTTGGTAGTCGTGGTTGATTTGCTGGTACCCGGCGTTGGCTCCCGCAGCGGATCTGTAGCCATTGGTGTCGGGCTCGAGTGATTTTTCTTGCTGAAACAACCGCCCATTTTGGGGGGGTTTTGCTTTTTGTATTGATTGAGACAAGATTGCAACTTGAATTTCCGGAGAAGTGGGGATAAAAAGATAAAATCTGCAGAGGAATTGGATTTGTTTGGAGAAATGTTTGGGAGTGGATCCCCTGCTGTGGAGAAAACACAGCAGGGGCTGCTGTGCCACCAAACGACAGCGTTTCACTTGACTTTTACAAACTTATACTTCCTCAAATTTTATATCATTCCTTTATCCTGCATGGCCATTCCATTGTAATTATTGTAATGATTTACGCTGAACTATTATTTCACTATTAAATAAAAATTCATTAGGGGTATTGAATTAGTCATTATAATTTACGGAGTATTATTTAAGATATTATGATAAGTTAATTTTATATCATAGTTAGATGTCATCACTCAATAGTTGTAATCGGGAGTTATCAATTGTAGTTGTAGTTTATTTTTATAAAACATTATCAAATTCAGCAAGTAGTTTTATAGTAAAATGTGTTAATCTCAAATTTTATATAATTCCTCCGTCACATGTTACTCGCACTTATCAATTTCAGTTTGTCCGAAACTACTTATACCATTAATATTTTAAGTGATAATTAGAATATTTAATTAATATATTAGAATTAATTAAGTATTTCTTTAATAAGTGTTCTTTCATTATTCTTAAAATACTAATTTAATTACATTAGAAAATTAATCTAAATTTACGACCTAAAAAATGCAAGTAACATGAGATGGGGAAGTGCTAGTACTAATTTTTTTTTAAATAATTGAAACTTTCTATTTATTATTTTAGTGTAAATTAGCATTTTATAATTGAAAGTTAACGATTTAAGAGATAATTGTCATTAAAATTACTATATTTAGAGTGTTAACTAAAATAATTTGATAAGAATACATAGTTTTGTTGTCATATCATACTTTTGATTTTTTCCATTAGTTTTAGTTTAACCATCATAAGACAATTGAGAAAACTGAAATGTTATATTGAAGTTTCAAAGTTATGAATTAGTTAAAATTTAATGAAAGTTATGATAATTGAGATTAACACATTTAAATATAAAACTACTTGCTGAATTTGATAAAGTTTTAGTTAAAATAAATTATAATTACAATTGATAAATCCCGATTGCAACTGATGACATCTAACTATGGTTTAAAATTAACTTACCATAATATTAATACTTAAAATACTAATATTAAAATAAGCATGTAAGTTGTAGCTGAATACTATTAATTAATGAAATTTTAGTTAGTATTAACAATCCGTAAATTATAATGACTAGTCCAACACTAATAATTAATCGTCATTTAATAGTGAAATAATTATTCAGCGTAAATCACTAAAATAATGATAATAATGAAATGGTGTTATTTAGGAGTAGTGACTAATAGTTCAGCGTAATTCTTAAACCACTAAAATAATGATTATAATGGAATGGTCAGGGCACCGAGAGTTAAAGTAATTTGGATAGAGATAAGTTTGTAAAAGTTGGTGAAACGCTGTCGTTTGGTGACATAGCAGTCCCTGCTGTGTTTTCTCCATAGCAGGGGATCCACTCCCGAAATGTTTCTGGAGACGCAACTTGAACTTGAATTGGATTTATGGAGAACCGAGAACCTAGATTTCTGCAACTTGAACTTGAATTGGATTTCTGGAGAACTTCAGTTTCTGAAACTTGAAGTTGAATTGGATTTCTGGAAAACTTGTTTGGAGAATTTTTGATTATTTGTTTTTAAATCTGATTTTAAATAAATATTTACTAAATGAATTAGGGAGTAAAAATCAGAATTAAAAGTTTAATTTGGTCAAAATCAGGATTAAAGTCGTTGACAGTTAGTTTTTAACGGAAATGTTGACGGAGGACCAAAATGATCAAATTTCCATATGTTCAGGACCAAAAAATCCAAAAGATAATGTTTAGGACCAAAAACATAAAATGGTCATATGTTGAGGACCAATTTTGGCCTTTACTCTATATCGAAATATCGATACGATAACGATATTGATATTATCCATATCGAAACTTTCGATACGATAACGATATGAAATTTTTTCATATCAATATTTTCGATACGAAACACGATACAACGTTTTCGATACGATATATCGTATCAACCCATCCCTTTCTGAAATACCCGATACACCTGATTATTATAGGATGAAGGGTTTATAGTTTTCAATTAATTAATTTAAGCATTTTAGTTTAGGTTGGGTTTATTTTCTAAAACTCCTCTCCTCTCTTCTAATCTATCCGCCTCCTCCTTCCATGGTTCCACCCGCCGCCCGCAACGCCCTTCACCTGCCGGTGCCGGAGTTCAGATGAGTCATGAGTGTGTTCTTTCCTTTTTCCATTCTATTTCTTATAGGAATTTAAAGTGTCATGAGTATATTACAGTATATTTACTCCATGTATAAATAATACACAGTGTACAACACACATAATTATATGCGTACAGCAGTAGTACACACACATTATTTGTATACTGCCAGTAGTACACTGTACACACATATATCTATATACTCTACTCTATTATATACTCCATATATATATATATATATATATATATATATATATATATATATATATATATATATATGGTAGCTTGTTAGGTTGAGATTTATTAGCCTAATTGAGAATTGAGATGCAATCTCACCACTTCATCCAGAATATTTGTGAAATGTCGACAGCATGTAGTTTATGTCAACAGAGGGGCATAATTGTAATTTTATTAAAAAAAATTTCATTTTTTTTTCATTTTTCATTTTTTTAAATTTTTTTTTCAACTACATATACAATTCATGTCAACTACACATCAAATGTCAACAACTTTATTCAATAAATACTATTTGACATGAATTGTACATGTAGTTGACATTATATTGTGTAGTTAATATGAATTGTATATGTAGTTGACATGAATTCTATACATAGTTGACATTATATTTGTGTAGTTGACATGAATTGTGTGTGTGGTTGACATGGATTGTACACATAGTTGACATTATATGTGTGTAGTTGACATGAATTGTATATGTAGTTGAAAAATAAAATTTAAAATAATTTAAAAAAATAAATTTTTTTAAGAAAATAAAAAAAAATTTAAAAAATTAAAAAAGAATAAAAAATAATTTTAAAAATTTTAAAAAAAATTAATAAAAAATTAAAATTAAAAATTAAAAAAAAATATTTATTGAATAAAATTTACTATGATATTACCATTCTGCCCTTTCATAATTAATTAATCTAAAGATATTTCTCGGACCACTCATTTAATAAAAATGAGTGGCTGATATTGCATCTCATTTCTCAATTAGCATAAAAAATCTCAATTGATCATAATCCTATCTATATATATATATAGGGGTGCCGATCATATCATAACTCATATTTATGTGATAACCTAAGAGCATCCGCAATGGTGCTTAGGCCAGCCCATAAAGCCAGCCATTCTCTCCTCTCTGCCACGTCAGCAACACTAAAAAAATCACCTGCCAGACACATATACGGGAAAAATAATCCATTCCATTAAAAAAAAAATTACAAAGATTTTAAAAAAAAAGTACATGATTTTTTTTTAAAAAAAAGGGCTTCAACAAACGAGCCCCGCCACTCTCTACTCCTCATCGCCGTCGCTAGCTATTGCATATTTTAACCTTACAATTTCGGAGGAAATATAAGAAAGGACATTGAAATTATTTTTAAAAATAACTGTTTTTGTACTTTTTCAAATGACATAGTTCACGGATATATTCTGACTGCAGATTAGCTGCCATTTAGTGTATACGGACGAAGAACCGTTTGTATAGTCCTATTAAATTATTTACGTTTAAAACAGATAAAAATTAAACGAGTTAAAAAATATGGTGATGTTATTCTGATTTCTGATTATGTCGGCAACAATTTCCAGAGAGGGAATGGTTTATAAATATAATTAAAGAGAGATAACGGTATATATTGAATTCAAAATTTGTTCCCGAATCTGCACTTTGATGAACATTCACGACTCAAATTTCCAACACACTGTGCTTTAGAACTCTATCAAAGGAATCCTCATGAAATTATGTAACAAAAACGAAAAAATTCACTACAAATTGAGTTTCAAATGTCAAAAAACAGCAGATGTAAACACAAATCAACGATTCACACATGGCCGAGCTTACGGTGTTTAGATGAATTATTAGCTTCTTCTCTGATGAAGCAAGCAAATCTGAGAGAGAGAAATAGGGATCGGATCCAGTGGTAAACCACATCACTCCAAGAATTCCAAATTGACAAGCAATTTGTCGAAATTCTTGAAGAGATGTAGCATACCTATGGAGCGGTTCCCTTCAATTGAATTTGGGGGAAAGAGAAAAGCTGCGCAGAGATATAAACCCTAGATTCTAACCTATTTGGGGAAATGAAATGGGAGTGCCTATATATAGGCGCTTCCACACACAGCACAGACACGTGCGTCGCTACGTAAGAAAATAAAAAGAAAATCTTCCATTTGTTAATTAATTAATTAAAATATGCTAATTAATTAAACAACATTTTTAAAATTTTATCTAATACTGTGTGATGATAAATTAAAGTGACAGATTAAGAGTTAAATTTAAACGACTATTTCGGATTTTATAATTAATTGGTACAAGAATTAGTGAGAAAATACTTATACCACTCCAATTAGAATACCATATCTTCTAGTGGAATTTTATTGATAAATAAATCATTCTTTGAATATGATTTAACTTAATTGTCCAATAGTATTTTTACTTGTTAGTAGAGCAATGAAGATCAAAGAGCATAATAAAAAATATCAAACTTATGGTTATTGCAACACGGTGATCAATAGAAAGTAGAAACAAGTTGAAAAACATTCAATTTATATATTGGTAAGCCTTAACCATGATGAAGTCAAAACTCAAAAACAAAACTAGGTTCTACCACAACGATTTTCTAACACAAGCAAAATTTCAAACATAGAAGGATCCTAAGCAACAAAAGAGAATAATGTAGTTCGTCTTCAATGATCTCCGGGTAAATTTTTGATGATGTCGGAGTCACCTGAAAAATAAAATACAGAAACACATCATGACTTGGATAATTCTGCTCAAGAGCTCGATTTTTACTAGAAAACATCAGTGTTATACCTGGGTCAACTATGCTGAGGCATGAAACACGGAAGTACTTCCCACATGCCGTCCCAAGATCAACATTGTCTACGCAGAAAAAGTCATAGGTAAGCAAAGAATGGAACTAAACAGATGTCCAATGCTCAATGGTGGTAAAAGGAATGAGGAAACAACTTGGCAGACAAGAACATAGCAGCCGGTCAACGTCTTACCAATTAGTCACAAGCAAGACATAAAGAACATGAATTAAGTTTCTACAGTGGTGGAAAATTATCACAAGTTAAAATTATAGCAAACTTCTATGTGAATGGAGTGCATCTCTTTTAGATGCAAATGCAAATGCAAATGCATAAATGATCACACAATGAAATGTATTAGAGGAAGAGACTTGTAGAACTGAATCGAATAGCATGTCACACTTCGGGGCATTATACATAAGTCATTAAGTTACTACACTTGATATATACTACTACATATAGCAACACATCAGGATGCTCGACAATGGTAAAATGCAAAAAGGAAACAACTTGAGGGACATAAGAACTCAGCAGCCACCTGCACCGTGCAAGCAATCAAAACTAGGTCGTACATACAGAGTGTTAAACTGATCACAATCCACTATCAGGATCGTGGCTCTTTTAGATGCAAATGAAAAACTGATCACACAATGAAATGTATTTGAGGGAAGAAACTTATGGAGCTGAAAGAAAAAAACTGAAAGCAATTTATCGTACATTCGACACAAATAAAAGGCACAATAAAGAAAATCTCCTAATTCAGCTACAAATATTGCTAACACCATTGGAATTCAACACCTCATACTTCATGAATGAAAATAATAGTATAAACCCAACTAAAATAAACTAAAAGGGGGAAGAAACTCACTCCCATTGTAATGATGAACACCAATCTTAGCAAGCATTGCATAGTACTCAATCTCAGACTTCCTCAACGGTGGGCAGTTGTTGGAAATCAATATCAATTTACCTGCCATGAATTTAGCCCTAATTCATTAAAACAGATTCTTCAAACAACACTGAACATAGTTTGCTATAATAATCGTGACCTAAAACAAACCTTTGGAATTCCTGAGCGTCTTGAGCACAGTTTTGTAACCAAGAGTGTATTTACCACTCTTCATCACAAGAGCCAGCCTGTTGTTGGTGCTCTCATGAGTCTTCTTCTGCAATTTTTCCAATTTTTAATCGAATCAAATTCCATTATCACACGTTAATCCAAATAGTTAAATCAAGAGATAGCATCAAATACATATAGCATTAAACACATATATGAATGCTTAGAGATAGAAAGTGGAAGGTGTACCGTCTTTTTTCCGGCGGCCACCATCGTCGAGACTGGGGAGAGCGACGGCGGCGATTGGAATAATTGGGTGGAAATTGGATTTGTGGGTAGGGTTTATGGAGTGGTTATTTGGATTTTAATTTAATTCTTAATGGGTCTCAGTTGGCCCAAAATTATTAATCGTGGGCCTTCTGTGTAATGAGTAATGATTAAGGAGTAATGCTTAAAATGGCTAATAGTCGAAAATTACTATCTCCTCATCATTTAAAATTGCACTCAACATGAAAAATATAAATTAATATCTTCATAATATATTTAGGTGTGTTCGGTTCATAATATATTTAGGTGTGTTCGGTTGGCAAGACTAAATCTCATGATTAAATATGTATTATGTTTGGTTCATAAGATTGACCCCCTCAACTTAATCTTAGATGGATAGTCTCATGATAATTAATCATAGCCCTCCCCTCTAACTAAAATAATTCTACAACTTAATCCTAGATGGATAGTCTCATGATTATTAGTCATGCAACCGAACGCCATCTTAAATGTTTAAATGTGAAAATTGATGTGTACTTTAATTAAATTATACTCCCTCCGTCCCGCTTTAGCAGTCCCATTGACTTTTCTGCACTCGTTTTATAAAAATGATAATAAATAGTTAAAGTTGAAGAAATAATAAAGTAAAAAATAGTATAAAAATGATAATAAATAGTTAAACTGGAGAAATAATAACGTAAAAAATAGAATAATATAGAGAAGAGTCTTATCTACATTATTATCTTTTTTACTTTATTATTTCTTCACTTTAACTATTTATTATCATTTTTACAAAACGAGTGCAGGTAAAAAGTCAATGAGACTGCTAAAGCGGGACGGAGGGAGTATAAAATTACAGAACAAATGGCATAGATTTTACCTCGATTAAATATATGTGATGGTTTGGATAGTCGATTTCCGTAGTTGGTTGATGAATTTGGCATCTTTAATTTGGACTATGAATTAATGAACAAAGTGGAGTTAAAGAAAGGGGTCAAATCATGTAGTGGTACAAGGTTATAAATAACCATTTGTCTTTTAATACTTAGACTTCTTATTTTATTTTCAGTTTATGGGTAATAATTTTAATTAATAGGATTTCGATTGTCTTACTAACTAATCTTATGCCGTTGGGTCTCTTCTGTAAATGCTGTGGTTTTTGGAGGGATGGAGTGTCGTTTGGTTGATCTGTGCATATTTTTGCTAATATCGAAGGTTTGTGTTCTTTGATCTTCATATTTACCTAATATTGTTTCTTTTTTTGAAAAAGATAGTACTAGTATTTTTATTTTCATTTTAGGGGATTCTTGATTTTTTCTTTTGAACGTGATTTTGTATTTCTGGTTTTGGAAGCTATGGCTTTTAGGTTGAGAATGCAGCTGTTTTTTTAAAGTGGAAAAATACATAGTTTTGGTTTATAGCAATATTTGAAATGTTAGTGGTGAAACGCTCACCCTTATTGGATTATTGATTGGATTTCTTCCATGATTTTATGAATTTGCTCCTTCACAGCTGTTTTACCCTTCTCTTGTTAACAAAATTAGGGCTTTTCTGTTTTAAGTTTGTATAGATTTTACCACTACATAGGATCAGCCTTGTATAGCCTAAGCCCTAAGTAGAAGCTTGCAAGATCCTAACAACTGGGACCGGACCCTCGTCAACCCGTACTCTTTTTCACGTCACCTGCAAAGTGTGGAAAGAGTGTAAGAATCTGTTGGTACTATTACCACCCCCGGAGTGTCAATTGGAGAATTCTGCTTTGTTGGGTCAATTGGTCCCACAACTTGGCTTATTAAAGAATTTGAACTACTTGTATTCTGTTTGCTTCTGTCTCTGCATATTCTTTCTTAGCATTATGATCTGGATACCCACAAGTGAATTGCTCGTTTTCGTATCTTTTTTCCAACCAATGCATAATTTGCTGACTTGCGTCGCATTGTTTCTGTTGATGTATATGAGCCTACAGGGAGTTACACAACAATAATCCACTTCCCACTGATCTCGGAAATCTGATTAATTTGGAGAGTCGGGATCTGTACATGAACAGTTTCACCGGTCCCATTCCTGAATCGTTGGGGAAGCTTCCCAAACTGTGGCTATTGTCGAGCGAATAGTATGTTCGTTAATTCGTTTCAATTCAAAAACCTCATGCGAATCTTATTGTCTGTTGTTATGTTTGTTGTAACTTGTAAGGACAGTCGGCTTAACAGAAACAGCTTCACAGGTCCCATCCCTATGTCACTGACCAACGTCTCGTCCCTACAAGTGCTGTGAGTGAGTGTCCTGAGTTCGTCTAAACTACTTATTTTCTGTTTTTATCTCATTGCATTGCCATGAACCTCACTGATTTATCGAACAACCAGCTTTCGGGTGTGGTTCTGGATAACGGCTCCTTTCCACTGTTTCACGCGTATCAGGTATCCCAGTCACGCATCTATTAGTTTGGGACGACGTTTTCCACTGCTCTTTCTCTCATATCAATTTCTAACAATAGATGACATGCGTTTGCAGTTTTGCAAATAACTCGAACCTGTGTGGCCCCACCACTGGACGGCCATGCCCTGGATCGCCTCCATTTTCTCTGCCACCCCATCTCTTGTTTCGAGGTATTCCAAGATTAGTATCATTCAGCTCGTCATTGTTGGAAAGCATAATCGAAATGCGGAAAATAAAAGACACTAAAATGCTTCAATATTGAACTTGGATGATTGTACTTTACTAAATTCAACTCTTTATATAGAATGAAGTAAGGACTTTTAACTTCATCAAAATTTCAAATACTAAAAGATGAAATCTATCAACAACTAAGCAGCTTGATTTTTTCCCCATCTTAGCTTGATTTTTGCCTTGATCTTCCCTTGATTCCGACAGTCTTAAGACTGATCTTAACACAACTTTCTTCCTTTTTGAACTTTTTTATGCTATATTGCTACTAATACACTAATCGTATGATTGCATACTCTGATATGTAAATGCAGAAGAAAAACAGGAGCCATTGTTGGTGGAGTTGTGGCGACCGCTACTCAGCTATTTGCTGCAACGGCAATCGCCATTGCAAACCGCAAGAATATAACTTGGATGTACCAGGTTGTGAATTGATTCAAAAATGTTAACTCTATGAATATGGAGTATTCTTGTTGTCTCCCATGAACTTATCCGATTGCATTGCAGAGCCCCCGGAGTACATCTCAGACAGCTCTTCGGGAAGGTGTATAAAGGACGTCTTGCTGATTGCTCGCTCGTCGTTGTTAAAAGACTCATGGAGGAGAGGACGCTGGCAGAGAGCTTCAGTTTCAAACAGAGGTCGAGATGATAAGTATGGCCGTGCACTGGAACCTTCTTATGCTTTGTGGCTTTTGTATGACTCCAACGGAACGGTTGCTTGTTTATCCATATATGGCTAATGGGAGCATTGCATCATGTTTTTGAGTTTTTTCTTTCTACCTACGGTTTGTTGTTGATTGGTAATACTTCAATTTTAAGAGCCTAATCTCATCCACGTGCATCCGTTGCAGAACGTCCGCCACTCGATTGGCCGACTAGGAAGCGTATAGCTCTCGGATCCGCCAATTGCTTGGCATATTTGCACGACCAATGTGACCCAAAGGTCATCCGAGAAAACCAATGTTTTTCAGATACGAGATTATGCTTCATGAGCTGATAAACGGGCAGAGGGCTTTGGATCTGACTCGCCTAGCGAATGACGATGAAGTCATGTTGCTCGATTGGGTACGTTATCTCACCTTTATTCATTAGATTCGAATTTCGAGTTCACAAAGATATATAGAAATATTGCATTTCCAGGGATGATGCTTCACTAGACAGCCCTAGTGTAACTGTAGAGGAATATACTTAATAATGTCAACATTATAAGTAATCAAAGAATTGAAAATTCTACCAAATTTAAGTTACTATAATTTCATGAAAATAGTGAGATTGTGCATGTGGAAAAATACAGTCAGAGAATTTTCATAAGCAAAATTTGGCAAATTTTCTAATTTCTTGTCACGTGACAAGGATCCGTTGTGACTAGGCATGCCATGAGAGACCATCACAATAGTTGTAAACACCTTCTCCCACTATTTTCCTTTTCTCTTTTTATCCATTTATTTTTCCTTTTCCCTTTTCTCTTTTCCTTACCCTTTCTTTATAATGGGCAAAGGTCCATTTTTTTCTCTCAACTTCTATCTACTGTTGTAACGCTTTTTAAAAAAAAAACATATGTCTATGTTTACATTTTGTTACTTTTTAACTTTTAGCACAATTTTATTATTAATTTTAATTTATTTATGTATTAATTAGTTTTATTTAAATCAAATAAAAATATAAAAATTTAGTTATGTAAATTATATGTATCTGATTAAATATATGTAGATAGGATGTTGAAAAATAAAATTATAATACTACTTACAACCAAATCTATTACACTAAATAATTAAAAGTGATGAAGTGGATGAAATACTATAGTGAATAGCAATCAATGTATTGATATGACACTAAAGTAAAGCACACATTTTTACACTATGTTCAAGAATAAAGAACCATGGTTTTAAAAAGTCGAAGCTTTTGGTCTGAATCAGAGATAATGGCATCTGTATTTTGATGGCCTATCTGTAAATGCTGTGGGTTTTAGCTATAGATACAGTTTCTTGTATGTATATGTGGTTTGGTTGATCTTGTTGATCTTGATGATGAAGAAGTTGATGGTGAGATGGAGTGTGGTTTGGTTGATCTTGTTGGTGCATATTTCTGCTAATATTGAAAGTTTGTATTCTTTCATCTTCTTATTTACCTAATAATAATATTGTGTGTTGTCTTCTATATCTTGTTTCTATTTCATGTTTGTCTGAATAGGTGATGTCTTGCATAGCCTTAGGACAAACTTACAAGATCCGAACAACGAGCTCAAAACCTGGGACTCGAGCCATCCCAACCCGTGCACTTGGTTTCACGTCATCTGCAACAACGATTTCATTGTGGAAAGACTGTGAGAATTTGTTCTGCCTACTACCCTTCGTTTGTGCTTGTCTGAGCGTTGGTCTAATCTTGCTTCGTTCGACTCTGCCGTCAGTGATCTAGGGAATTTGGCTTTGTCTGGTCTGTTAGTCCCACAGCTCGGCCTATTGAAGAATTTGAAGTACTTGTAAGCTAGTTTTCTGTTTGCTTCTGTTGATTTTGAATAGGGATGGTATCTTATTTCCAACCAATGCATAATTTGGTGTGTTAGTATAAAGATTCTTGATCATATTTTTATAGGGAGTTGTACAACAACAACTTCAGCGGGGCAGTTCCCGATGATCTCGGAAATCTGAGTAACTTGGAGAGTCTGGACCTGTACATGAATAATTTCACCGGTCCCATTCCTGAAATGTTGGGGAGACTTTCCAAACTACGGCGCCTGTAAGTCTAGTCGAGAAAAAAATTGTCCGTTTCTATTCAGAAACCTATTGTGAATCTTATTGTTTTTATGTTTGTTGTAAGAACAGCCGGCTTAACAACAACAGCTTCACAGGTCCCATCCCTATGTCACTCACCAACCTCGCATCCCTACAAGTGTTGTGAGTATCCTAAGTTGGTACAAACTAGTACTCCCTTCATCCCGAGGTAGATGTCACACTTGGGTGGTGGTGGCACGAGATTTTAGGGATGATGTTTTGTGTGTTAAGTAGAGAGAGAGAGTATATTAATGTGAAAAAGAACTTTTTCAAAAAAAAATGTGACATAAACTAAAAATGAAAGTGTGACATCTACCTTGAGATGGAGGGAGTTCTTATTTTCTGTTTTTATCATTGAGTTTGTTGTGAATCCTACAGGGATTTGTCGAATAATCGGCTTTCAGGTGTGGTTCCGGATAACGGCTCCTTTTCATTATTCACGCCTATTAGGTATTCCGATCACACATAGATTGGGTGTTTGCAGTTTTGAAAATACCATATAGGTCAGAGTCAACATTTTACCTCTGTGTTTGCAGTTTTGATAATAACTTGAAACTGCGTGGCCTTGGAATAGGACCACCATGCCTTGGATTGCCTGTGTTATCTCCGTCCCCTCCGTATGTTCCACAACCCCGAGGTATTCCTAGTTTAACATCATATCTTTATTCAGCATGAAGACTCTGGAACGAGACGAGTTTTAATGAGAAATTTGTAAAGTAGGAGAAATAAAAGAGAAAAACAATTGAAATAGTATTAGTGCATAGTGAAATGTGTGGTGAGAAAGATTTTAAAAAAAAAATATAAGTGAACTAATTTTGATAGACGGGCCAAACCGGTAAATAAAACTATTCCTACTTCCGTTATGTAAATTGCAGGAGGATATAGTATGACGGTGGTAGTCATTGCTGGCGGAGTATCGACTGGCGCTGCAATTCTATCAGCTGCACTAGCAAGCGCCATTGCATTGTGGTGTCGGAGCAGAATACAAGAACTTTACTTCGATGTACCAGGTCTGTCTTTGGTTTGATTCGAGAATGCTAACTCTATAAATAGGGAATAATCTTGTTTTTTCTTGTGATCTTATTTGATTCCGTTGCAGAGGAAGAGGATCCCGAAGTATATCTCGGACAGCTCAAGAGATTCTCTCTCCGAGAGCTGCAAGTCGCAACCGACAATTTCAGCAAGGAAAATATTGTGGGGACAGGCGGCTTCTCGAAGGTGTATAGAGGACGTCTTGCCGATGGCTCGCTCGTTGCTGTTAAGAGACTCAAGGATGGGAGGACTCCCGGCGGAGAGCTTCAGTTTCAATCGGAGGTCGAGATGATAAGTAAGGCCGCACACCGGAATCTTCTTAGACTTTGTGGCTTTTGTATGACTCTAACGGAACGGTTGCTCGTTTATCCTTATATGGCTAATGGGAGCGTTGCATCACGTTTACGAGGTTCTTCTACCTACAATTTATTGTTAAATTGGTAACACTTGGATTTTAAGAACCTAAACTCGTCCGTTGTAGAACGTCAGCCTAATGAGCCGCCGCTCAATTGGCTGACTAGGAAGCACATCGCTCTTGGTTCCGCACAAGGCCTGTCGTATTTGCATGATCATTGCGACCCGAAGATCATTCTTCGCGACGTCAAGGCAGCAAACATCTTGCTAGATGACGAGTTTGAGGCCGTTGTCGGAGATTATGGTATGGTTAAACTTATGAATCATAACGATACCCACGTGACAACTTCTGTTTGTGGCACCATGGGACATATCGCTCCAGAGTACATATCCACCGGAAAATTAACAGAGAAAATCGATGTTTACGGATACGGAATTACGCTTCTTGAGCTGATAACTGGACAGAAGGCTTTCGATCTGGCTCGCTTTGCCAAGGACAATGATGTTTTGTTGCTAGATTGGGTACGTAATCTCCTTATTCATTAGTTCGGATTTCGAGTTAGGATGGATACATTGCATTTTCATAAGCAAAATGACAACGATAAGACGCTAGGTCGTTCCGTTTTGAGATTTCATCTACGAGTTTTATGCACTGCCAAACGAGAATCCTTGAATGTTTACGACAACACATCAATTTTCAGGTCATTGGACTTCTAAAAGAGAAGAAGTTCGAACCCATGGTCGATCCCAATATGCAGAGCATTTACATCGAATCAGAAGTCGAGCAGCTGATCCAGATCTCTGTCCTATGCACACAAAGATCCTCAATGGACCGGCCTAAGATGTCGGAAGTGGTGAGGATGCTAAAAGGCGACGGGCTGCAGCTGGCCGAGAAATGGGACGAATGGCTCAAGGCCGAGGCCCATAGGCAGGACGTCGAACTTGCTCCTCACCCGATTAGAGCACTAACTCGACCGAATATTTACACAAGGTCGAGTTGTCCGTTCCAAGCTAAGAGCCCTTCATAATTTTATTTTTTTGAAATGATTTGCATAGTTTTATAATGGATGCCCTTAGCTTATTCAAAGAAAAAATAACTAAAACATGTTGACAAGTTAATAGGTTGCATGTACCCTACCTACTCTATTGTGCGTTGCCCCCATCACATTTGCATTTATCGTTCCACTTATTTGACTAAAATATACCTATATAAAAATATTTCTTAAACCTTTATTTCATAAAGTAACAAAAAAATTGTCCCACGTAAATACTTAGAAAATTAATAAAAAGGTCACAAAGCGAAAGGGGGAAAAACCTTTATTTATTAAAGTATCAAAAGAATTGTCCCACGTTATAATTTAAGTCGTAAAGGAGAATCAAAACAAGTAAAAAGTTCACAAAGTGAATGGGAAAGAGCTGCAATTAATATAGTAGTAGAAGATAAAATGGTACCACCGGGCTCCATTAAAGTTGACATTCAATTCAAATTCGTAAAGTTAACATTCAATTCAATTAGTTAAACAAGATAATAAAAAAATTAAATTTAAAATAACTTAAATTAGGCTTTATCTATGATTAAATTAGTTGAATGTATTAAATTAGTGAAATGGATAATCGTTACATACAATTTAATCTTGACATATAAATAGGCTGAGATGCATTTTCATGGACCGAGAAATGATAAAAATAAAAAATAAAAAAATATATGAAAACCAAACTGCACATAAGCTTCCTGAATTCTAGCTATGTAACTACTACCTCAACTAAGACTAACGTAGTCTCTACTAATATTTTTTTCTGCGTCCGTCTAGATGACGAGGCGAGTGTACGAGACCACTAGTTAGCTATCCTCTAATCAATTTTCCCTTTTTCCTACTGTATTTCTTTTTATCCATTTCTTTCCCTTTTTCCTCCTTTTTTGCGATTGGGCAACTTTTTATGAAATTAAAAATGATTTGCTTGTATTAAAGGAAGTTAAAAATGATGAAGGCAATAACTCCATTGTGGTGAAGCTCTATAAAAAGTGTTGAAAAAGTATAAGACTAAAAAAAGTCAAAGGATGGATACATATATAGGAATGTTGCATTTCAGTGGCCCTATATGGTAATATGGATTAGTTTGCAATTTTCAGGTCAAAGGACTTCTAAAAAAGAAGAAGCTCAAAATGTTGGTAGATCCTGAGATCAATTACATCGAATCAGAAGTGGTGCAGCTGATCTCTCCTATGCACGCAAAGCTCCTCGATGGACCGGCCTAAGATGTCGGAAGTGGTGAGGATGCTAAAAGGCGATGGGCTGCAACTGGCCGAGAAATGGGACGAATGGCTCAAGGCTGAGTAGGTCGAACTTGGTCATCACCCGACTTCCGAGACCGAATATTTACACGCTGTCGAGTTGTCCGGTCCAAGCTAAGAGCCATTCATAATTTTATTTTTTAAATGATTTGCATACTTTTGGAATGGATTGCATGAAAAAAAATACTTTTATTCATTAATTTCACTTTTTAGGTTGCTATCTCTCATATTATACTCCCTCCGTGCCAAGTCTAAGTGAGACATTTATATTTTGCCACAAGAATTTAGGTAGTGGTGTGTGAAGACAAAAAGCCCATGCATTTTTCACCACATTCAAATCTGGTGGTAAAGACTTGGATCGGGTTATAGTTTGTGTATTTTTTGACTATTAGCCCTAATTAAAATAAATAAAAGTTATAGATTTTACCTAATTTCTATGGAACATAAACATAGTATGTGATGGTTTGGATAATCAATTTCCCTACTTGGTTCAGAAATCTGGCATCTTTAATTTTGAATGAGTTTATGAACAAAGTGGTTATGAAGAAAGGGGTTAATTTATTAGGAGAAGTAAAGGTGTATTATATGTGAATCATGTGATCTTGTTTTTCATCAATGTTATTTCTTTTATATATTAAATAATTTGCACTGTATTACCCTACCTACTCTATTGTTGCGTTGCCCCCATCACATTTTCATTTATCATTCATTCCACTTACAAATATTTCTTAAAGCTTTATTTCATAAAGTATCAAAAGTGTTGTCCCACTTAACGATTTATGTCATAAAATTTTCCAAAAATTAATAAAAAGGTCACAAAGTGAATCCCCACGTAACAATTTAAGTCGTAAAGGAGAATACTCAAAAATAAATATAAAGGTCACAAAGTGAATTGGGAAACAAGTGGAGTTAATATGGAAGATAAAATGTAAATACAAATAGGTTCTATTAAAGTTCAAATTCAATTCATTAGACAAGATGGCAATGAAATAAGTTAAATTAGACCATATTTCGCATTAAATTAGTTGAACATGTGAAAGTGAAATGGATAATTGCAAGATACGTACAATTTAATCTTGACATATAGATATAGTATAAATAATTAAATATGCTGAGATACATTTCATGGGCCAAGAAATGATCAACAAAAAAAAAAAAGTATGAAAACCAAACAGCGCATAAGCTTCCTGAATTATCTAATCAATTTTCCCTTTTTCCCACTGTTTTTCTTTTTCTCATATCTTTTTATCGTGTCTTTCCTTAATAAAGGAAGTTAAAATTGATGAAGGCAATGATATGACATGACATGACAGTAATATAAGAATAAAAAAAAATCAAAGCTTTAGCCCTGATTGAGGGATAGCTATAGATGCAGTTTGTTGTATGTATATGTGGTGGTGATGATGAAGAAGAAGTTGATGGAGAGATGGAGTGTGGTTTGGTTGATCTTGTTGGTGGTGCATATTTCTGCTAATATGGAAAGTCTGTTTTCTTTCATCTTTATTTGGTTGTTTTTTTTGTTTTGGGTTTTGTCTTCTATTTCATGTTTGTGTGAATAGGTGATGCCTTGCAAAGCCTTAAGACAAGCTTACAAGATCCGAAAAACGAGCTCATAACCTGGGACCCGACCCATGCCGACCCGTGCAGTTGGTTCCACGTCACCTGCAACGCCAACCGCATCGTGGATAGACTGTAAGAATCTGTTCTTCTTACTACCCCTCACCTCGTTGGTCTAATCTTGCGCCTTCAGTGATCTAGGAAACTCGGGTTTGTCTGGCCAGTTAGTCCCAGAGCTCGGCCAATTGAAGAATTTGAAGTACCTGTGAGCCTTGTTTTGTGTTTGCTTCCGTATCTTTTTTCCAGCGTAAAGATTCTCAATCATATTTTTACAGGGCGTTGTACAACAACAAGATCAGCGGGGCAGTTCCTGATGAACTCGGAGACCTAACTAATTTGGAGAGCCTGGACCTGTACATGAACACTTTTACCGGTCCCATTCCTGAAACGTTGGGGCAGCTTTCCAAGCTGCGTATCCTGTAAGTCTAGTCGACCAAAAACATTCCGCTTTCTATTCAAAAACGTCCTACGAATCTCACATATGTTCCTTGTAAGGACAGCCGGCTAAACAAAAACAGCTTCACGGGTCCCATCCCTACGTCATTAACCAACCTCTCGGCTCTACAAGTGTTGTGAGTGTCCCGAGTTCTTCTAAAATGGAGTACTTGTTTTTCTGTTTTATCATTGCGAATTCCTGCAGGGATTTTTCGAACAACCAGCTTTCAGGTGTGGTTCCGGATAATGGCTCGTTTTCGTTGTTCACGCCTATTAGGTATTCCGATCACACATAGATGTGTGTTTGCAGTTTCGAAAATACCATATAAGTGAGAGTTAACATTTTACCTTTTGTGTGTTTGCAGTTTCGAAAATAACTCGAAGCTGTGTGGCCCTGTCATTGGAAAGCCATGCCCGGGATCGCCTCCGTTTTCTCCGCCCCCTCCGATTATTCCGCCATCCCGAGGTATTCCTAGTGTAATAATACATCTTTTTTATATATGTTTTAATACGAAATTAATAAAGTAGGAGAAAGTTAAAGAAAAGTAGTTGAAATAGTGTCAGTAGATAGTGAAACCTACATCAGTAGTGGAGTAGTGTAATGTGTGGTGAAAACGTTTCTAACATGGTAAAACGAAACTATTTTTTGGTGACGAAGGGAGTACTAGATAGGCCGAGTTGCTTTGTATAATCTACTTGCGTTATGTAAATGCAGGAGGAGATAGTATGACGGGAGCCATTGCTGGCGGAGTTGCGGCTGGTGCTGCTCTGCTATTAGCTGCACCGGCAGTCGCCATTGCATGGTGGTGTCGGAGCAGAAAACCACAAGAATATTACTTCGATGTACCAGGTCTGTCTCTGGTTTGATTCAAAAATGTTAACTCTACGAATATGGAATAATCTTGTTGTTTCGTGTGCACTTATCCGATTGCATTGCAGCGGATGAGGATCCCGAAGTACATCTCGGTCAGCTCAAGAGATTCTCTCTCCGAGAGCTGCAAGTTGCAACGGACAATTTCAGCAAGGAACATATTTTGGGGACAGGCGGCTTCGCAAAGGTGTATAAAGGACGTCTTGTCGATGGCTCACTCGTTGCTGTTAAAAAACTCAAGGATGGGAGGACTCCCAGCGGAGAGCTTCAGTTTCAGTCGGAGGTCGAGATGATAAGTTTGGCCGTGCACCGAAATCTTCTTAGACTTTATGGCTTTTGTATGAGTCCGACGGAACGATTGCTCGTTTATCCGTATATGGATAATGGGAGCGTTGCATCATGTTTACGAACAGGTTCTTTATTTTTTGTTGGTTGGTAATACTTCGATTTTAAGAACCTAAACTCATCCATGTTCACCCGTTGTAGAACGTCAACCTAATGAGCCGCCGAGGCCGCCGCTCGATTGGCAGACTAGGAAGAACATTGCTCTCGGTTCTGCCCGAGGCCTGTCGTATTTGCATGAAAACTGCGACCCGAAGATCATTCATCGCGACGTCAAGGCTGCGAACATCTTGCTAGACAAGGATTTTGAGGCTGTTGTGGGAGATTTTGGTATGGCTAAACTTATGAATTATAAGGATACCCATGTGACAACTACTGTTTGTGGCACCCTGGGACATATCGCTCCAGAGTACATATCCACTGGAAAATCATCTGAGAAAACCGATGTTTACGGATACGGAATTATGCTTCTTGAGCTGATAACCGGGCAGAAGGCTTTCGATCTGGCTCGCTTTGCCAAGGACGATGATGTTTTGTTGCTAGATTGGGTACGTATTCTCCTTTATTATTATTAGTTTGAATTATTTCGAGTTACAATGGATACATAGAAATGTTGCATTTTCATAAGCAAAACGAAACGAATATTTAGATGCAATATGAGATGCTGAATAAATTGATCCATCTTAAATCTCAAGCCATATACAATGCTAGGCCATTCCGTTTCGAGATTTCATCTATGAGTTTTACGTTTACGCACTGCCAAACGAGAATTCCGATACTAAGTAGCGAACTCATCATTCAGGTCAAGGGACTTCTAAAAGAGAAGAAGTTCAAAAAGATGGTCGATCCCAATATGCAGAGCAATTACATTGAATCAGAAGTCGAGCTGCTGATCAAGGTCTCTGTCCTATGCACGCAAAAATCATCGGTGGACCGGCCTAAGATGTCTGAAGTGGTAAGAATACTAGAAGGCGACGGGCTGGGCGATAAATGGGATGAATGGCTGAAGGCCGAGGCTCACAGGCAAGAGCTCGAAGATGCTTCTCGCCAGAATTACGATTGGGCCATCCACTCAACAACAAATTTAGACGCGGTCGAGCTGTCCGGTCCAAGGTGACCTACATGTGTTATCAAATAATTGTACCGAAATTTATACTAGAAAAAGAGGAAGTGATCTTTCGTACATGTGTTACAAATAAAATTTAGAATCTTTATCACTAGCTAGAGACTTGTAATTTTTTTAAATCCATTTTTTTTACGAAAAAAAGGTGTGAATAAACATGAAGTTGTTTCTCTAGCGTCGGGGGTTCGAGTCACTATAGTCAAGGGGTAAATAGGGAACCATTGCTCGGTTCGATATCAAATAAGAAAGACACCTTTGGAGAAATCGAGGTTAGGCTCAAATATCACAATATACTCCAAACCCCAGGATTTAGGATATATCGTCAAATATCTTTAAAATATGATAAAAAAAAATGGTGAAAATAACTAAGTAATTTTCTTCAACAAGAGATGGTCAAAACCGTGTCCAGATCCCAGCATAATCCAAACATTCACTATATAACTATGGTATTTCGACCAAGATTGCTCGAGAAAGATCGATTTTCGACCTAAATTCTCAACTTTGTTTCACTATGACGAGCGTTATCAGTCACCTAACATTCTCCTATCGGGAAGGTGTGCGAGGGCAGCGGAAATTTGGACCTATTTCTTGCACGGCTATTACTACTAGCAAAGAGTTTATGCAAGAGATATCGGCTCTTAAAAATACGAGGGTGGATGCAGATCAATTGAAGAAAGCATACCGGAAACTGGCTCTCCGTTACCATCCCGACGTGTGTGATCCGTCCCTGAGGGAAGAATCCACGCGCATGTTTGTTGAGCTGCAGAAGACGTATGCGAACCTGCTGGATCAAGAATCTCAGAAAACGGATAGGTCAGAAACGAGGTGTAAGTGGGAAGGCCAGCTCTCGGAGCTGAGGAGACGGTCATGTAACAGAGACGAGCAGGGAGATGGGAGCTGGGGAAGCCGGATGAGGGCAAAGCAACACGGCCCGTGAAATAACAGAAGTTCGTTCATTAATTGAATTCTTTTCTTGCATAGCATCACAATAATTGCTGTGTTTTTTGTAATGCAGACTATGACAAACTGATCTGACTAAGAAATGCCTTTGTAATGAAAGATGTCTCTTATACTCGATTTTCTTATAAAAAAAAACCTCAGAACCACGACTATTTACCGATGCAGAATTTGCTGAAAATGTTTGACAGAACTTCTTCTGAGATGTCTTCTCCGCTTATCTGCGCAAGAGCCATGGCTGCTTCTCTGAGATCAATCGTCCAAAAATCGAGAGGGATCTCTTCCTCGATAGACGACTGCAGCCTCACAAACGCCTCCCTTGCACGAACGAGCTGCTCACATTGCCTCTGATAATGACCACAAAATTTATCATTTAATACGGACTCTCATCCATTTTTTCAAGAATCGAGTCCAAGTAATGTACAACAGTGTTGCAAACGAGGATGAAAGTTTTGATAAAAACCGACCTGATTTACTGTCCATTTGCGTCCCCCAGCAGGGATCTTGTTCAGACCAACTAGCTCTATGATTGCAGATTCCAAATCGGAGATCCCTTTACCAGTCACGGCACAGGTGAAGACGTACTTGCTGAACGATCTTGAGAGAGTGTCTATCCACGCACAGGATGAAGCACAGTCGATTTTATTGACCACAAGAACCACTGGAGAAGTCGATGAAGTTGCGATCTGTATTTACGAGGGGAAACAAACACTAAGCATACGTGCAGCGTGAAAGAATGTTAGTCTATCTCAAATACTAATTCAAGAAACACCATCGACACACCAAATAGCGCGCGAGAGAGAGTTCACGATACCTTATTGCTATGAATTCTCTCAAGAAGTCTGTCATCCTCGGAAGTCCACCCCTCAGCCGCACTTACTGTCATAACAATGACATCGGCACCCATAGCAACTGCTTCCGACCTCTCAACACCTTAAATAAACAGAGTACAGAACAAATGAACACACAAGAGAAGGACATAAAAAGCATGTAAATCTTCGATATTCGAGGGATTCTTAACCAGGGAAACACAAAGAAATCTTCAAGAATATACTGCTTAACTCAATATATTAGACTCATAAAGGAGTGAAAGAAACTTATACAAATCAAGCTGATAGGTAACATCACAACTGTTTTTCATCAATTGAACTTCGACAACTTTCATCAGTAGAAAACTGTTGCTGGATAGTTGACTTACCGATTTTTTCCACCACATCATCTGTGTCCCTTATACCAGCTGTATCAAGAAGTGTGACAGGAATCCCGCCAACAGTAACATTGGCTTCAACTACATCACGTGTTGTACCCGCAATATTGGTTACAATTGCTCGCTCACTCTGCATGCTAAAATTTATGTACCGTTACATGATCAGGCATAGTAGAGAAATGGCCATAAAGGGATAAAGTCTAGTGCATTCACAGTTTTCATCAATTTCCATCACTGAAAAGAAGAATAAGATTGAATGCTAAAAAAATAAGCCTCTGAATCATACCTTGCTCCAAGCATTAAGAAGGCTCGATTTTCCAACATTAGGTCGGCCAACAATAGCAATCTGAACAAGATCAGTGAACAATGTCATGTATAATTAATGAAAAATTTCTTCGTGTGAAAATAAAAACTATACCAGTTATTAAATTCCATGTAATACCTGAACTCCCGACTGCAGAAGCTTGTCATAATTGGCAGTTTCCAGAGCACCATCTACTTCTTGCAGCATCTTATGTATCCTATCGGCAACTAGGTTAATGTCAAGGGGTGGCATCTCGTCATCAAAATCTAGACGGGCTTCAATCTCCGTAAGTAACTCAATGCATTGAGCTCTTAATGATTTGACCATGAAAGAGAAGCCTCCCTGTAACATGATAAGAAAATTCAAAGGTGTTCAGATGCCAACCATGACTATTGACGAGCCTCTACTTAAAGGATGAAGATCCAAAATCATTAGTTCAACCAAATTTACTAAACGGATTCTAAGAAATATGAAATGTTACCTGTAATCCTGCTAATGCAGCATCTGCTGCAGCCATCGACTTGGATGTTACAAGTTTCCCCACATTCTCAGCTTGAGAAAGATCGAGCCGTCCATTTAGAAAAGCCCGGAGAGTGAATTCGCCTGAGATACCGATGGAATACTATCAATTCCATTCATAACATCAAGAAAGTGACACAACTGGCTTGGTCCAATTGCAACCAAACCAGTGAATTATCAAGGATATAGCGACAGATCATAGTTAGTCGAGATAAAAAGAAGACAGGATTTGACCTGGTTCCGCAAGCCTCGCTCCAGCATCTAGGCAAGCCCTTAACACACGTCGCAGACACACTTCACTACCATGGCACTGAAGCTCAATCACATCCTCGCGAGTGTAAGATTTTGGGGCCAACATGGGAACTACCAGAACCTGGTTGGAAAAAATAAAACACACTCATATCATTACAAAAGTAGGACTAATCCACGCCCACACACGCCCTCGATATATAGATACCAGAACACGAGGTGTACCTCATCAATGATGTTGCCATGTGAATCCAAAACCTCACCGTACTCAACAACATGGCTATTAGGCCACCAACGAGCACCCTTTCTCCTCTTTCTTGACATCGGTCTAAAAACTTCCCCAGCTATAGAGACTGCTGAAGGACCAGACAACCTGACTATCCCCACCGCACCGGGAGGCCCACCCAACGAGGTCACAATCGCAGCAATTGTGCTCGAACTCGGAACTGGCTCTGCACAGCTCACTTCTCCATCCCCCAACCTCTCATCTTTGTTCAGTACTAATGTGTTCTCTATCAAAATTAAAAAACAATAATTTGACAATAGCTTCATAATCAAGAAAAACTAGTTCTTCATATACCACTGTAGTATTATTATTATTATCATCAACCAATCAAATATTCATGTAAATATAGATTCTAATTTTTACTGACTACCAAACATTTTCAGCAAGAAACGACATAGTAATTCAAAGATAAGCTATCAACTAACGTTTTCTTCTTTTCCTCTTTATCCAATTCCATACTGGGGCATTACAAGATTCAATTTTTTTCACTCTACTTAATCAAACAGACAATATTCGTGAAACGCTGAGTTACCTTTGGCGGCGGCGAGTGGGCGAATGGAAGCAGTCTTGTGAGAAGTGGAGAAGAGGAGAGAGAGATTTCTGTGAAATGGGGTCGAGAATTTGGGCAAGACTGAACGCTGGAGAGAAGCGCAGCGTTGCAATTGAGAAAAAACACAACGAAATGAAGATTGCAGAGCCATCGATTTTGTGGCGTTTCTATTCGTATTCTCTAAATATAATAGTTCATATTTAATTAACAGATGCAAAATCAGTTAGTTTCTCAATATTTGAGCAGTACTCATAGTTCAACTTCAAATAGAAATAGACGATAATCTATCTATACATCTATAAAGGGGGAGTTTTGGGAAAAATAACAAGATTGCCGTTATAACTTTTTTAATAAAATTATAAATTTAAAAATGATTTTATTTATTAATGTAGTAATTAAAGAGATGAAAAGGTTTCATTTACACAAATAAATTTAATACAAGCCGTTCACTATAATAAATATTCTGTATTGAACAGTCACAAATATGATAGTTAACAAAAACAATCTATTTAACAATACTACTTTAAATTTAATTACAAAACTATAGCTTTGATTAATTTAATATTATGTGCGTGCACAATTTTCCTTTATAAATTTTCTTGAATATTGTTGGGTTTAATGTGTGATTGGAAATATTTTAGTACTTGCAATCCATCACTAATATTATATCACAATCATACAGATCAATTTCCCACATCAAATTACCTCTAACAAAGTATGCAAAGAAATTAAGGAAATAATTAAATGTGGGAGTAATGTCGTGTGTAGTGGAAGGTGATCATGGCCATGGGAAGAATTTTGGCTTTTCATTTCATATAAGTAACATTCGTTATCTTAATTTGATGGTTTATAGTGTGTTAATTCCATAACTTTCCATATCCTTATTTATGGCTATAAAAGTCATAGAGTTGTGGATGGATTATATATCAAAAAAATCACTTTCTCTTATCTCTAAAGTTCTTTTTGTTTTTATGTATCATTTTAGGAGTATTGTATTGCTGAATTCTCGGAGCTTAATCAATTTCATTTGTACCTAGCGGATTTAAGGTGCTTCTATATGCTAGGAGAGTCGTTTATCTTTGGAACAATACGTCAATTCAAGAGGCTAGCCGCAACATAATTTGTCTTGCTGAAAGTGGGATGTTCTCAACTCGACTAATCATAATTCTATTTGTTTTATTATTTTCATTGTAATTTCTATTCCACTTATTATTATTTTTTTCTTCAATTGTAATAGTTAGAATATAACATGTATAATTTTATCTCAATATATAATATTTGATTATTTATGATGAATCAATAAATTTATGTACAAATATATCTATATGTATACGTGTGTGTGATAATAAAGTAAAAAGTTTATATACTTGAATCAGATATTTTTATGACAAAAGAATTGTGCATGTATAATACTCCTAATAAATAAAATAATATGTACAGTAGTATATGTTGGAAATTAAATAATTTGCACAAAGAACTAAAAACGAAGCCGACTTTCGTTTCCTACTTATAAATATGTTGTTACGGGCACTTAGTGGTCAAAAAAGAAAAAAAGAAAAAGAAAAAGAAAAAAAGGGGTTTCGTTTGGTGAGACTGTTAAGCCGAAAAAGAGCTAAATTTTTGTTGCATACGTATTTATTTATATTATTTTATGGCATATAAATAGTATTTAATTTTAAAATTTAAACTAATACTATAAAATAAATTAATTCCCAAGCAGTGCATGGGCGTTTGCTCAATTTTACTAATATTGTAGTCTTTATTTTCCTTTGAGAAGTCGGTCATATTTTGTTTTTAGATTCGTCTCATTATTCGTTTCTAAAAAATATTTGGATTGTGCATCGATAATTTGTAAAGTAGAGCCCCAGCTTTTACTTTGTGAATTTGTTTAGGGTTAACGGCAGTTTTCATGGAAATTAATTAGACTTCCAATAAATGTAATGAATATTGCTAAATATAATTATTATTTAATTAAAACTGATTTTGGGTTGTTACTAAAAGTTCCATTAAATGTAGTGGATATTGCAAAATAATTCAAGCAAACTTGAAGACAAATAGGGCGTACAATTTCCTTCCTTAATGTTTGTCAACACGTTTACACGTACATTTCATGCATAATTGTATATTAATTAACACAAAAAAATAACTTCCATAGTTATTGTGTATGAAACGACACATCTCATCCAAACGTTTACATGTCATGCATAAAATTATACTACCTCATTTTATTAGCCAAACATGACACTACATATTCCCTAATTATAAGGCAAATAACCGTTGTTCACACTTATGTTTATCCGAAGTGAGGAATAGGAAAGGTTATATCCCTAATTATAAGGCAATTAATGATTTCAACATATGATCAAATTAATTTTAAAAAGTAGAAACGGTTAATATGAAAATGCCCACGGCTTGGCCACAACCGAAATTAAACCCGTTCTGGCGATGTCTTTGACTCCTCATTTCAACAAAACACTACTTCGGCTCCAAAAGTTCCGAAATTAAACCCTTTTTGGTGATGTCTCTGACTCCTCATTTCAACAAAACACTACTTCGGCTCCAATAAATAATACTATTGGATGAATAGATGCTTGGATGAATGCAAGCAAAAAAAAATTTTGTTTACCATTCACATAGCCCTATTATAAAGTACTTTCTTGATATGATCATATAAACATATTCATAGTCAAGATTCAGGAAAAAAACGTCTACTATCAGTAAGATTTATCAATTAGCCCGACCCAGTGTAAAATAACGAATACAAATTTAAAAGCCCCAAATAGGATAAGTGATCAACAAAGTAAAATTGAACTGGGACGGAAGGAGAATTTTATTGATATTTGGCTCATTTGTTGGACATGATGAATATATTTTAAAGTTAAGGGTTTAGGATTGTAAAGTACTTTCTTGATATGAGCATATAAACATATTTACAGTCAAGATCTACTATCAGTAAGATTTATCAATTAGCCCGACCCAGTGTAAGATATCGAATACAGATTTAAAAGCCCCAAATAGGATAAGTGATCAACAAAGTAAAATTGAACTGGGACGGAGGGAGAATTTTGTTCATATTTGGCTCATTTGTTGGACATGATGAATATATTTTAAAGTTAAGGGTTTAGGATTTAGGTTTCAAGGTTTGGGTTTTTAGTGTATAGGGTCACTATATATAAAAGGGGAGTTTTGGGAAAATTTACAAGAATGCCATTTTATTTAAAAAATTATATTACTGTTGAAAAAACAATAAAAACTATATTAAGGTTAAATACGTGTGATTTAAAAGAGCCTATAAATTTGCAGTTATCCAAAACAAAAAAACGTGTGTGATTAAGGATTCTTAATTTTGCAATTATGTCAGCAACGTGATACGGAAAAAATGGACATTAGGATAACTAAAAGTCATTCATAGAATTCTAAACGTTAAAAATCATTCTATAAATTTGAATTCCTTTAATTAAAATTATCATTTCAATGAAGAAATTTTCCAAGTGGTATATCGTCACCCAATCGTCTTTATGATTTTATTTGTAGGTAAATGTACTGTATTCTCTATCAGTTTTGTGATTTTATATGTTTTGTTAGTAAGGATTATCGACAAATCTAAAACTCCCAAAATAAAATAGGTGATCAACAAAGTAAAATTGAATTGGAACGGAGGGACAATTTTATTGATATTTGGCTCATTTGTTAGTCATGATGAGTATATTTTAAAGTTAAGGGTTTAGGATTTAGGTTTCAAGGTTTGGGTTTTTAGTGTATAGGGTCACTATATTGCAATAAAATGAAGCTCGACTAGGAAGTGTCTCACCAGTGCAATCTTAGATTATAGCTTTTGATTATCAATATCTAAAATCTCATTAGGAGAAATGGTAATTATACATTCTTTGTTTTTTTGTTTTGTGTAATGTAAATTTGATTTATTTTTTAGTCTCACGATATACTTCTACCATTTTATTTTTTCATCAAGAGTTTTTAATTGTATTTTTTATTTATTGGTGATAGTGTTATATTATTGAATTATATATTTTTTTAATTATATGTTGTTGACGTGTGTTCCCAATTTTTATATTAGATATGTAAAGATTTTCATTAATATTTATGGATTAATTATGATAAATTATTTTTCATTTAATATTTATTCTACATAATTATTTGGTAAGTATTATATAGATTCCGGAAAAAAAATATAATGTGCCGTGCATAGCACGGGAGAGATACTAGTTTTTAAAAATAAAATCACAGTCAAATAAGTCTTTTTAATTCCAACATTAAATTTATTTTTTAGGTTGGTCATTTACACAATCAAATATTTTAGCGTGTTATTGTTAATTTATTAGTAGAGTTTAGTAATTATTGTACAAAAGAATTAGAATAATCCTTGACATTGAAAACAAGTGAGAATTAAAATTATCAATTTCATACGCTACAAATCATTCATTCAAAGAATTTTTAAGACAAAAAGGCCATCACAAGTTCGTAAATCTTAATTTCGATTCTTCATACTTTTGGTGTTGATTGGATTTTTGATTTTTCAGTTCAGTACAGTGTTTGCACCCAACATTAGTCTCTTCGATTAACCGAAATTAAGGTAGATACACCCAACAATAGTCTCACTAGACTTCGTCACTAAACTTGGATGAACATGTCTGAACTGCATCAGCCACTGTCAGAAAAATCCTATCTTCACCAATCAAATCTGCCACGTCGGATGCGTGTAATTTATCCATCACAGTTGGCCCAGGATTTGCAAGAACAAGCTGTCCAAATATTAAAAAAATGTTCAAAATTTATGAAAATTAGCCCTAAATTTTTTCTATCAAGTTGAGCCTAGTTACCTCAACTGATCTCTTCTGCAGGCTCCTGTGCAGGTCTTCGAGGGCGTGGATCCCGCTCGTGTCGATGTCAGTGACGGCTGCAACAGCATCGGGAAAACAAACATATTATATCGATCAACTCCAAGGATTAGAAGCCAAAAAGTTAGAGACGAATGCGAAAAGCCTACGTGACATTTCTACGATCAAAAACTGGATTTTAGGGAGGCATGTGGCACCGAGAAGCTCGTCCTCATCCGTTAGCCACCTAAGTAGCCTGCAAAAGACGTAGGATGATGCGTTTTATTGATAATACGCAACAAAGTATTGATATTTAAGGTGCTAAAAGTCTTGTAAGCACAAGTAGTGCAATAAGCTGTTATACTGAAAATACGCGACGGTATATTGAAAGCAGCACAACTAGAGTGGTGAAACATAGTACAGCATGATACTGAAGCTTGGACAGGCCCAAAAATTTCAAAGAGTAGGCCCACATGACCATCCAAAGAGTAGGTGCAAAAACTAGACGTGACTCAATAATAATACGCGACAGAGTACTAAAAGCAAATACACGAAAAAATCAAGTTACCTCTCTCTTATATAGTTTGAATTTGAGAAGTAAATAGCAGAATCAAGTCTTATAATGAGAACTCCAGCAACCTTAGTTGCCTCTGGATACTGCTGTATATTCCTATACACATTTGTGCCTGGGATCTTCCCAAGTAGGGCTGTTCTTGGCCTAGTCACTTGCAATAGCAGCTTGGCGAACGAAATCGACACCTGTCGAGACGAGAACGCACGCTATTAGGATTACCCCTTTTTTTCCAAACGACCCAACCACTTACCGCGATCAGGAGGCCGAGCTCGACGGAGATGAACACGACGCCAAGAAAGGCCCCCATGCAGGCCACGAAGTCGAACCTGTCGATCTTCCATATCAAGATCGCCGCATCGTAGTCGATCAGGCCGATGACGGCCGAGATGATGATGGACGACAGGATGGCGTTCGGCGTGTACTCGAAGAGAGGGGTGAGGAAGAGGAGCGTGAGAAGCACGACGATGGACATCACTATGTTCGACACCGCCGTCTGGCACCCGGCCATGAAGTTCACCGCCGACCGGGAAAATGAACCTGTAGAAACGTAGCAGGACGTCATCGAACCGGCTATGTTCATTGCTCCAAGAGCAACCATTTCTTTGTTTCCATCAATCTGATAATCTTTCATTGCAGCAAAAGTTCTTCCAATTGCAACAGCTTCCTAAAAAATCAAAAGGGTATAAACTTCTTGTAATTCTATCTTCAAAAAAATCAAATAAAATCACAAAAACGAGACATAAACTCACCGTCAAAGCAACCATGCCAGCAACTATCCCAATCCTAAGGCCTTTCAAGGCATAATCCTTGGTGAAGTAAATCTCATCAACAGAAGGCCTATTTATGCCCTTCTCAATATGCTTCACCTGTTTTCCAACGACACGAACGCGTTCATTAACACAAGGCTTCATCACAATAGAAACAGAACGACAAGAGGCCTTACAATCTGCACGCCCTTCTCCTCAGCGTTGCTAACGAAGACGATGAAGGTGGAGAGGATCACTGAGACGAGGGGAGAAATCGCGGCTATCCAGAAGAGGTTCTTGTACTTCTTCCCCTGCATAAGCACCGTGATTTAGAAACACCAATGACGTTCGTTCGTGGCTTAGAAAGCCGAATGTCAAAAACTTACAATATACTTTGCTGATAAGAGAAACACCAGAAAACTTGTTCCAATGAGAATAGTAGGCACATTCCACTGCATAAACACAACTCACATAAGCAATTGCAAATCAACGATAGAGAGAGGGCGCAAGCGAGCAAGAGAGAGAGAGAGGCTCACTCCATGAGGGGCTGAGCTCAAGATAGATTTGACTACAGATATTATATCTGTGTTTTTGGTGAACTTTTTTATGCCTAAAAATCCCTTGAGCTGTTGAAGAGCAATAGTGATAGCAGCACCACCCATGAATCCAACTATGGCAGCATGTGAGAGGAAGTCAATCAAGAATCCCAATCTGCACACACGCACAACGCACACGACATTCAGTCGATGAATCGGTTACTTTCAGTTAAGGAAGCCATAGAAATTTGATTGCCTGAGAATGCCAAGGGTGGCTTGTGTGATCCCAGCAAAGAAAGTCGCGGTGAAAGCCAGCCTACGGTACACGAGAGGGTTGGCAACGGGATCAACCTCGTCTTGCAGCAGAGTCCCCAACAGCAGAGACACCACAGCAACGGGGCCAATGGCTATATCCCTCGAGCTCCCCATCAACGCGTAGATCAAAGGCGGGACGAAGCTTGAATCTTCACAACAATCAAAAGTTAGTCACATCACATAAAACTTGAAGGAAAAATGCGCGAATTCGACAAATAAATGCCACTCACATAAGCCATACTGTGGATCCAAATTTGCAAGCTTGGCATAGCCAATGTCCTGTTGTTGCAAATTCAGTAACAGAAACATGACTAAAACGATGCAAACGATAATGATTGGGCGCGTTTATGAGTTGCTACATACTTGAGGGATGCAGAGGGTGGCAATGGTGAGCCCTGCCACTAAATCCCCTTTGAATTTGCTAAGATTGTAGCCTCTGCCCCACGAGAGAATCGGGAAGACAGCCTCGACTCCTAGGAGGAACTTGCGCGGTCCCGATTGGTCCTTGAACGAGCGAAGAGGATCGTCTGCAAAGAACGTCTCCTTGAGAGTTGCGGAGAACTCCTTCCACAGCTTCTGCTTTGGAGGAATGCCGACCTTGTATGGCAGCGACGGATGGCGCGAAGACCCCTCCATTTCTTCTTCTTTCTTCTTGTTAGGATCTCCCATCAAGATAACAGACTACACAAACACAAATGCAGCAATGAAATCATCAAAAATGTAAAATTTGTGGCCTAATAAAATGCAAAAATATCAATAAACTCAAAATCACACCAAATTTTGCTTATCAAAAGTGTTGAATTAAAAAGGGATTTAAACCCTTTTTTGCATCTCATATTCTTCAACACTTTCTACGTACTAACAACTTCTTTTACCTCTTTTTTGAACCTAAATCCACAATCATTGAACAATTCATGTTTTATGTGGAGAGGACAGGACTTAAACCCTCACTGATCCACCACTGCAAGAATTTCTAATGTGAATCTATAGAAACATCATAGAATTAGGTAGAAATCTTATTACATCACAAAATGTACAAATAAAGTGATGCTCAACAAGCTACACTAAAAGTCCAAAATCAACATGTGATGGTGGATACAAATAAAACTCAACATTCATTAAATAAAGAAAAAACATGTGATGCATGCACATTTTATCAATATGGAGTACAATATTTAAGAACTAATACAATCTTTTTACTATAAATATAAATTCTCACCAAGAAAATGTTCAAAAACCACACAAAGTGAATGAAGGGCTTTTAGAATAGCAACCCCACATCCCACCTAAGGGCAAAAAGGCAACTAAATAAATACTCCATCTTCAAAGGGCCATTCTGCAACATCAAATTCCCTCAAGAAACACTACAAATTGGCTGCTCTCACCCAATGAATCAAGCCCCCCCAAAAAAGCAATCAAGATTATTAATAAAAAAATTATGGGCCTCAACAATTTGGATCAAAGATAAAATCTTTATTGCTTCTTTGAACCATGCAACAAGCCCTCTTGGTTTCTTGATCAAATTTCTCCAAAGATTTCAGCTTTTTTGGTTTCTTGACAAATTTCTCCAAAGATTTCAGCTTTTTGTTGAAAAGTGGAAGGGAGATTCAAGAGTTTGGGGAATCGATTAATTAATAGTGTTGTGAAGCAGCAAGATATCTATCTGTGTCAAGACGTTGAAAAGGAGTGAGGAATTTGTTCAACTGCAACATCCGAGGATGAAGGATTGCCAGCATCTATTTATAATAATTTTGCCAATTGAAATAAATCTATATTATTTGCATGCATGTAGATGGAAAATGATATTGAATTATGATTTGAAACGGTCATGTTCTTGATTTTTTGTAGTTGTAGTTGTATTAGGACGGATTATTGTGTGAAATTCCTACATTTAAGACCAATATTCGTATTTAATTTTTGTACAAGTCAATCTTTTTGTAATATACTCCTATTTAGAGGATTTATCAAGGTGAATAATGAGAAGATACATCGGTTATCACTCTGACAACAAATCACATACATTGAAATTTTTTCCATCAACACAAAATAAAGATATGTTTGAATTGTTTTAACAATGGTTAAATGTTTTATTGAATTATGGATATTTAAGTGATTTAGATTATTAGTAGTAGATGTTTTTTGTGTAATAGTAGTAATTTATAGTAAAATTTAGGTAAATTTAAAGACTTTGTAAATTTAAAGTTCCAAGTATTTATTAACACACTATATATTATAATCGACCCTAATAATTTTAGGACCGACCCGATACATGTCTATATATATCAAGATTCGGATTCAAACACAATCATTTTGCTATCCGAACAAAAACCCTACATGACCGCGCAAGCATGGGGGTTGTCGTCGCTAAACATGAGAGCGTACTTCTCCTCGACCGGGTTGAAGGTGCCGACACCAGGCTCGTCGGTACCGCGCACGTGATTGGCCGGTGCCTTCTTGTCATACACACCGCTAGCGTAGGGATGCGCGATGAGGCCGTACGGAACATATGGCCACGGCTCTGACTTCTTCCCAGTCGATTTCGCCTTCTTCAACACCTTTTTAGCATCCACAAATCCGTACACCGTTGCTTTCTGTTGTTTCCAGTCCACCGTCACTGATTTTGCTCCTGCAACAAATTTTCATTTTTTCAATAAAAACGTATAGTAAAAATGAAATAAGACATATAATAATGATGAAAATTTTAAAACAGAAAAATGAGACATTTATTAGCAGACGCTACCTTTCATGCCGGAGAGGACATTTTTTATTCTTTCTCCACAGCCTTCACAATCCATTCTAACTTTGAGATCAACGGTGTTGAGTTGCTTTCTCTTCTTCCTCTTTGTGCTGCTGATCAAATCAACTATGTAATCAAATGTTCCTTCAACTCCCATTTTTCTTCTTCTCTAATTACTAACAAAAGTACTATTTCACTTTGTTTAACTAATAGGTTGAGGAAAGAAATTTGGAGGGATTTTGGAAATTGGGTATCAAAATTGTTTTCAATGAAACATTGAGATTTTTGTGTTGGTGAAAATGGAGTTGTCTTTGCATGTCTTTTTATAGGATTTGAGGACCCATGAAAATGTTACTACTTTTTTTATAAAAAAAATTAAAAAATCTAGAGTTGGATATATTTGGCCTACATTCCAAGTCATGAGATTCTTTTATTTATTATTTTAATTTATTAGTAGAATAATTTATATGGGTATTGTTTGCATGAAGTATTTTGATGGAATGAACAATTTTCTATATCTAATGAGTCATGAGGATATATGTTGGAAAATTATGATTTTATTCAACATTTTTCATTATGGATTATGTGGCCACATATGTGTAGTATGTAATTATATGTACTCCATATTTGTAGTTTGTGGAATGTTTTAGTTGTAAGTTGCATAAAAACTAATTAAGTGAAAAATAACCGTTACTAGTTTTTATGCAACTATAGTAACAATGTCTGAATTTGGATTGTTTTCATTTATCCATCATAGTATCACTCAAAATAAAACAATCACTATAATAAATTATAGATGTGTTATAGAGTTGCATTATATACCACCTTGCTTGTCATTTATCGATAACACAAAGTGAATACTACAACCGTAAATAACCATAACCTTTTACGGAAGTCTATATCACTCAATCGAATTATAAGAAAAAGGTTTACCAAAAAAATTTTAATTCAAAGTTATTTATTGAAACTCAAATTCAGAAGTTAAAAACTATAGCACTAGTCAAGAATTAAAAAATACACGCCCCGTTCCGGCTTAAATGACACATTTGATTTTAGGAGTTGTTGGTCAATATGTTTGATTGGAAAAGAAATATGTTGGTGTAAGTATTAAATGGAAAGAGAAAAAGAGTTGAATATTTGAATTTAAGAGAAAAAGTGTTCAATTATATTAATTAAAGAGAGAAAATTAATTTTATTATTTTAAAAATATAAATATAAACTAATAAAAAATATGTGTCAATCTTAGGTGAAAGTTGGGATAGAGAGAATAATATACCATACACATACTACAAATTTGATAAAAAAAAAAAACAGAAGAAAAAGGTAGTACTACTAATAATACAGTAGTAGAATCTAATGGGACTTGACTGCCTTAGCCACTAAGAATTTGGGGTCGATAGAATACTAGTAGTAGTTGGTTTTACTTCGCCATCAACATAAAGAAATAGATTCATCTCCGGCACGTGGCATCGGATCACTTCTGCCACGTGGAGATCTGTGATGATCGGACGGTTACCAGGTGAGGACTATCTTTATAAGATATTCGTCGCGATTGTCGGTTTTCGAAAGGGCGGTGTGGCAAAAGAGAGGATATTTCTAAAAAGGAAAAGATAAATATGCTAAATGCTACTATATCAATTTACTCCATATTTTATTTTGTTTTGTATATAGTATGCAGAAATGTCACGTTTACATAATTTACAATTTATATTTAAAAATATTATGTCGACATTATAAGCTAGAACATTGAACTATGTATTGTATACACTCATTATTTATTTGCAATATAATATATAAATAGCTCATCACATTTACAAATCACATAAGGTCAAAGCCTATAATCTACTACTACTATATTTTTCCATTTAGCTATAAAGATGGTAATTAAATTGGGTTTAATTTTTATTTAATTCATAAATTTGCTAGTCTTAATGATAATCTTTTAGGTATAAAAAAAATATTATTAGTGGTATTTATGATTTAGGTGTTCACAAGTCAGAAATGTGATAGGCATATTTCAGTCAATTCAAGTATATCATAAAGTACTATATAAAGTTGATTAATTGTATATACGAATATTCAAGATAAAATACCAAAAATTATTCCCACACGATTGATCAAGAACCAAACACCTAACAAAAAATCGTTTCGCCACTTTTGGTACTAACTTTTTTCATAATCAAGGTACTAAACATTTATAACATTCATAATCTAAATTAATTATAAAGAAAAGGAAAATGAAGTATACTTAAAAATTAAAATTACCATAACCTAAAGTGCTAGATGGATGTTTGGATTAATTTTAATGTCCACAATCCCTAGTTTTTACAAAGTGTATTTTTATTTTTTTACCTCACAACATAAAAATTTAACTATTAGTAATACATAGTACTACTTTTATAGTGAATAGACACATACTATTAATAATACTACTGTTAATAATCCTTGTGGTTGTAGGCTTGTATCATAAAAAAACACCCCAAAATACGTAAATGGAGAGCCGGCGACCTAAATAGCAAATTAATAAATCACATTAATTTTCTTCTGATGTAATGAATTTGGTTTCATACTACAATAGTGAAATGAAAACCACTCAACATTTTTTTTTTCTTCTTCTCTTTTGTGTACACAAAAAGGGTTACAGATGCTACACAATTTATTCACAAATGTGACAAGACAATTCCACAATAGCATCACTACAATAAAATCAAATTTGTCAATTCCTCAACCCTATTAACAAAATTTGACTAATTCATACTAATATTAAGGACCCGAAGCTATAAAACTTAATGCTCTTGATCATAATCACAAAAATATTCATATGTTTAGTTGTTCATTAATAATTGATGTGAGTTTGCAATCCATCTTGACATATTACGTCATAGTGATGTCCGGAGAATTTCCAACCTAACTCTGTTGCTAATTAATAGGTTCAAGGTCTCAAGATCTATAAAAGTCAACACAAGTGATCTTTTAAGTTATTTAAAATTATTACAATAGATAATACTCCATCCGTCCCAAGATAAGCGACCTACTTCTTTTGGGCACGGGATTTAAGGAATGGTATTTAAATAAGTTAAAGTGGAGAGAGTAAAGTATGAGAGAGGGAAAAGTAGAGGAGAGAAGAGAGAATAAAGTAGGTGGAGAATAAAGTAAGAGAGATGACTTTTTGCTAAAAATAGAAATAGGTCACTTATAGTGGGACACTCCAAAAAGGAATACAAGTCACTTATCTTGGGACGGAGGGATTATATAGTACTCCCTCCGTCCCAAGGAAGATGATCCCTTTCTTGGGCGATACGAAATTTTATGCAAATTTATTTTGTGTGTTGAGAGGAGAGAGTAAAGTAAGAGAGAGAGAATAAAGTAGAGATAAAAGTGTTTTTATTTTAAGTAATGAGTCATCTTAATTGGGACAAACTAAAAAGAAAAGTTGACCATCTTCAATGGGACGGGGGGACTAATACTTAGTAGGACACCTAAAATGTAAATAATAAGTAAAACAAATATTATGACATTCTAAAGTGTCACGATATATCATCATGGCCCTCACATAAGTTTTTGTCATATAAATCATTACATCAATGGTTTGTGAGCCTTTGACCGCCATGATTTATAAGATGGTGGCGATTTCCGAAATTTTCCACAAAATTCATTATTACAATAGTCAAAGCACTTTTCACCTATAGTACAACCGTCAAAACATGACCGAAAACAGCTGTCGAAATAGTCCTCTGCCGCTACATAATTAACAATAAATATAAGGAGTATGAGAATTGTAACCACATCTCCCATTCTCGACGATTTCATGTTTGCTAACTATTACTACCTTTTTTATATGAAAAAGGGAAATATTTGTGTGTGAATTTCATCGATACAGTTTTGCATTTATATATGCTAATAATCAACCTCTCATTTATTTGTGTTAACGTAACTAATTAATGTTCAAAGAAAAAAGTTATCAAACTTAATGACTGAATTAATGTTACAACTTATTTGCAATTAATTTTTTAATGGGTTTATATGAAAGAAACTGCACTTTTGTGTTGTCACTTTATTTATTCGCATGTTCCACTTGAGAGTTGAGATGACATCTTATTTATAATGTGAACGTCCAATATTACTATGTCCTGAGTATAAAATAACAATCAACTTTTGATAAGATAAAAATATATATGTATGCAATATTATATTTGCTATACTCCATCCATTCGGCATTAGGAGTCTCGATTGAGTTGGGTGTGGGTTTTAAGAAATGTTTGAGTTTGTAATAATTGGAGTGTGAGGTAATAGAATGTGGGACCCCATTTGCATTACTATTTGCTTTATTCTTTGGACGTGTTTTTACTTGTACTTTTTAGTATTTTAGTTTATAATATTTTTATTTCACTTTTTATGCAAATGTCTAACCAGGATTCCTAATGCCGGACGGAAGGAATATTATTTTAAAGATTATAATTATATAATTATTAAATCTTGAAAAGTGTCATTAAATAATATTATGATATTAATTTAAAATGTAACTTAGCAAACTTAATGTTCTGGATTATAATTGTACTCGTTTACTTTGTCCATTCGAAGCTAATTGCTATGTATTCCATTTCGGGTCGTCCTAAATTACTTATACTGTCATTTACTTTTCCATTAAATATTTATTTTCTCTATACATTACTCTATCTTTTCTCTCTTACTTTATTCTCTTTATTTGATCTTGATAAGGCTCGTTTCATGCATTGGTTTAGGGTTAAAATTATGTGCATTTGGGGCGCTGATCTGTGTTTATGAGTTCAGGTGCGTAGTCTGCCGGACCTAGGAGTTGCTGTTACGGACCTGGCAGATGCAAAAGAAAAGAAATTGAAGTAAAAATCAGACGTTCGTCCTGACCTGGAAGAATTAAAAGTTGGCGACAGAAGAATGGAGCATGAGCAGATCATTTTAAAAAGTCTTACTCAAAGTCAAATCACCTTAGCCCAGGATACCCTAGGGATCGGAGAATAAGACAGCCACTTCTACTCGCACTTTAGCTTAAGCTCTCATTCCATTCCTTAGTTCCAGACTCAAATTTCTCATTTTCACTTGCTGCACACTTGGAGATGGAGGATTCTGGCCACCGTGGTTCTCATCATCGTTATTTTGCTGTTGTGTAACACCGCCTTGTGAAGGCGAAGAAACAATATTTACTTGCTTTCGTTTAGTATTTGTTAGTTTTTAAGTTTCGCAACTTTAGTTTCTGACTTTGATCCACTGGATTCGAACCTATTTCTCTTTATTATGGAAGTTTATGTTGGTTTCTGTTGCATATCGTTGAGTTGATGTTTATTTCTTGCTTTTAAGCTTTCGTTATTGTTGATTGTTGGATGTTTGGAGCTGAGATCGGTTGGTTTGTTGTTGGAGGTTGGAGATTTGTGTATGGAGATGTCTGGAATTGTTGAATCGTGGTGTATTTGAGTTGGAGTTTCGCGTGTTTGGTGTTTGGTGTTTACGTTGTGCATGATTATGGCTATTTACTTTCTGTTTCTGCATCCTTTAGGTCCAGTAGCGTAGATCTGTTAGTTTAGGCTTTAATTTCTCGTTTTAAGTTTAGATCTAAAGTTTGCTCTGTTTTCATGGTGTTCAATACTCTGTTTTACCTGCTATTCTCGTTTGATTCCCGAAGAAGATGAAGTTGTTGGTAGTTAGAACCAGATCTGCTTTATGTCAGTACTTTTTAGCATGTACTTTACTTTTCTTCATTGTTCTCCAGACCCTGTCAGTACGATCTGCTTTGTCCTTTTACTTTTCTGCATGCTTTTCCAGACTCTGGTAGTTTAAGGAAACTTGTCTTTACTTTTCACTTTATGCTTGTCTGTCCAAATTAGGAAAGTCTGTCTGGTTAAGTTTACTCCAGTTGTTTTATAACTTTAAAATATCTCATTTCTCTAAGTCGTGCATGTTCCGTACGTTCTCAGTTCTTAGACCCAGTAGGTAGAGTAAAGTTTTCTTATCTCTCAGACCCAGTAGTTTTAAGTTCTCGACCCACAAAATCACGTGGCAGCAGCCAACCCCACTTTCCCAAAACATCCTCAAATGCAGTTTCGTAACACCTTCGTCCTCGTGAGATCGATCCTTTACTTCCCTGTGCTAAGGTGTAGTACAGTGGGTTGAGGTTTTTGAGGAAATAGAGTGCATCCAACGACCCCCTTCTGATAGTTTCATGATCTTATAGCCTCCGAAGCCTAGTCGAATCCTCTGGACCTGTTAGATCGAGTGACACATATCACACAGCACGCACTGCACTTCTAGCCATCTTCAGATCTTTAAACATTAATTTCTTAAATCTCATGCCGAAAGAATTGCATCAAGTAGTTTGAGATGGATTGAGTACTAAAATCTGCCTCTTAAAAATAACAAGTTTTAATACGTAATTGGTAAAATAAGAGGGAGAAATAAAATATAACCCGACATTGGACATCTAACAATGTCCCATAGTTAATTAATTCAAATTTATAAAAATAAAATACTTCATCCCATTTTAGTAGTCCCATCATTTTAGTTCGTCCTATATAAGGAATCCTAGTTAAAATATTTCGTAAATGGTAATAGCTCACACATTCCACTAATCTCGTTTCACTCACATTTTATTATAAAGCTAATATATACAAATGAAACTATTCCACAATCTTTTTTTAACTAACTTTCCTTTATAATTTTAAAACGCACGTCAGACTCAATTGGGACTCCTAAAGTGGGACAGATGGAGAATCAAATTCAACCACTGTAACATCTCGACTTTTTGCTACTTTTTTTTGTTCTTGAAAGGACGTCGTTTGTACACCTGAAAATTTTCCGCCTTTAATTCTTTTGTCGAGGGAAGGATTTTATAATTTGGGCCTATAGCAATTATTCATTTATTTATCTTTCCAAGCCCAATCCCTTACTTTTGAAATTATATTTCGAAGCCCAATTTTGGAGAAGACTAAATCATCTTTTATTTTATCAATTTTAAACCCTTTGTCACTCCCCTTTTCGGTTACCACATTCGAGAAGGAGAAAGAAATCAGTTTTCAACTAGGAGCAAATCTTGGCCAATATCAACAAGATTTTCTATACACAATATATATATATATATATATATATATATAGGGTCATGTTAGATTGAGATTTTTTAGCTTAATTGAATTGAGATGCATTTTCAGCCACTCATCCATAATATTTTCAAAATGTCAACTATAAGTAGATTATGTCAACTCGTGGGTATTATCGTCAATAGCCAGCACATCAAATGTCAATAGCCCGCACATCAAATGTCAACAACTTATAGTTGACATTATATGTGTATGGTTGACATGAATTGTATATGTAGTTGACACTATATGTGTATGGTTGACATGAATTGTATATGTAGTTGACACTATATGTGTGTAGTTGAAATGGATTGTACACATAGTTGACATTATATGTGTAGTTGACATGAATTGTATATGTAGTTAACATTATATGTGTGTTGTTGACATGAATTGTATATGTAGTTGACAAAAAAAATATTTAAAAATTTTAAAAATTAAAAATTAAAAAAATTAAAATTAGAAAAAGTATTTATTGAATAAAATGTACCATGAAATTACCATTTTGTCATTTCATAGTTAATAAAAATATTTTTCATGTGACAAATTTTGGACTACTCATTTATTAAAAATGAATGGTTAATAATACATTTCAATTCTCAATTAAACTAAAAATTTTCAATTAAGCTAAAAAAATCTCAATTGATCACCGCCTAACGTATTTTTGCCTACAACTCCACGACCCCACATTATTCGATCAGTTTCAAAAGCTGCCGATTTCACAATTTCAAAGGCTGCTAATTGGAAAGTCTTAGTGCTTGTGGGCCAATAATTTAAATAGTAAAGTTGGGTGGAAGTCCTATTTTAGTTTGGGCAGGCAGAATTTATATATTAGGGTGGTTTGGAATTTAACAAGATGAAGTAGCATGGAAGTCTTGGCCGAGAGGATGAATTTTGGGGAATGAAGAGTATTGATTCGTTGATAAGAGTTAAGAATTTCTAACTAAGATAATTGTTTTAATTAAATATTTTATTCTCTAAAGTCTAATTTTAGCATGTTCTTTTGAAAATGGTAAATTTTGTGCACATCTTTTGAGGTAGGAACAAAGAGTTGATTTGAGGAGATAAGTAAATAAGGTGGGCTTTCCTTTTAAATAAGACTATGCCTTAAATATGTTTATTTTTTAAATGACGCGAGATATGTTTGTCATGTCATGTTTTTGTGATGCTATAAGACCTATCTGAAGTGACTTTTGTCATGTATGTTTAATCGAATTCGGATCTGACTAGGGAATGGGTCTCTATTCAGGCTAGTGTACATCCCGCATTCGTTGTGATGTATGTTCAGATATAGTATGGTGATGTTGACGATGGTGGTGTTGATGTTGATGTTGATGTAGATGGATGGTACGTTGAAATGTTTTAGTGACTCGGGCCGTTTCAAAGTTAAAAACCCCGAGGTCACTCGTTTATGACATGATAAATAAATTTTATAAAATGTTTTCGGCATGAGTTCACTGAGTGCATCAAGTACTCAGCCCTGCATATGTTTTAAAAATGTGCAGGTTGAGTTGTGACGAGCGCGGTGGGTTTTGAGCATAAATGTGAAGAATGTCTATCAAATGTTCAGAATATGTTGTGTCTTCATACATAGCATTATTCTACTCTCGAATGCTTCTGCTAAATAGTAGTATTTCTTTTGAGTTCATGTGTTGAAGAGATATTATTCTTTTTGAGTTGTTGATTGTTCAGATAATACTCTGATTTTATTCGAGCTATTCCTTTTATTTCGAGCTATGGTCGAGTTGTGTTCTTTTCCCCTTTCTTCCCCACTTCTTTAACCCTCCCCTAGTCGCGATCAACCATGTTTTCTATCCTTAGAAAATGCGGGCGTGACAGAGTGGTATCAGAGCAATTTTTTTTCCTTTCTGGACCCTAGAGTCTTTTTCTGTTTTAGTTTTGATTCAGTTCGCTAGACTAAAAAGTGTGCATTGAAGGCTCAACATCCTGCTTCGCCACGCTCAACTGAGAAAGGGGTAAAAAAAATTCTATGAGGAATCTTTATGAGAAAGTTTTGAAGAAAGGAAGATGAAAAGATTTCAAGAAAAAAAATGGATGAGGATGTTTTGAAGAGAAATGGTTGAGGGTTTTACATGAAAGATGAAAGTTGACGGATGGTTTTGAGAATGTTGAAAGTTTTGAGAAAAAGTGAGTTTTGAAGAAAATGTTTGTTTTGAATATAAATGTGAAGTGCGAAAGTATTTTGCTTTGGATTGGTGAAAATGTTTACGTTTATGGAAAATTGTTGAAAAGTTATGAGAAGTTTTGAATTCGAGGGAAAATACGTTAGCATTTTTTTTCCTTTTGGGAAATGGAGTTATAGAGTAATAGAGTAATATGAGAACTGAGATGATGGTATAATATGAGATGTGAGATGGTATATGTTTATGCCCTTTGTTATTGAAGTATGAAGCAAGTAATAATTATGGTTTATGGACTTTGAAGTATGAGGTATATTACGAAATTGTTGGTGTAAGTGAAGTATAATGCTATCAACTTTGTATGCGAACATAGAGTGCCAAAGAAGTATGTTAGATTGAACGATATCGAACTTCATTGTTGACAACTGCAATATCACTTTTCTGAGTGAAAAGACAAATGTAAATATGTGGTGCGAAGTCGAACTTCATTGGATAGTTACAAATTCACTATTGTTACCTGAACGTTAAGAACAATGAGAATGCGAAGATACATTACGTACGATAATGAGTTTAAGAGGAGAAGATGTGCAAATTAAAGAGAAGTTCCAAACGAGAAAATGTTCGAGACAAGAGTATATGCTAAATGATGTAATCCTACAACGAAGAGAGATCATACCTACGATCTAATGAGATAAATCTAATCTTATGTCAAAAGTGGTGATGCAACCAAAACGACTGTTATAGCATGTTGAGAGCGCGATTATAATTGTTTTTTAGGAGAATGGTTGCTATGACGAGTTATCACTTTCTCTACTTGAGTTATCACTTTCTCTACTTTTTTCCTCTCTCTTACTTTATTCTTTCTACTTCACTCACAAAACAACACTATATAAAATTTATTTGATTGATCAATAAAATAAATCTTAAAATGGCAAATTGTTGAAAAAACACTAAAGTTTAGTCAAATTTTGGTCTATTCCATAAATTTAAAACTTGATCAGAAAGATCATGAAATTTAAATTTGATCATGGCAAAATTATAAGTAAAATTTTATTTGATATAGCAACTAAAAAATTATACGTAGATTTTATCGTCAGTGAGTTAAATGATGACTTGTATTTATAAACAAAACTGAGTTGTTTTGCCACAAAACATCATCACCTCTTGTTTAAAACTTCATAGTTTTTTCGACCGATTTTAAAGTTATGGGACGAACTAGAATTTGTCTAAATTTTAGTTATCTGAAAATTTTCCTTTAATAATACTACTCGTATTTCTATGAATTAGAGATTAAATGCATGAATTTTATCACTTGGACCAACCTAATATTATAAATTAGACATGCAAATTAGATGGACATGTGTTACCACGTTTGTGTGCGTGTGTTTTTTTTTTGTATTTCCTTCTTTATATACATACATGTTGAAACATATTAAAGCAGACACAGCTGCATTAAATTTCACACCACCTACTCCTCCATAAATTTCAGACAGAGAAAGTTATGTCACAAAAAATGGAAGTGAAATCCGAGGTCAATGAGCAAAAGAAATGTAATGAAGACTACTTTTTCTTTCGAAATCCATGCAATTATTTTCAAGAATTCATGAGGACTGTGCTCAACTGTCTAGGTCTCAACCATGACGGCGGCAACGACGACGGAGACAATGGTCAAGGCCAGGCGGATCCGCCTTCCACCGCCGCGGATCCACCCGTGGCAGAGGTGGATCGGGCTAGGGCACCGCCACGGCCGGTCATAAGCGGTGGCAGTGGCCCTCAGACCAACACAAACCCTAATTAATTAGGTTTTTTTTAAAAATTTGGTAATTTTATGTGATTTTTCCTTCTAGTTTTTTTTGCTTTGTAAGATTATGTTTTAGGGTTTCTCTCTCTCCTACACTGTGTTCTAGAGTGGGGTTTTGGTTTTGGAAGTTGATACTTGTTTTTCTCTGTTTGTTGTTAGTGTTTGTATATCAAGATTCTTCATGATATGTATGTCACTAGGCTACATGCATGTTTATATGTAATTAAATTAATTAGTTAATGTGTTGAATTGTGATGGTGTTTTGATTATGCCAAGTTGCTTTCTTATTGCCTATTGTGATGGCTATTGTGATGTACATATTGTGTTTGAATGTTCTTCATGATATCATATGTACATTGTGTTTTGATTATGCCAAGTTGCTTTCTTCTTGCCTATTGTGATGGCTATTGTGATGTTCATATTGTGTTTGAATGTTCTTCATGATATCATATGTAGATATAGAAAATTAGAAATAGTGGTTTTTGTTTAATGATATACTTGCATTCATTACCTGACATAAAATAGTTGTCATGACTTGAATGAATTTATTCATTAATGGGGAATATGCCAGCTGCAATTCATTCACAATCCATTCACAAAATTAATGACTACTACTATTTTCTTTATAATAATTGGTAGTAATATAAATCACCAGCAGATATATATTACCGTACTAAATTATTTGTAGTTGTAAGTATATACAGTGCCATAAATCAACTATATCAAAAATTATAAATTAAATTAAATTGAAATGGAGAACTAAATTTTGCTATACAATTCCCTAGTTCAAAAGTTCAGTTAGCACACTCTTCATGAACATTTAATAAATTAATTGTTGCACACCCTTAATCAATGAGTAAAGTACTAAAAATCGGGAGTGTAAATATATCATATACTGCTTCACATCAGTAGAGCTTAATTAACAACTTGAGTCAAGATCATCTCACATTAAACTTTTCCCTCACATTTTTTAAAAATATTTAGTTTACATTTTCAATATTTATTGCGTTTACAATATAGACATACATTATCTGTCGCAAATTTTCAAAATATATGTTCTAACATTACCTTGTAGAATAGCCAACACAAACGAATCATTCCACCAAATCCAATCATGTTACTAAAAGCATTGCTGAAAATAATACAACATATATAATAAATCAATAAATACACTCATATACAAACAGGTAAGGTTGGAAGAAGGTTGCAGGATAACTGCTCAGCTCGTGACATAGAAAAACTGATAACCGAACTAGGTGAGCTTTCGCCATAGACGGCCTCTGGAAGCCGACAGAGCCTTCAGTTTGGGGAAGACAAAGCCCGCCTTCGGAGGATTGCCATCAACGAGAGAGTTTTCATAGATTTCTCTGCACTCTTGAACAACCTGCACCACAGGAAAAATCAACATCGACCTAGTAAGGAAATGAATCTGGTTGCTCGTCTTGGAATGATCAAGGAAAGCTCATGTAGGCTGGATTGGTGTGGTTTAGCTCAGTTCTGCTTACCTCTTTCGCGTCTTTCCTTGGTATGCCTTCTCGTAGGCTCACCAACTTGTCGACCACTTCCGGCTGCAGTGTCGAAAGCATTCACGTGAGAATAGAGACTACAAGTGAGTATGTATGATAAGCACAATATAAGTAAATAGCGCTTACTGGACAGTCTGGTTGATGTTCAAGGATATTTGTGTACACGAGCGTGAAAGAATCTGGGCTCTCTGCTGAAGCAAGTTCTCTCAAGTCAACCAGAACCCTTACTCTATTTTCAACTTTCTGCAACATATTATAGCATGGCATAAAATAAGTCGAACTGCACGGAAATATCTCACTAATCCAATAATCTATGTAGTATATCTTTCCTATCACACAGAAGAGTGGGAAGATGTTGAGCAAAATCAAGATTCATAGCACTTTTATGTAAATGAGATGGTGAGCTAATATCACTAAGAAGTAAGACTTGAGTTGTGTTATTTATTATCTCGCTCAATGTAGAGTTCGGAGAGGCATTTAAGTTTTATTTCTTTGTATATTGAATCTACTTACTGCATGGTGTGTGCATTGGTAGACGTTGATTTTATGTATTTAATCCTTTACTTGAGAACAGCTTATTCAATTGAGCGTTGGAGTTGCAGATAAACTTACAGAAATACTAATATACTCGCGGAAAAAGTCCATGAGAACATCTTCGTCAAGTTTCATCCTTTCGATAGTCTCTTCTTTAATGTAATTTTTCTGCAGAACAGACACAATGAAGTTAAATCTCAGAATGACCAGACTGTGAACAGTCTATTCTCCATGTGAAATGTTCCCACGATAGCAACCTGTACAAGCATATGGTCGACGTAGACAACAATAGTTTCTTCCAGGCAGGCCTCAACAAATCGCCTAAATGATCTTTCTTCAATGTACCTTCGCATACGATGACAAACAATGCGACAGAAAATGATTGCATAGTTGAGAATATATAAGAAGTGAATTGCTGGATTTGAACGTATTCAGCCACATTTAAAATAGCATTTCAGTATCTTACATTTTGACATCTGTAAAGTAATCACCAAATGTTGCAACTAGGTACTCAGTTACTTGTCCTTCCAGCCAATCTGAAATAAGAACAGAAAAACGATGTTCACAGTTGCACATACAAATGAGAAGCAATTTTGTCAACGATAATAAGTGGGGAAAGTTCTCAACGACAGGTCATCAGCAGTAAAATCTATTACCTTTCTGATATAGCTTTATAAGCAACTCCTGAACTCCTGGATCTTCAAAAATGACACTGACAGTTTCATGTACAGCTTCCTAATGACAATTAAGAATGATCAGAATTGTGATATATGAGTTAGAAAATGATCAACATACCTTTGCAACCTCTAGGAAGCCTTTGCAAGTGTCCTCAAAATTAACCTGTAAAAGTTTGTGATGAGATGTCAAGAATGATCAATGAATCCAGGAATGAGCTCTAAAACTAAAGTTTACTTGAGAATATAGAATGTTTCCTGATTGATACTTGTCAGCAGATGTATCTATAACTTAACATCTATGCTGCACTTGTCATATCCAATGGACCAACAATTCATAAAACAATTTACCAATTTTTCATCAAATGAATAAACACACGTAAGTTCCCCCATTATCATCTATTTTCTAATCATCCCACTTTTGCTTTCTATATCACATGCAGGTCATATTATATTTCCTTTTGTATCAATTTCACATTGCCAATGCCTACATAGATTGGAAGTTAATAGTTATAGTGCCTGGTTTTCCTACACAGACAACAAGGCTACCATCTCTCTACCAAATGGTTAACTAGTAGTTACAATTGAGCCACTGCGGGAGGCTCCTCCTGCTGGTTTCACACTGGGAACATTTAAAAGCAAAAATCACACTGTGACTGAAAGGCAAAAAGAACATCCCAACATTAAAAGAAGAGTGGAAGGAACAGAAGTTTCAATATGGACACCTGCTCTGCATAATTTTGAGGGAGAGCTTCAAGGGTGCTCGAGCTCAGCTCCATGGCAAGATCATAGCACCGAAGGTTGTTATTAATCTGTCATAATATGATCCATCACAGGATATAATTACGACTCAGACAATCATTTGGGCAAATATTATATACAATACCCCGGCATTCTTGACATACCATTGCACATAAAGCTTCTAAACCAATTTCAGAAGCCGGTTCTTCCAATGTCTTCCTTTCAGCTCCTTGAAAATCAATCATGACCTGAAATTGGTTGGAGGCCACAACAAAAGTTTCATGAGGAAATGGAAATCTCACATTTAAATAAGAGAGTGTTTTAAATAACACGGGAATAAGCTTTTGCTAGGATGGGGAGATCAATGCTGCAGGGCTGGATATAAGAAGAAACTACAACATCTGGAAAGATACTTTTAACAAAAAAGGATGAAATTCTTTGTTTGATCACTTAATTATATTCAGTTAATCAAGATGGAAAAATCATGTTTTATACTACTACCATCTTTTCAGTTAATAAAGTTGCTCAAGACAGACTTGAGTATTCTTTTCCCCAACATTTTTCTACCATACTATCTATCTCTTAGAAAATCAAAGGAAAAAGATTGAATACAGGTATATTTTTTCCCCCTGGAAAATGGCCTATATTATAAGCATGGCACATTCTTTAAGTTGTCTACCTGAATGATGGCCAAAGCAATTCTGTATAACATGACATCAGTGCTATTATCTCGTACAATTTGTACTTGCTCTCCAAGAATGCGAAAGAAATCAACAGCAGCTGGGGTGTAAAGCTTCCCATCATCTGTTTTCTTTGGCGGCTGGACCTTATCAGCATCAAGTATATTCAAGTACCATTTCTACAAAATAGGATGACTTTAATTGATTAATTGACCAGAAAGATAATTTGATATCATTGAAAGCAATGGAATGCTCTCTAGTCTAGTTACCCTTGTTGTGGCTTGCATTCGTTCAACATAAGCATTCATAAGGGGGTCCATTGCACCACTTTCAGAACAAACTTGAGCTAGAGAGTCGTCAACACCTAGTCCGATTAGATTATCTTGGTACTCAACTACCCATCCAGTTACCTAATATTAGAAGAAGACATTCAGAGATTAACAATAGCTCCAAGCTCATCTCATCAAGCAATGATGTGTAGCAGAACACGATTTTAGGAATTAGTTAAAAAAAAATTATCCAAGATATTATATTTGTTAAATATCAAGAACTACAGATGCGGATAACATGCCTTTAGAATATCCATAGTTGACAGATCATTAGCTCTATCACTCAGTAGTCGTAGCCAGTGAATAAACCGCTCTGTGTATAGGTTCACCATGAGCTGGAATATTTCATATCTGAAAGCGAGGAAATTTGAATTAAGAAGCAGATTATCACAAAAAACAAAGACATTATAGCCCAGCAAAGCTTCAGAACAACAGCAATTATCCCATTTAACAGAGACTGTTGTGTCTACCAACATAAATGGCAAACCTTGGGGGAAAGCATGGAGCAACATAGTCATAAATATCTCCAAGCTCTTCACCAATCTGACGTCAATCAGAAACAATAACAAACTATCAGCTAGTTTCCAGAATTTTTGTAAAACAATGCCAGCAAATATAAAAGTGACAGTGGCAAGACACAAGTTCAGTAAAAAATCAATTACAACCTTCATAATTCTAGAATATTCACTAGTTTCATAAGTTACTTTAACACGTAGATTTTGAATTTGAAGATACCAAACTTTAGTTATTTATTTAGCTAATCTCATAAAGAATATATTAGCTACTTCAAAAATAATAAACATGATATTGTATGGTTTTTACTGCAAAATAGAACTACTTTAATTTTCCATATCTAACTAAATTAAAAAGAGCAATAGACTGACTCACAGACAGACCATTACAGTACTAGATGAAATACCTTTTTAGCCTCCTCTAAAGCTCCTTTTAGGTCCTGAATTTCAAACTGAAAGAAATATCACTATCAGTAAATGAGAACTTAAGAAAAATCAGGACTTGCATTATGTAACAGAAAAAGGATGAAACATCAACCTCAGAGAGCAATCGGTTAAAACGCGATTCAACAGACTTTCTTATTTCCTCATAACATTTATCCTTGTAGCCTTTTCCTTGAACTTTCAACTTCTTCTGCCCAAGATTCCTAGAATATGACATTGTAATTGCAGATTTTGTAATACAAAATAAAAGGAAATCATAACATCAACAAAACCATGCAGCCCTAACATGCCCAAAAATTGGAACAACAAACTAAATAATGAGGCTATGAGCAGATGAATCAGTTTGACCAGGTAAATACTTGGCATTTCTGCGAGGATTAGCTATAGATTCCAAGGCACCATCTCCTTCTGCCTCAGCTGCTTCTGTAGCTAGCTGTTGATCCAGGGTTTCTTGCATTTCAACAACCCTTTTTGTTTTCAAATGATGAAAAAACATGCATTAATACCAAGATGGACCCAGCCAAAAGTTCTCTTATCAATTACACGGAGAGTCTCAGACATACCTCAGTGCACGAACAAGTGTTTGTGGGCTGAAAAGGAAAATAATAATAGATGAGTGGCATACAAACACACAGAATAAATTTCAGGATAATTACAGAAGTGAAAGACGTAAAAATGGAATGTGCACTGTAAAATTTAATAAGGTTTTTACAATCTAAGATGATAGGAGTATTAGTTGATGGATTTAATTGTGAAGCGAATTAATACATGTCACACGTCTCACACTTGTCTCCATGAGCACAGTTTAATTAAGCAAGTTGCTTTTGTCTATAAACGAAGGTTCATATGACACAATTCTTTGTAGAAGTGCAAGGACAAGTTTGGGACATTTAAAACTGTTGAATATGCATCCATTTATTTGAACACATAAGCAAAAGAACCAGATAAGGGCATCCCAAAGAAAGTAAAACCATAATACTAGCATACCTGTCTTTAGCAAGTTGAAAGAAGTTGCAAATATGACCCCACAAAGCCTTCTCAAATGTCTCCCATGTACGATCTATATCTTCAAAGTACTCCCTGTAAAATGTTATAACTATTTTATTACAAGTACATTTCATCTTTAAAAGTTCTGTGAATAAGAATATACTGTATGAGATAAACTGCTTCTCATATCAAACATAAGGTGTCATAACTTCAAAATATTACTTTTGTCAGCATATTGAGCTGGTTGAAAGGTTTACCCTCCAAGCACACTGAACATGATAATATGAGGATTGGCAATTTGTAACTAGTCACTAAAAATACAGATTATTGATGCAAAACACTGTTGATAATGGGAAGATTGTTAGTCAAAACAGGATTCCTTTCTGACCTCAGCCGACCAATCTCATCTTCATGAGATGATGCAGCAGCTAATGCGAACCTTCGTTTTCCATCCAGAGCAGTTAACCTCTATATTCCGTTTAACACAACCGGATAAGTAACAAAGCTTTTGAAATTTACAATAACAATCAAGCCAAGAAAAAATCACAACCTCGTAGGTATTGATAAGTTCTTTGTCATCACTTAAAGAATCACGTGCCTCAGAAGCCTCAATAGAGATTGACATCATACCCTCAACATCCTACAAACGAGCAATCAAGTTATATCACAAAGATTAAAAAGAAAATATTGAATTTAAAATGCTATCCAATTAACACTAACATTAAAATACTAAAGGAGAGCATAAGCCTCTTCAGACCAGCAGGAATTAAGGGTAACATCCATATTCATAAAATCATATCTGTCACGCACTCACCTTCAGAGTGGTGTTTAGGTTATTCCTTGCATTACTGAGGAGCTTTATTTGGTCATGATTATCAATCAATGTTTGGCATTCTTGACATAACCTAATAAATGAAAATTCAAGATCATCATAAAGAATAAAAGGTCATGCATGGCATGCATTCATTCACCTAGGAATGGAGAGCATTCATAAACCATCAGAGATTGTATTCGTACTTTTCAATCTCAACAAAATTTTCTTTGAGATGACTTATTGTTGTCTCAGATAAGGACAGTGACTCAAGACCTTCTTGTGCCTGCTCAACCTGAATTTGATATTCAGAGAGAAAAGTTAGATGACTGTTAATAGACCAAGGAAAATGAGATTGTGCAGGCTCCAAAACCATACGTCTCAGAGAGCTAAAGTGGAAGCTATTAAAGTTCCACTACAGTAATTTTATTCAAAAAAGGTTTACAGACTCAATTTGTACCTGTTCAACAACCATTGTACTGAGTTGTGCATCATTTGCCTGAAACCAAACCATACAGAAATGTCCATCACCGTGTACAGGATTAATCTTCATTTTAACGCAAGCTAGAAATAACGAAAAGAAACGAGAACAAACAGAAACTAACTAACGAATATCTTAACTTCTAATAATTCAGAAAAGAAGCCCAATGCAATATTTATAAAATAAACCTCTCTGAGAAACTCTTGTTGGATAAAGCAGTCGCAATCACATACAGACTAAAGTGAATAAGGGTGCAGATTGCTAGACATGATTGAGGTCTTAAACAAGATTGTGTTGCTCATCAGGGCAATCAAGGCCATTTGATCTTCATAGAGAGTAGAGACTAAAAGCAGGGAGACCGAGTTCCAAACTGGAGCAACCAACTAAAATATCTTATGAATAACGATCAAGCTGGCTTTCTAATTCTTTAAACAGTCATAAAAACTGAAGGCTGAACACAGTATCAGCATAGAATCTAATTAATTTTAAGCAGTAGCATAAAATGAGCGAGGACGAAAAGTTAGTTTTATTATAAGCTTAGTTAAGAACTTAAGACTTAAGAGGCAGAAATAAGAACGGAAATCAAAAAAGGAAGAGTCTATTCCTTGTCAACTTATTTAGATATAGAAAATAAAATATCTTGAACTACATTACCCCTGAAGGGACCCCAAATTCCCCCCTTGCACCTCTACAAATACCTTGCCTGAATTTGACGTGGTTCACTATCACATTTTTAATGCTAAATTTAAGCTACAAACATTTACCAGCAGAGGTTAGTTCTGACCAAATCACTACAGTCATACGTACTTGAACTACAATACCCTCATCCGAGTAAATTTCTATACCCTCGTCCGAGTAAATTTCTAAACCCTCGTCTAGCATCACAAATGTGCCATAAGGAAAACACACAACCTCAATCTTATAATCAAATTACCGCAAACACACCAGCATAAATGTCCCGATAAAATTTCTAAACCCTCATCTAGCATCATAAATGTGTCATGAGGTAAACACACAACCTCAAACTTATAATCAAATCAACCCAAAAGCAAACCAGCATCAATATCCCGATCAAACACCAAGCAACCAGCAACTCACCAAAACCTTTTAAAAGCTCATTTATCCAAAAAAGTTGTCACTTATAACATACTAAGATAAGATAAACGAAATACTCAATATCCACAGCGTGCTTTCCTTCAATAAGATAAGTGTTAATGGTGCAAAACAACCCAAGATGCGTGATCATAATTCATATTCATCGGACAATGCAATGGTAATTTAAATAGTACTAAGTATTCCATTAAAATTCGAAACTTCACATCATCAACAACCAAATAAAAAAAAGAACTCATTTCGCTTCCACAACTGCAATTTCGAAGCTCCACAACCTAGATTAATTCAAACCAACAAGATTGACAAACACTATCCATAAATCTCAACTCCACGAACTCATACACAAGCATGTAAACCTGCAGAGCAAAACACGAAACCAAAATTAAGCCTCCAAAACTAACCTGTTGGCGAGAAATGTAATCAGCTTTGATCGAAGCGATGGACAGCAAATGCTCCGGCAGCGACAGCAGCTTCGCCACCTCCCGCACCGCCGCTTCCTTCGCCTCCACGCCTAGATCCTCCGCCATCATCATTCCTCTCCGCTCTAGCTCAGATCCCTCCGATTAATCGGAGCTGTGCATCAATTTCCTCTTTTTCAGTTGGAAAATTTCCAAAATAAATTAGTCAAAAATAGTCTTAATCGGATCGCGTAGGGAAGAGACAGAGAAAGAACAGTAGCGACTTACTTCATTTGGATCCGGGTCGGGCTCACAATTCGGGATTTTTTAAGGCCCTATATTTCTTAAAATTAGCCCAATACGTAAATTTATTACGATAATAATTTTGGATTTGTTTATTTAAAGAAGATTGTAAGTTTGAAACATAAAATTGATATTATTTTTTATTCTCTTAAATTTGAATTTATGATTGAGATAAAACTTTGTTAAAACTTGGAATTGTTTAAAATACACGTTACAGTTACAATTTCGGAAATGAGTAATTATTTGCTGAAAATTATACTCTATGACTCAAGATAGTATATTGAAAATGATTTGTAACTAATTTTGCACCTAATTATAGAGGCTAGGAGTAAAATTAAGGTTTGATTTTTATTTATCAACTCCTTACAAAAACAGTGAAATTGTATACAAAACTAGTTTTGTGTTCTTAATTGTCATCTTTTTAGCTTGTGAGTTTTGTACACTTAAAACACAGTGAAATTTTATATGAGAATAAAGCTCCATACAATATTACAACTCATGTGATAATAATATTACAAGAAAACATTAAATGCCTTAATATATAAAGATGCACTAGTTTGGTTGAAACTCTACTGACATCTGTTAATTTGTGGCAAAGAATTTAAAGCTGATAATATGCCAGAACATCTCTTGCTTTATTAGTCTCAAATAATCAATTAAATAAGTAATCAATTATGTCATATCCAAATGCTATTTTACTCAACAGGAATAAAAGTCTCATCCCCACACATCTTTCATCAAAAATGAAAAAATTCGAAGAATATCAATAAATCACAAAGTTGAAAACACATGCAATATTGGTAAAACAAAGCAACCAGACATAAATTAAAGTGACCATGTAATAAATTAAAGAATAGATTTTACCTTTAATTACCATAAATCATGACACCTTATAAAAGTAACATTAGATAGAACTTGATCAAAAATATAAGTCAAAACATTCTTCTATTCTGATAAAATATCACATTACGACATGTAAAAAAATCAACTTTGCGCAATCTACTTTATATCATAAATAGAATTTTCAATCTCTAAGAACTTTACTCTTCACAATTCTATAAATTGCACTTCAAAACAAAACAAAAATCACATACCAAAAAATTTGGTTTTCTCACGCCATGTTTTTCAAATATCACTACTGCATTTTACTTATCTTGATCTTCTCAACCTCCATCTGTATAAAAGCTTCCAAGATTCAACGCTACCGCTTCATCGTGAGTGCTTCTTCTCGTTCGTTTTCGCGTTCGTGTTTGTTTTTCTACTAAATAATTTATTGCAGGTTAGGGAAGCTTTATATGAGAGATTATGTGAGAAAAAAAGGATTTTAACAGTGAATGGGAAATTCCCTGGCCCAACTCTCAAGGTTCATGCAGGGGAGACCATCATAGTAGATGTATTCAATAAGGGAAATTACAATATTACCCTTCACTGGTAAGTCGTTTCTCCTCGTCCCTAATCTTGATCCATGTCCAAATCGGTCTTTTTCGACACTTTTCAGGCATGGAGTGAAGCAGCCTCGGAATCCGTGGACTGACGGCCCCGCGTACATCACCCAGTGTCCGATTCAGCCCGGGAACCAATTCAGTCAAAAGGTCATATTCTCCAAGGAAGAAGGGACGCTGTGGTGGCACGCCCACAGCGACTGGTCCCGTGCCACGGTGCACGGGGCCATCGTGGTGCGCCCGAAGCCTGGGGGCACGTACCCGTTCCCCAAGCCCGATAAGGAAGTCCCAGTCATACTAGGTGAGTTCGGACTACATTTTTAGGTGCGTTTCGTTTCTGATAAGTATTTTTTTCGTGTCGATTTTTGTTTAGGGGAGTGGTGGAGGGAAGATGTGATGAAGGTTATGGAGGAATTTGTTGCTTCGGGAGGGCAACCGAGGAATTCCGATGCGTATACTATAAATGGGCAGCCTGGGGATTTATATCCTTGCTCGTCGCCTGGTAAGTCATTATTTTATTTATTTAAATGATTTTGAAAGTTAGAAAAAATGTGACTTGGATTGGAAAGAAATGGCTTTAGTAGGATGAAATTGGTAGCATTAATGCAAGAGGCTTCCTACTATACTAACCATTTATAGTGTTTCGACTTAGAAAGTTATCGATGAGGTCTTCTCATCATTTTTAAGTACTCCTTCCATAAAAAATAGCACGTAGTTCTATTTGTATAAGGCATGAATTTTAATGATAAATTAATAAAGTAAAAGAAATGGAGAAAAAAAGTGAATAAGTAGAAAGGAGAAAAAGTAAGGGAAAATAAAGAAAAAGTAAATGAGATGAGGATAAAGGTAGATAAAGTGTAATGGAGTTTTTATTTTTTGAAATGAGACTATTTTTTGTAGACATTTAAAAATGGCAAAATGAGACTATTTTTCATGGACGGAGTATTAATTTCACTAATAAATGAAATTATTGTTGCATGATAGACTCTAATTAATGGAGTATTTCAGAGAAAATTTTGAAATTTAAAAAATTACTACATAACATAATTATGAATTATATAGTGTAAAAAATAATTATAATAGAAATATTATAAAGTTTAATTAAGTTAATGAACCATGATTAATAATCTCAATCCGAACTGAAATATAAAAAAAAAATTGAAGGAACAAAAATATTAGCAAGTAAGAAAAATGAAGTGAAATTCATATATGTTAGGAACCTTGCAGATAGGTTCGTTATGAAGGTGGAGCAGGGCAAGACGTACCTCTTACGCATAGTGAACGCGGCCATGAATGAGATCCTCTTCTTCGGGGTGGCGCGCCACGCTCTCACATTGGTCGCGACCGACGGGTGCTACACCACTCCACTCACCAAAGACTATATCGCGATTAGCCCCGGCCAGACAATGGACTGCCTCCTCCGCGCCCACCAGGCGCCGGCCCACTACTACATGGCCACCCAACCCTACACAAACGGACTCGGCATCACCTTCGACAACACCACCGCCACCGCAGTCCTCCAGTACTCCCACGCCCGCCCCGCCCCGCCCCAATTCCCCAAACTCCCCCTCCCCAATGACACGTCCGCCGCCCTTAACTACACCTTTAGCATCAAAAGCCTAATGTCCAAACTCCACCCATTCATAGTCCCTCAACACATCCACAAACAAATCATCACCACCGTCTCCATCAACGCCTTCCCCTGCGGGCCCGGGGAGACCTGCGCCGGCCGCAACGGGACCCGCCTCGCGGCCGCCATGAACAACCTCACCTTCGTGGCCCCGCCAATCGACATCCTCGAGGCCTACTTCTACCAAATCTCCGGCATATTTAGCAACAAATTCCCACTATCCCCGCCTTTTGTGTTCAATTACACATCCGATTTCATCCCATTTGAGCTACAAATCCCTAAAAGGGGCACCAAAGTTGCAATGTTGAGCTACAACTCCAACATTGAAGTCATTTTCCAAGGTACAAACCAAGTGGTGGGGCTTGATCACCCTATGCATTTGCATGGATTTAGTTTCTTTGTTGTTGGTTGGGGATTTGGCAACTTTGATCCAATAAAAGATCCCTTGAGGTATAATATCGCAGACCCGCAGAAGCGTAACACTGTTATCGTGCCCAAAAATGGGTGGGTCGCGATAAGGTTCACTGCCGACAATCCAGGTATTCAAGTTATCTCCAATGTACCAAAATTGAATTTCGATTTCAATTTTATATGCTATAGTTTAATTTTATAACATGTAGGGGTGTGGTTCTTGCATTGCCATTTTGAGCGGCATCTGACGTGGGGGATGGAGACGGTGTTCATCGTGAGGAGCGGAAGAGGGGCGGAGGAGCGAGTGCTCCCGCCGCCGCCGGATATGCCGCCGTGTTGATCTTTTGCGGTTATAGTAGTGTCTATGTTAATAGTTGAAGTGTTTGATATTTTCATTAATTAATTGATTTTAAAGTGTTGGACGTGATACAAGACGTTTGAAAAATAATTGAATTAGGTTTGAATTGCACACTTTATGATTTTACAGTACTATGTTGTTTGCACTACTTTTCGAAATGTCACAAAATAGAAAAGTTGGGTTTGCACCAACTACTTTTCAAATCAAAATTTATGGCTTGCACTCCTAAATTTGGTTTACGTGACAAAGATGATATTTTTCATTCTTATGACTAGACAGACATCTTTATTAGTGGACCTATATATAATTTCTACTACTAAAGAATTCGAAGAGAGAGGATTAATTATAGTGTGGCTAATATAGTTGGATAATTTGATTGCATGAATTTTTCCTACTTAACTTTAAAGGCCGACCCAATTCATAGAGAATAGTCCAAATTAAATTATGTTGTCCTCTTTCAAGAAAAACTAATTTAATACATACCTCACGTTTATAGAACAAAACTTTCATATAAATCGTTTAATATTGGGAAATCTTGCCTTTCGGTATATTTATAGTTGAAAATGTTAGATTTCATTACAAGTTCAAAAATATACATCATCATAAGTCATAAAGTTGAATCGACTTAATTATGAATGTACACCATTATGCTTATACATAAATTATGTGAATTTGATCTAAATTTGCGAGAATCGAGACATTATCATATATAACTGATTGTTGCATTAATTGAAAATTTTCCATTAAAATTTATGATTAATTAAATTGATTGTCATGTGACATCAGTCCTAGTCGTTTGATATTGCAAACTTGCAATCATAAGATTGATATTTGGTCTTAGTTATGCAATAAGTTGCAGTTCAATGTTGATCACAATCACGTATATTCACGTGTATTTTTCTATAAAAATTATTATACTATTATAAACTTTGTAAGAAAAAAATTATAAGTATCATGTATACCATGGAGTACTTTATTGGAATCCACTTTAAATCTTGAAATTAAATATTACGCTTAATTATGTCGAGACCAATTATACGCTAGTATTAAATAAATCTTTTACTAATTAATTTCTATCATGGTTTCCTTTTTCTTTGGCTGTTTATGAAATCTTAGATCATAGAGGTTTTTACTCGGAAATGCTCTCCCTTATCTTCGGAGGCACGCATTAAAATGTTGAATTTAACTTTATTAAGATATCAATATATTTAACAGTATCACATAATCACCGACGAAAAAACAATTTCCAGGATCTATATTAATTAAATTTTATACTACTACTTTAAAAGTTTATAGTAATTGTCAATTTTAATCCTCCGACCAAACGTTCCACACTTCCCAAATCAAGGAAGAGAGGTAGGTGAGATTATTGTAAAGAATGCAATAATTTATTCATGTGTTAGGTAACACTTTGTACATTTTAATTGAATTTTAGGATATTTAGGTCACTTTTTTGTGAACATCTCATGTAAGGGGTATAATAGTAAATCTTCCCGGCTGCTATGATTCAATCATTTTCATCTTTGTTTCTAGCTATTTATTGTGGATAGGATCTAATTTCGATTTTGGGTACTTATCTTTCATCATCAGATTATACGTACTATGTATATTTGTGAAAATTTGTCAAAATAAATTTCTCACGCGTTTTGAAAAAATTAGGGGTTTGTAATTTAGTAAATCAAGTTACATTAACTGCCTAAATTAGTACATTTAATTAGTATACATTTAATATCATACTGTATAAAAAAGGCAAAATTAATTTGACAGCAATATATATATGCACGGCAAAAACTCTCAATCAGAAAATTCAAAGTCAATACACTTTACTTTACTGGTATTTTCTTACGCAACATTAATTATAAAATAAATGTCCTAGCTAATTATTGTATAAAGTCACCGTCATGTCGCATAATTAAAATGGACATTTGGTATTATTAATTTTGAAAACATGTATATAGTCTAGGAAGCTAGCAAATAGACAGTTAATTTCTTGTACTCTCATACTACTTTAATTGATTTAATTATTGGATGGTTTTCTAATATTGCTATGGTGTGAATTTGTATTTATTGCGGTATAATTCCTAGTGTATACGTATACTCATCTTTGAATTATATGTATATAAAAGGTGTCATCAGTCATGAATAGTTGAAAAACCATCAATATTAATAATCTAATTTAATCTAGAGTCTGGACATATATTGAGCGGGAGAAAAGATTGCACTTTATGTTCTTTCGAAAAACAATCATAAAATCTCAGTAAATTAAGTTCTATTTTAGTATAAACTAGTATTATTCCCGTGCTATGCACGGCTCATTATAGTTATATCAAATTATAAAATATTTATAGTTATATCAAATTATAAAATATTTATAAGAAATAGTACGAAACATTATACTAATATACGAATCTAAAATTATAAATGTATTAATAATAAATATATACAATAATACATTTGACAAAAGATAGCAAAATTATATCAAGATTTTAGTGTAAGCAATAAAAAAATTATAACTCATCAACTTTTTTCTAGTGGTTCTATTTGAAAATGTGTGTGAAATAAAAAATATAATATCTATATATCATTTTATTTTGATTAAATGTGTGTGAAATATTTTCTCTTTCCCTTTTTTACTTTATCAATTTTGTATTAAAACTTATGTTGCTTCAAAAATTCAGATTTTTAGGACAGAGAAAGTATATAAGAAAAGCATCTCTAATATGTAACCTAATAAAACTACTTTGCAAAAAGCACATATAGTAATAGGTATATAATATTTTATTTCTAAAAAAGGTAAATATCCCAAAATGTAACTTTAAAAGATCGAATTTAATATTACAAAAAATATTAAGATCTCTTTGCAAAATCTTTTCATTTCATCACCTCTTCTAAAATCTTTTCACTTCTCTCCATTATTACGCGAACCCAAAAAAACCTTTTCACCTCCAAAATCTTTTCATTTCTAGGGATGAGATCCCCTACTGTGTTTAAAAACACAGCACCAAATGTTGTGCTGTGAAACGCACAAATTTAGGAATAAAACGGCAGCTTCTCTCCACTTTCTCAATCTTTCAATATTTTATTCTTATTTTTATATTTTTAAATTATGAAGACAATGCATGAGTTGAAAGTATTACCATGAGTAGTGAATAAATTTAGCTAAAAAAATATATAAGTGTAGTATCTTAATTTTTTTTCTTTCGTTCATTTACTGAAGTATTTGTTAAATCAGAAAATATTAATGGTAGGTATCCTTTTTGAAATAAATTTTTTAAAAATAATAACTATAATTAACCAAATTAAAAATGCCAATAACATTTTTAAAAATGTATTAAATCAAACTATAAAGTAAAACGAACAACACTAAAAATATGTTGAACGGAGTTGGTGCTCACATAAGTTGTCTACATAAAATGCGTAGCATGTCATTTTCTATCCTTCATATTTCCTTTCGTCGTTAATTACTTATTTTATAGTATTTGATAATTTGATTAATATTTAATTGAGGAATCCAATTTTAAACGGTATTCATTATTATTTTTAAATATTTTATTTTAAAAAGGATACCTACAATTAATATTTTCAGATTTGACAAATCTTTCGGTAACTGAAAGAAATAAAAAAAATTAAGATACTACACTTACATTTTTTTAGCTAAATTTATTCACTGGTAATACTTTAAAAATATAAAAATAAGAATAAAATATTAAAAGATTGAGAAAGTGGAGAGAAGATGTCGTTTTATTCCTAAATTTGTGCGTTTCATAGCACAGCATTTGGTGCTGTGTTTTAAACACAGCAGGGGATCTCACCCCTATTTCTACTTCCCAAAATTATTACTAAACTTTTGATTAGTAGTAGAGTACCACTATTTAACTTCTAAACTTTTAATAGGTGATCAATTTATCTTCAAAAAAACTTTTTACTTCCACCTCTCATCAATTTATTTACAAAAACAGTTTCATTTCTACTTCTCATAATTATCACAAAAATAAATAAAACCTTTTCACTACCTTAATTGTAATTAAAAATTCATAAATGATTTAAATATTGAAATTTATAAAATAAAATGGGTTAAATTTATATTACATATTTGATTGAAGTAAAAAAATTAATTATCATCATTATTATCGTGCATTAAATATTACTACTACACAACATTATTATCTAATATTTATAACTTTTGATACAATGGAATAGACTCGATCATGCAACAACATGAGTATATTGACAATAATGATGCATATGTATAATAATACTATTATTAACTGAGATTTGATTCATTTATACTAATGTCGTTATTAAACCTTAAAATTAAGTACATGTAAAATAATAAAATGTAAAACGCATTTTTACAAATTAATTAGTACTACTACAATCTTACCAATTACATTAGCTAAATATCAAGGCCAACTTATTCGGTCCATGCCCTTGAATTTCAGCCACCTTTAACTCATAGAACGAATAATAAGTTCGCTTTTGAGTCTCTTCTTCCTCCACGCCTCTAGAGTCTCTCTATCTTCTTCGACTTCTTTAGTTTAGGAAATATTTATAGGAAGATTCCATGTGCTCCACTACTCCACTAAACCAACTACATGGAAGTTACATATAATTACTAGTATAATTTATAATTTATAATTATGAAGTCTTTATTTCATTTTATTTTATTATAATATTTTTAATGACAATTTTGTAAATATCTCCAAAACTCCCATTTTATATATTTATAGATAGATTAAGAATAGTTTTTACTTAATTAATACGTAACCAATCTTGATATGAAAAAATAATTAGTTAAATTAACCGGAGAGAATAAAACACATAGACGAGAAAGCAAAGTACCTATCAAGACTACTCTCCTTTCATGAGAGATCAAGAAATGCAAATGTAGAATTTGTACACAAATTACAACTATGGGTAGCGTAAAATCGAAATACTACTTGCTATTCCCTCCGGTCATCATTAAATGTCTTATATTTGACTGATGCAAATTTTTAAGAAATTGTTCGTTTGTGAGAAAAAGTGGATAGAAAAAGTTAGTGAAATGTGGGTCATAATTTTATATAATAGTTTTATAAAATGTGAGTGAGAATGAGTTAGTGGGATGTGGGGTCCACTAATAAAAATGGTAAAAGTGAAATGAGATATTTATTAGAGACCGTTCAAATAAAGAAATATGGGACATTTAATGGGACCAAAGGAGTACTAATTAATTAAGTGATTATTTAACTAATCTTTTTGTGATATCTTGATTCCGCGTATGGCGATTAATTAGAGCGTCATTATAGTTGGAGAATGTTGATGGCTTTCATCGTCAAAGATGCAATTGTCAGACATTATTATGCCTCAATATCAAGATCACACAATCGTTATTGATTAGAGTTCAGTAGTTTTATCGTGTTCGTGTTTAAACGTGTATGAACGTGTCAAGTGAGTTTTCATTATTTTGAGCAGTTCATGTTTATTAATATGTTAATGTTAATTTCACTTAAATCTAGTATATATTGTTGATTTAGATTTTGGTTATTTTATAACTTTTCTTTATAATTAACTATAAATTTATAATTTAGATTAATTGGCTAATTTTAGGTTGATCGTTTCATAGTATATAGTTGAAGGGGTCATAATTAATTTCAACTTCAATTAATTTTTTAGAGAAAAAATTAAACACTTCATTTAAGACGGTGAATAATGATACAATCTAATGATTGAAAAGATGGTAATCAAAAAACATTCACTAGGTCTAATTACAAATAATTATTCATCAACACATGCAGTACCTACAATAACAAAACGTGTAATATTGGTATTAATTTTCATGTTTTTCATGCAACTCGAATTGGAAATAAAAATGTTTTGAGACTCTGGACTTAATTAATTAATTTACTATTTAGAGAAAAATATTTAATAATATCAACAAATGATTGTCAAATTAACATCGTCTACTAAAGGGATTCTTAGATTTGAATACATGAATCAGAGATCTACAAGAAATATATTTTTATTTAGTCATTTTTAACAACACTACTAAAATTTGAAAACAACAATTTGGATAGATATGGGCGCACCATATATATAGATATACTCCATCATATATAAAATATATATATATATATATATATATATAGGGGTGTACTAGTATAACAACTAATTTTAAAATTACAACGTACATCCAACCACGTGCTGCCACATGGCACGAAAAATGCAATATTGTATACAGAAAAATGCAATACGCATTTGTAGAAGCTATAAATGAATTTCGGCAGATTGCATTTTTGTTATATGCAGATTGCATATTTTATTGTTAAGTTTTGCATTTAAGATATTGACCGTTTAAATTGCATTTTATATATAGACGGATTGCATTTTTATACGTGAAAATGCAAAACTTAACAATAAAAAATGCAATTTATGTGAAAATGCAAAACTCAACACTATAAAATGCAATTTACATACAACAAAAATGCAATCTGCGAAAATGCATATACAACTAGATTGCATTTTTGTGTTTAAAATATTGCATGTTTTGTGCCACATGGCAGCACCAGATTGGATGTACGTTGTGACTCTAAATAAGGGGGCACCCTAGTGCTCCCCTATATATATATATATAGAGAGAGAGAGAGGTTTGTGTTAAAATGACAACACCTCTTAAAGTAACACCATACCACCATTCCTAGCCAATCATTTGTACATGTGGACGAATAATCAGCTGCCATGTGGCAATCATAAAAATTGCTCGAGGCTAAATTTTCGCGGACTGCAATATCCAATACGCTAGACTGCAATTTTTCCTGCCTGCAATATCCAATACGCTGGACTGCAATCTATAGATTGCAGTCTAGTGTATTGGATATTGCAGTCTAGAGTTTATAATATTGCAGTCTAGCATGGTGTCACAGTGTCATTTTAAGAGTGTTTTCATTTTAACGCACCCTTATATATATATATATATATACATACATAACTACTAGTACTATTTAGACTACACATGCACACATATTTACGTAACTATTATATATATGTATACTAATTTATATTATAAAATTATATGTATATATACCTCCATTTTAATAGTTTTCGTAAATTAATATTACCTAACATATCTATAGTACAAAAATGACAATATAATATGCAATGACAATAAAATATGCTAATATGCAAAATAATGCAGATGTCGGATTAGGGATGTCACATCCTATGTGGCCCGTCTTTGTGAAGAGGATCAGATGAACAACGGACGAAAGAAGACCTATTTTGCGGGACGTCAGGAGGCGCGCAAGGATGTGGAGTGGGTATTTGGTGTGCTCCAGGCTCGATGGGCGGCAGTGAAGGGTCCATCACGGCTGTGGTATATTGACAACATCGCTGATCTCATGTACGAATGTATTATCATGCACAACATGATTGTCGAAGATGAAAGTCCAACACTGACTGATTGGGTCAATGATAATGTTGATGCTGCCGGTCCAAGCCATGGCGTGGCCACCGCCAACGTACGTATGGGGATACCCCATGAAGAGGCCGATCAGGTTCGTGCATTTGCCGACATGCGCCAACGACAAGCCCATATTCGACTTTAGAACGATATAATTGAAGAGCTATGGACGCGGAGGGGTGCACGTTGATATTTATAATGTAATTTGTTTTAATTTTTTTTTTGTTGAATTGTACTTTTTTTTTTATTTAATCAATTTATCATTGCACTTTCTCCGTCCATATTCGTGTCGAAATTTTAATTCCGTAAATTGTTTAATTTGGTGAATTTGTGAATTTTTATTATTAGGGATGTCCGCTGGGATATCCTTGGGGATGTCCGCCATTGTACAATAGGATGTCCTTATGATGTGGCACTGTAATGGAAGGTCCTTATGACGTGGTAGAAGGTGTTTTAGGGAAGTCCGTCAGAATGTCCGCCGGACGTCACCACTATGGATGCTACGAAGGAATTAATATACTTTTGGGTATGACAATATATACGATGGTATTATTTAAGGTCGGAGCATAATACTGATTACTGAAGGCTGAAACTGAGTGGAGAAAAATTGGCTTGCAAGTTTTCCATCTAGTTTAAAATATCGTAAAGAAATCTCGAGCATTTTCCAAAGCATCCAACGACATTAATAAAACAGCTGCCCAAGTTCCAATTGGCTGACCACAACGAGACAAGGTTTTGCTGTGCTTCTCCACCCCTAATTAACAACTCCTAAAAAATGAGGAAAGTTTGTTGTCATAACTTGATTGATTCTTTTTTAAAAATAAACTCAAATATCTTATCTCTATGTTAAATGATGAATATCTTTCTAATACATAGAGTACTAGTACTAATTAAATTATACGAGCGGTAATTTGTTGACGGCCAAAGAACAGAGAAATATAGCACTTAAAAAAAAACAAATACTACAATAACCTAGATAAATTAGTAGCATTAACAACCTTAGTAAAATTTGAAACTGAAATTTACTATCTTTGCTTAAAAATATTTACTCAGTACTACTCATTAAATTATACGAGTAGTAATTTGTTGTCGACCAAAGAACAGAGAAATATAGCACATAAAAAACAAATACTACAATAACCTAGATAAATTAGTAGTATTAACAACCTTAGTAAAATTTAAAACTGAAATTTACTATCTACGCTTAAAAATATTTACTCTATCACTGGAATGGTGACAAATTAATAAGAGCACTGCAATAGGACATCCTTTTACCCGATGCGATCAGCGGAATGACCAGCCATATTGCCCGATAACCGTTGATCTCCCCACCATCCTCATCGCTCCAATGATAGGGCGCACCAAAAATTATTTATGTATTTTATTTAATTTTGTTCCTACATTTTATACTATAAGTTTATAAACAACGACATCAACATCTTGAAGTAATCGCCTCTCTTCAATGAGCATTACCTTTGTCATGGCCCGACCATCGATTTTACTGCCGACGCCACCGGTACGTATGGGGTACTACTTAGCTGACAATATATAACAGAAGTGGCCCATAATTCTGAAGACGATCACATGCCCAATAGAAGAGAAGAGAGTTTTATTTACATAAAGGTAAGAGGCTGTGCGGAAGGATGTGGGGCGAGGGGAAAATGGGGATGAACGGATTTATAAAGAAAATTTAAAGGCGTTAACCGTGGTAATTTTCTTTATGTTTGTGTCCAATTTTTTTTTGATTGACCACAAAAAAATCTAACTAATTCGGATTGACCGAGTTTGTTGATATGTACAAAAGCAAATGGAAAGAGAAACATACATATATATAGTGTATCCATACAACACTCAAATTATTATCCAATGAAACTAAGGTTTAATGACTATTTAAAAAAGAGTATAATTGTTGACCCCCAAATCACATAGAAGCCTGAGTTTGCGTAACTTTGGGGACACCCTTTCCACCGGCTTCCGGATTCAATCCTCCAGCTGTCCGCATGTCGGCGGCGCTCACCACGGCTTGATACTGCGGCGGCGCCCCCACCATGCCCCCTTGTGCCGTCGTGTACATCACCTGCCTCCCCGCCCCCACATCGTACGCCACCTGCGCGTACCCTGCTTCCGTCACCATTCCTACCCCGCCACCTGTCCCCGCCCTCACCATCCCGAAACCCTCCGAATATCCCGCCGCCTTCTGCTGCTGCTGTGGGTGTGGAATCACATTGTACATCTGCTGCTGCTGCTGCTGTTGTTGAATTTGCTGCTGATGTTGTTGAATTTGCTGCAGTTGTTGTTGTTGCTGGTCTGACGCCATCCGCTGAACGGCGTAGTACCCCTGCGCCGGAGCTCCAGTCACTGGTCGCATCAACGGCGCGTGGTACGCACCCGCCGGCGTTTGGACCATGTAAACCGGCTGCTCTGTGCTCGTCGGGAACATTCCACCGGGGATTTGCCTGTTGTCAGGCCAGTGAGTGACGCCGCTAGGCATAACCGGCGGAGGAGCTTTCTCCGGCACCTTGTAATACTCGCCGGCGGGATAACCTCCGGGTAGACTATCCTCGCTTTTTCTTCTGTAGATCCCTTGCTGCTCCTCAAGCCTCAGTCGCTGCAGATCCTGAATATGCTTCTGGATCGGATCCATCGCCATTGACCGCTCATCCTGTCCTGGAAGGAACACCGGCTCCTCCACATCCGGAACTCTCCCCATCATCGGCGGCAGAACCGTCGGTTGCGCCGCCGCTTTCTCCAATCCAAACATGAAATCGATGTTACCAGCCGGCGGCTGTAGTGGAGCCGCGACCGACGCCGTATGCAGCGGCGCGGTGATAATCGGAGCAGAATTCAACGCCTCTACGAACCTCTCCTTTTCCGACTTGACCTCATCGGAGCCGAAGCTCCTAGTGGAGGAATTGAGGCTCTGATTCAGCGTGGTGAAAATGAAAATCCTCAACCTCGTCGGTTTAGGCGAAATCCGGTACAAGCGCTCGTACTCGTGCATCATGTGCTCCAGATCGTCATCGTTGGTGACCGAAATTAGAGCGTCGAGATCTTCGCCGGGGAGCTGGTACTTGAAGGAGATAGTGTGGTTATCAGAGAGTGCGATGAGCTTGGAGAGCAGAGAGGCGAATTTGATGTTGCGATCGACGGAGAGGATCTTGGTCTCGCCGCCGATGTAGGAGAGCTGGTTATCGTGCGGGCGCGGGTGGATCTTCCCGCCGTAGCTGCACATAAACTTGACCTTATAATTAGGCGGTGGCTGATTCCCCTGCGAATCCTCCCACGGCGGCGGATTCTCGAAATCGATCTCGCGAGAGCGCGGCGAGGAGTCGCCGGACTCAGGGTAGGAGTTGTACGAGTAGTTGTTCTCCATGGGCGCAGAGATTGGTTGCAGAGAGGAAGCAGATTTAGGAGAGAGAGAGAGAGAGAGAGAGGAGGGGATTTGGTTACGCTCTGTGAGAGAGAGATTAGAGTAGAGTAGGTGATTAAGAGGAGGCGTTTTATTTAGCTGAAAGAAGGGGTTATGATAGAGAGAGAGGATTGATTGCATCCGTGAAACCATGCGTTAGTGGTGATGTGGCGGGCAGGGGACACCAGGGGAGAGGGAAAATGGTGATATTGGTGGGAGAAAATGTGGGGTAGGGCCCACCCTAGGTTATTGAATCTGTTTATAATTGATTTTGGCAAGGATAAGAAAGAGATCGATTCATTATGTTGACTTGGATTGCTCATCCAAATTTCTTTCATATCCTTTTTTATCTTCATAGTTCAAAAGTTAACAATTCATCGTGCATCCGCGGACCGGAGTGTCGTGCTCTTGGGAGTGAGCAAAGATGGACAAGGTCAATAGCACGCGGGCGTTGTATGTCTGCACGTACTTTGATCCCCCATAAATGGACCACATATTGCTTTGATTAAAGAAAATCTCAAAATCTGACATTTTCTCATTTATGATTACATTTATTATTCACATATATTTGGACCATTTTTGTTTCTCTTCCATAATTTTAAATTTTAAATACTTTTCTGATTTTAATTTTTGGCAAATTTTCTGACTGTTGAATAAATTTTTTTTTAACCAATTTAGAAAACACCGAGATCACTAGTCACTACACGTTGGACAATATCATCAAGTTCAACTTTTTGTTAAATGTAATTTTCTGTTTTAATGAAAATGTGAGTAATCTTCTTTTATTTGTAAATTAATTTAATTCAAAATTATGATTAAAAATTATAAGTAATAAAATATAAAAATATGTGAGTTTCTATTGCACAATTTCTTAGTGCTAAATAGTGTTCCAAAATGCATGAATTGAATAGTGTCGTGATCAAAGGCTGTTTAATACCCACTCTATAGAGCTGGTAAGATGGTGATATAGATGAGGGCTTTGAATTAGAGCTTGGATTTAGTTATTGTTAATAACTAATTTTAGGGTTTTGATTTAGTTATAGCACGTGCTACTACAAATAGAAGTGACTCATATTACTTGGAACAGTCTAAAATCAAGCGACTCGCTTGTGGTAGGATGAAGCGAATGGTAATTAGGATTTACTCCATTTAATTTAATTTTTATACGTTAAGAGTTATGGTGGTATTGGAGTCCCCCACTTGTAGCCATCGCATAGGAGTTTACACATTTTTGCAGCAGTTCATTCTATTAACTTAAAATAAGTATTGTTCTCATGCAAGAGAAATATAGAGTAATGTTATTTAACATAAGGTAATATGTCATAATTTCAGTTTGAACAAATTAATCTATTTATTAATGGTTCAGTAAAATATTTATTTCACATTTGAACATTAAATAAAACCATTAATTTATTATTATTTTAATTAAAATTTGCAAATATGTACTATAGCTTTTTAAAAATATATTTTTAAATAGATAGATAAATAAATAATATTATGGTAGCATTGTGCAATTTAAGTTTGTGCATTTATGATTCCCTTGTCCATCAAACGCTCTATATTAATTATTTGATGAGAACCAACATTTTGTATAACTATTTATATATACTATTATTGATATGATATTGCAATGTTTCTGAAGCTAAAAATATCTTTTATCTTCTCAAGTTGTTTGCATAAAATTATTGAGTACAAACTCATTCCATGTTGGGTGTTTGAAATTGGAAAGTGTATATAATTCTTGTTCAATCCCAATCTGTTTGAGGGTCTTTTGGGAGTGATCCAAAAACAAATACATGCGGGTTTGACCCACAGTAGACAATATCAAACATCCATTGCAGTCGATAATCCGAACAAGTGGTATCAGAGCCAGATCGAGCGAGGCCTATGATGACTTAAGTTCGAGTCGAGCCTGTAATGTCTCAATGTGTCGACTGCGTCTGCCTGTTCCCGATGTGATCTCATGTGAGGGGAGGTTTGTCGAGTATAAACCTTTCCCACATCGAGAGTTTAAGGGAAGTTCGAAGGTGTATATAATATATGTCTAGGACTTTTGGGATTGACCCGAAAATAAATTCGTGCGAACTTAATCCAAAGCGGACAATATGAAACGTCAACCCAATATGTCTGAGGCCAAACTAATAAGAAAAGGTTTGATGGATTTCTTTAATTGTTTATTTATTTTCTACTGTAGAGTAGTAATTTATTTGGTATCATTGAAGCTTCAGGTGACGCGGTAGCCACTATAAATACTAGTGCTCCAATATTTTTTCCGGTCAGATCTGACTAGGTAAATTTTATAAATTATCTAAACTTTTAAATCTGCAAGGTTAAATTGCTTTGTTATTTTACCCAAGTTTTATGTCAGATGGGTAACGTTTTAAAATATAGTAGGAAAATTGGACATAAAGTTTTTACCCAAAGTTTGACCCAATTTTATAGTCCATTAAATACTATTTTGCTGCCTGATTCCAAGGATCGATAATGGTGAAAATTATTGTTGCAATCTTAGTCATTGTTTAGTTAGGTTGTGTACTGTTGTCCTACTTAATCGATGTCAAAATTGACTTCATAATTTTGGCTTTTAAATTCCTTAATAATTATCGATTGGCGTAACATTGAACACATAAATTATCGAAAATTGTCAATTGACACATTAGAATTTTAATTTAATTGTATAAATATTTTTTTAAAATTTTTTGCTTTATGTGATTTTTCAGTTAGATCTTTAGGTATGACAAATATTGAGTAAAAATCAAGAAAATCTCGTTCCCGCATGTGTGACCACAGATGAATCCCATGTGAATCATAAATTGCAAAAATTTGAAAGTAACATGACTACATTGATTAAGGTACATTATAGATTCGCGATTGTTATATTAAAATTTAAAAGTACTAAACCATGATTAACAGTTTGAATAATTTTTTGTATACTTTTACAAATTAGAGATCAACTAGTTTGGTGGTGACTTCCGTGATTTTTAATTAAATATACTAAATTATTAATCGAGAACTAATCGAAAATCAGTTGACTTCATCAATTTAGAACTAAAATTTAATAATAATAATTTGGACCCTAATTAAAGTTCATTAAATTGGTCCGCACCATGTGGCCCAACAAATTAATGCATGCATGGAATGACAAGGCTTGTTTAGATTAAAATATACAGTGTAAACACTGTTGAAGTCAATATATACAGAGTTTAATCCATCTAACAAAAACGATATCTATATTTCGTGATAAATTGTGCTATACATCCTTATCTGACTTCAAAAGCACACTATTGTAAAGTACAACCAACCGTGATAACACTTCTCCAAATTTACAGTCAAGGTAATTAAGGTGCCCAAACAATTGGCTTTTCATTCTAATTTCAGTTTCTCACGAACTGAAATTATTGCCTCTAACTACGAAATTTTAGTTGTTTACAGAAATTATAGTCGGATGACTAGGTAAAATTAGGTGGACATCCAATAATGTCATTTAATACATTTTGTTGCTTAAGTCATGTTGGGCATTTTCAATTTTCTACGCTAGTATTTATAGGGAAGAATCGTGTGATAAATCGAAATAACAGAAAAATTGGTATATTTTGAAACACTTTTTATAAATTTGTACAAAATTAGAATCGAGTAAAAGTTTGTTAGTTATAATTTTGACGTGATAATTATTATCTCAAGAATAACATAACTTGGAACAAAAGAAGACAAATATTAACATCAACAAAATGATTCATAGCACTTAAATTTTATTCAAAAAAATTTCCATTATCGCTTATTTTAAATTCCTAATTATTCAGAATATAAAAATAAAAATTCGTTTTGCATCCCTTGATGAAAGCAATTATTCAAATTTCAAACACTTGTTAATTGACTCTGACCTTGAATCATAAAGGACAGTAAAGTTGCCGTATTACAAGTAAAGGAATCTGGCTGTCTTACGCTAATTACAGTTAATTAACAGTTAAGGGTCTTAATCTATTCCTCGGCATTTACGTTAATTGTAATTAGTTGAACACCTTACACATAAATATGTCCAAACTACTGAAATTATACTCGGAAGGAAAGGTTGCAATTGTCGGGACGGGACTGCCGTTGCACAGTAGGGGTGAGAAAAAAAAACTTAAATACCGCACTTATCGTACGGGAAAAATACCGAAAATACCGGCTTTTAGATATACCTCTGTTTTTGGTACAGTATGATACCGTACCGAACAGTACGGTAACGATACCACGGTATACTATGACATACCGAATTTATGGTATATCGCGATATACCGAATCCTCGATACATAACGAAAACCGTTATATATTGAAAAATTATACTACTATTATACTCCCTCCGTCCCACTCAAGATGGCCACATTCTTGAGTGACACGAGATTTTAGGAAGTGTTGTTAGGTGGAATAAAGTAAAGATAAAAAATAGTTGAATATTTTTATGAGTAGAGAGGAGAGAAGAGGTTGTTTCCAAAATTGGAAAGTAGACATCTTGATTGGGACAAACAATAAAGGAAAGTTGATCATTTTGAATGAGATGGAGGGAATATTATATTTAATATATTTATATACAAATTAGAATAAAATAGAAATCCCTCCAAAACTCTACTTTTAAATACTCCCCCCGTCCCTCTATAGTAGAGACATTTCTTTTCGGCATGAGATTTAAGAAAGATTGTTTTAAATGAGTTAAATAAAAGGAGAATAAAGTAGAAATGAAAAAAAGTGAAGAAATAAAGAGATAGTAAAATAAGAGAGAGTAAAGTATTTTTTGCCAACAAAAAAAATGACTCAGCTACAGAGAGACGGGGGGAGTAGTTTTTTTCTGTACACTGTACCATATTTCTATATATCGTGAAATTGCGGTATACTGATGTGAATCAAATAATACTTGTTCTACTCCATTATTTCTCCTATTTTGTACATTAAAATCATCTATCAATTAATCATTAAAGCTTGATTATTATCTATTAGTTGATAGATGTACATGTGGAGTAGCGTCTGATTGAAACTGTTCGTTGCCTATCAAGATGGTATCCAAATTCTTTTATCTTACCACCATTATCTTCGTCTTTGAAATAGCTTCGCGTGGGTATATTACACGCCTCAATCGGAGCTCGGATGAAGAAGTTATGACCATTTGACGAAGGTTGCGCGAAGCAGTCAAAACCGGCAAAAACGCCCGGGTCGGGCGTTTTCAGCATTAAAAACGCCCGGGGACAGTGGAAACGCCCGGGTTGGCACCATTTTGCCCGGTCGGGCGTTTTTCTCGAAAACTGTCGAATTTTAGGTTTCAAATTGGTTTCCGGGGCGGTTTTGGAAGAGATTCAGACATATTCAGACACGAGAAAAGGGAGAGGAGGAAGAAATTCCGGCCAACATTCCGACGATCCGTCTCCAAATCCCAATTCCACTCAACGAGAGCATGGTTCCTATGGTTTTTGTTGCAAATTCTACCATGTGTTTAGGCTAAACTCTCTATGTTGCTCCAAGTT
>NC_062968.1:27545253-27614849 GCF_023119035.1 Salvia hispanica | reverse complement strand
AAATTCATATATAATTTTTTTTAGTTAAGTTGCATCGTAAAAGCATAGTGCTTTTTAAAAAGAAAAAATCAACCAATTAGTAGAATCAGTTATCTTTATTTCCAATTATTATTGTAAATCACTAAGAGCATCTTCAACGGCGGAAGTTGCGGAAGTCCGACCGGACGTCCGCCGTAGGGAGCAGGAAGGGCACTCTGACGTCCCGGGGCGCCCGTCGGATGGGCTCGACCGTCCGCTCCACGTCCTACCTGACGTGGGTTGGACGTCGAGGTCGGACGTCCGACAAAAAATTAATTTAAAAAAAAAAACTCTATAACAGCACATTATTGAACTTCATTTCATTCACACCACTTGTGTTAACAAGTTTCTCTCTCTAATCTACAAGTTTCATTTCTACTATAAAATGGAGTACAATAGGAACTCCCCCACCACGAGCGGAGGAAACACACCCACATTTTCCGCCGGAACGGAGGGAAACTTTAATGCGGGGATGAATCCCCAAATGGCGGTGATGGCGGGGATTACTCCCCAGCATGTTCTACAATATGTACAATTGGATGAGTCAAGATGGGTGGGATGATGCCCGTGGGCAGCCGGGATGGGCGGTATGACGCCAAATATGGCGGGGGTGGGTGGGTGGGATGAGCGGATGCCCGGGGGTGGGTAGGATGATGGGGCAGCGGGGATGGGGAGTATGCCGCCAAATATGGCGGGGATGGGGAGTATGACGTCGGGGATGGGTGGGACGATGCAAGCACAGGAGCCCGTGGACACCTAGGGAATCTGTCTATCGCCCATATATAGATTTGTTGTCAGACGATTCCCCTAAGATGCTTGTTCCGGAGACTTAGGTACGCAGAGCATCGAGACTTTCTCTTTTGAGGAGTTGGGGCTATCGCCGATCCGTGAGACTCCCGATGAGGCGGAGCCTGCTGCAAGGGGCAGGGGCAAAGGCAAGGGCAAGGCCAGGGGCGGGGGTAGGGGCAAGGGAAAAGCCCCGAGCTCTTCCTCGCAAACGGGGGCAGAGGAGGAGGAGGGTAAGGAGGAGCGGGGGAAGAGGTCGATCTGGACCGTGTGGGAAAATGTCGCGCTTGCGAAGGCCTGGGTCAGTGTAGTCGAGGATCCCTATGTCGGGGCGAACTAGTATATTGACCGATTGTGGCATCGCATTAGTGAGGCCTACCTCACACTCAAACCGGCTGGGGCGAAGCCTCGCACTCCTGAGCAATGCCGGAAACAGTGGGATCGGTTGAGGCCTAAGCTCAGTCGTTTTGCCGGCCTCTACCAAAACAACCTGCGCATGGCAACCAGCGACATGTCTGAGGAGGATGTGAAGAACCAGGCCTTGTCCCAATACCCCGACAAAGAATTGAAGTTCAAAGTGTTTGACTAATGGGAGGCCTTTCTCGTGGTCAGGAGTTCGCAAAAGTTTTGTGCGGGTGTCGACTCGGGCTGGAAGCGGACGAAGATCAACTCTTCCGGTGAGTACAGCAGCAGTGCCGGTTCGCACGAGCTTCCCGAAGCCGAGGAAGTGTCCCCGCTACCACGATCACACTCTCGCCGTCGTCGTCGCCCGATGGGGCAAAAGGCTGCGCAGCGGATGGCGAGGGAAAGCGGCAGCCGCAGCGGGTCCTTCGAGGTCGAATCGGAGGCCCCAGATGAACTAGACCGTCTCGCCCGCGCGCTGCTAACGAAGACCTTGAGTCAGAACATGCATAGGTGGTTTAGCACGCACGATCCTGTGTACAAAAGGATGTGCAAAAATGTATCGACGCATGTTGGCGCGATTTAGGAATGCCACCCATTGATGATTATGGCGTCGAGATTGGGGGGCGGGGACGTCGGAGGCGGCACGCAGACGGGCGACGGGGACGGGACGAGGAGGAGTGAGAGCCGAGGGTTGTATTTCTCGACTTTTTATGATTATGTAATTTTTAAGTATTATGTAACTTTTTTAAGTATTATGTAATTTTTTTTAAAGTATTATGTAATTTTTTTTTAATGAAGTATTCGAATTTTTCCGTATTCCGTGTCGATATTTTAATTCCATAAAGTTTAATTCCGTATATTGAATAATTGTGAATTTAATTTTATTGCGGGAAGTTCTAGTACAGGGGAAGTCCTAGTGATGTGACAGTGGAATGGGAAATCCTAGTGATGATGTGACAGTATATTTTTGTGGGAAGTCCTAGTGAGAAGGGCGTCACCGGAGATGCTCTTATAAATAAGTATGTTTACTGAAAAAGGAAGAAATGCATTCACCAGTGGAATAATGTAAATATATGATAAAGCAAAGTATCAAAGATGTATTTTATAAATTAATGATCAATTAATTATACAAGTATATCTTTGTCATATTAACACATCCAGATTTTTTAATGTATATTTTCTGTCGTTAGTAATGAAATGAAATAAAATAAATTGAGAGAGAAGTTCAGAGAGAATAGCATTTTCTAAAAAAGGTATCACGTTCTAATCAATGTTGGGAAGAAAACATTAATAGCTACGCATATTTAATACTATCTGTTGGATAATTACAAAAATGAGCGATAATTAATCAAAGCATTTAATTTCAATCGTTGAGTAATTAACCACACGTTCATTAATTTCATTACGTATCAATGTCTTTTTCATTCAACTTTTCTTATCTCCAAAATCTTTTATAGTAAGATATTATTGTATTTAACTATTTACCAATCAACAAAAACGACAAAATTAGCAATATATTCAACACATGATCATTTGCTAAAAAGTTCATTATGCCTCAATTCACATGTATTCTTTTTAACGTGGAAAAAAACTAAATAATTGTCTATTCCTTAAATTTGGAAAGTAACTATATGGGCACATAGATATGTGTAGATGCCAATTAAAATAAAATGCTATAGCCTATAGAGATCAAGAAATAAAAGGACACAAATGCAATATTTATTTTAGCTTCTCAAAATTATTTTTCTACTTAAAGATTTTATTAATTTGAAAAGAATTTTCTTATTTTCCTATCCAAAAAAGAATAATTAATCCGACCAGATACTTCGATTATTGTAGTGAAATTGAGTTGTGGCATTTGACATTCTTAGAGAGGGGGAGATAGTCAAAAAGAAAAAAATAGACCTAGCCTTTTTCGGTGGACGGTGGGACACAAAAAAAAAATGGAGAATTTTCGTATTAGAGCTTTTTTCTTATAAATAGACCTCTAATCATAAATTCTTTAATTAAATATCCATAATTTATTAAGACCTAAATTTGTAGAGACGGATGGGATGGTGTAATTAATTTGGTGTTCTTTATTACTTTTTCGTGATTTGTGTTTGAGGAGTACTTATTTCGCATGCACAAGGGTATAGAAAATATTTGAGGAAATATGCATTGGATTGGATTGAGCTTTGAAACTGATGGATGCAAGCGAATTGATTGGGAAATAACAATCGATTTGAAAGAAACTCACACCATTCAATAATTTATTGACAACCAGCATTACCAAAAAATAAAATAAAAACAGGCTAAGAGCACAAGCAACTCAAAATAAATAATAGGGAAAATGCTAATTATTTACAAACATCACTATACATATTTGCTTAAATTATACACCAAAGAAAATGTGTTTCTCAAATATAATAAATTAATGATGCACTATTTTTCTTTTCATTATTTAATTTACTATGATAGTAATATACTTCATTAGTAGTTGTGAATGACTCATTTTTAAAATTTTACAATCTTGGTTTCGTGAGATTTTTCATCGGTTACATCAGAAACTACTTCCTCATATCAAACGCCGTGAGACAAAAAAAATGTCAAAGTTATGATATCAGCAGCTAATTTCAAAACTTGGCGTGACGGCCATAATTTAATTAATTTTCATTACTTTATAATCTACCCTAATAATTTTCATTTAATGAAACATCTCAAAAGAGCTTTCTTTATCAAGTTGAAATACAAACAGCTAACAAGTAGTAGGAGTAGTACCTTGGTTCATTTAGAGCTATTAGCCCACTTTTAAAGATTTATAAATCTCATTAATTTCATGTCACAAAATTCAATTGCTTTCTTTGAACTTACATATAGCCGACGGATCGCTGTCAAAGAAGCAAATTCCTCCACACACATGTTGAAGACTAGCCCAAGATTTTCCAATTTCTATAAAATTTTGAAACTCAAGCAAATAAAGCCTGTCTCTAACAATTAGTTAATGGTTGGTAAATACAGAGTATATATGTTGAATAAGATTGGAATCATTATAGAAGAGACGTGACAAAATAAGACATATGGCTACCACTTCCAATATTTTTCAACACACACACACACACACACACACAACTTTTTCAAGAATCTTCTTTCTCTATATATACAGAAGCATTAGCTTTATATTGAAGAAAATTCACAAAGGCAAAAACCCACGTTAATTAATTTATTGCTCAAGAAAGAAGCAATATTGTACTACTATCTTTAAAGACCATGAGAATCTTGCCTTTTCTTGCCATTTTTCTCTTGTGTGGAGTGATTTCTAGCCATGCCAAAACTCATCATCAAACCTATGTTGTAAGTTGATATTTTATGGTTTCAATAATTGTTTCATGCAACCTTGTTTTTTTAGGGTTTTTGTGGTTGTGGTTACTTTAAACCTTATCACATGTTATTATTATCTTTTATATATATAAAATATTTTTTGTAATTGAATTATTTGCAGGTGAGTGATACTCCATATAGCAGGCTATGTAGCAACAAAAGCATATTGACAGTAAATGGGAAATTTCCTGGTCCAACTATTCGTGTGACAGAGGGTGATACAATTGCAATTGTTGTTGTGAATAGAGCAAAAGAAAATATAACTATTCATTGGTAATTTTTAATTTTTTAGTTTTTCTCTCTCTCTCTCTCTCTCTCTCTATATATATATATATATAAAATATAAGTGTTGAAGATTGAAGGATGTTTTGGTGGTGTGAAGGCATGGGGTTAAGCAGCCAAGGTATCCGTGGTCGGATGGGCCGGAATACATAACACAATGCCCAATCCGGCCCGGGACTAATTTCAGCCAGAAGATTGTGCTGTCGGACGAGATTGGGACTATGTGGTGGCATGCACATAGCGACTGGTCACGGGCTACAGTACATGGTGCTTTGATAGTTTATCCTCGTATTAAGGATGACTATCCTTTCCCCGTGCCCGATGAAGAAGTTCCAATCATTATAGGTACAATTTTTTTTTTAATAAATAGTATAGTACTTCTATTGTCTTTAGTTTCATTAATTGTTTTTTTTAAAAAAATATTTGCAGGAGAGTGGTGGAAAAGTGATATATTTGCTGTTTTGAATGAATTTCTTGCGGATGGAGGAGGCCCTAATGCATCTGATGCATATATGTTAAATGGACAGCCTGGTGATTTGTATCCATGCTCAAACCAAGGTTTGTGTTTCTTCATTTTTAGTGGTATATATGTGCTAGTATCTAATATTTTAAATTTTATTTTATGGAATTATAGTGAATCTGCATATGGGGGACAATTTTCAAAAATAGTTTCTAAAATGTCGATTTAGGGAAAAATGAATTTATTATAAAAGGTACATGGAAAACGTTGAAAGAGAAATACTACTGTATTAGTACATTTTTCTATTTGAAAATAAATAATTTTTCAACTATATGCCAATTAGTGGGACACAGGAAGCCTTGAATATCTTAGTGAACAATGAAAGTTTAGATGCTAATGATGTCGTTATGGCAAAGGACACATTTTTTCAATTATTTGAGTTGTTAGTATTTCTTTGATATGTATTGAAAAAAGAAAGGTCTAGGAAAAGCCACGACGATATTCTACCATGATTAAAACATGTGTTTGTGGACTTTTAGTTACTTAAAAAATCAAATAACTTAATTTCTAAAGAATCTCTATAATTATAAGATACGGTCTTCCTTAATTTTCGGTATCGATTTTTAAAAACAAAATAAGACACTTTCTAGTTTCGTGTGCATGCGTTGAAATATTATATACTCCCTTCGTCCCATATAATTCGTCTCAGTTTTTCATTTCTATCCGTCTCACATAATTTGTCTCACTTCATTTTTACCATTTTTGGTAGTGGACCTCATATTCCACCAACTCATTCATACTCACATTTTATTATAAAACTAATATATATAGGTAGGACCCACATTCCACTAACTTTTTCAACTCACTTTTCATTACAATTCTTTAAAACCCGCGCCCGGTCAAAGTGACCTCAATTATCCTAGGACGGAGGGAGTGTATGAGTTTATGTAATAAAAAAATATTTCAAAATTTTCAATTTTTTTTTCATATTTTAGGTTTTCAGTTGGGTACAGATTTACTACGTAGTAGTTATTTTACATTAAGAGCATCTCCAATGGAGGCTAGCGGATAGGCTAGCCGATCCGCTAGCCTCCCTTGCGGCAATTTAGGCTAGCCGATTCGCGGGCGCTAGCCGATCCACTGGCCGATGCGCTAGCCGCCATAGCAGTCTCAATTTCAGCTAGCCGATTGCATTTTTTTAATGTATTTTTTATGGCTTACCTCAAACCCTTCACCACCGACTACATCGCCATCTCCCCAGGCCAAACCATCGACTTATTCAACTACACGGCGGCCGCTGTTCCCCAGGATCTGTGGGAGCCACAAAACGGGACGAGGGTGAGAATGTTGGACTTCAACGCGACGGTGGAGCTCGTGTTTCAGGGTACTAGCACGGCCAGATCACCGCTCGACCATCCCATGCATCTCCACGGCCACAGCTTCTACGTCGTGGGGTGGGGGTATGGGAATTTCAACTCCACCCGAGACCCGCCAAACTACAATCTCATCGACCCGCCGCTACAGAACACCATCGCGGTGCCCAGAGCTGGCTGGACCGCGATCAGATTTGTTGCCAATAATCCAGGTATAATAAGAAAATCTCGATTAGTTTGACCGGTCAATGAAAAATGACGTAGCCTATGTCGTTTTTCATTGACCGGTCAAATAGGCTAGATAGCTATATAAAATACTTTTTGTTATCAAAAATTGTTTTAATTTCACTTTTGTAGGGGTTTGGCTAATGCATTGCCATTTCGAGAGACATATAACATGGGGAATGGAGATGACGTTTATTACGAGAAATGGGAAGGGCCCAAATGATACGATGCTTCCTCCACCGTCGGATTTCCCTATGTGTTGATCAAATTCAGGAGAAATTTTTGAATGTACGAATATTCAATATTCGCGATTTAAAAATAGGTGGTGTGGCGAAAAATAAATGTTTTCAAATTATATTTGTAATAAGTTAGAAAAGTTATTAGATTTGGAATAATTTTTTTTTATAATCGATTGATGTAACTTGTGGGTTTCACATTGGGGAGAACTGAGAACATAATGAGCAATCATATATTGAAGTGTATTGTGTAACGTTCCCACTTTTATAAGTGAAATGAATATATTTAATGAGATTTTGTTATTATGGTGGTTTATCATTGTGTTTAGTTGATAGTAAGATTTTATTTTGTGACATGATGTGTTCATTTGCTCTAAGTTAAAAATCATATATTGAAGTGTATTGTGTAACGTTCCCACTTTTATAAGTGAAATGAATATAGTAAATGAGATTTTGTTATTATGGTGGTTTATCATTGTGTTTAGTTGATAGTAAGATTTTATTTTGTGACATGATGTGTTCATTTGCTCTAATTTTTTAACTTAGTAAGAAAAGTCAACATCTAACCATGGAACTGGCATAAATCATAAATGTATACTCATTTCGTCCGTAAAATATTATCCAAGTTTAACTATGTACAGACTTTAAAAAATAGTTTAGAAAAAATAGAGTTAAAAAAATTAATGGAATGAGGAGTCACCTATTTATATATTCATTTTATAATAGAATGTGAGTGCAAATAATTACTCTTTCCGTCACATTCAAGATGATCACATTTTCTTTTTTATTTGTCCCAATCAAAATGGTCACTTTACTATTTTGGAAATATCCTCATCTCTCCTTTCTCCCAGAATATTCAACTATTTTTTTTTCTCTACTTTATTCCACCTAACAACATTTCCTAAAATCTCGTACCATTCAAGAATATGGTCATCTTGAATGGGACGGAGGGAGTAGTCGAAAGTAATGTCCATTTACAAAAAACACTACTAGTAAAAAAGCAAAGTGAATAAATTTTTACGGATGGACTAAAATAGCAAATTGGACAATAACCGAGGGAGTACTGTTTCTGAAACAAAGTTTTCTTATTTGAAAAAATTAAAAATACTTTGATTTGAGAAAATTTTTAAATATTTGTGGCTGTGGTCTAAACAATCACAGGAAAATAAAAAAAATTATATTTTTTTAATTTTCCAACAAATATCCCCCATTTTTTAGAATTAAGGAAATAATTTGATCCGAAAAGGAAAGAACGAGAGCTCGAACGCAGAAATGGAGGCGGCAATGGGATTGATGCGAAGAATTCCGCCCAAGCACTCGGAAGCGGCGCTGTCTGCATTGTTAAGCCTTTTGCCGCACCACTCTGGCGATCTGCTCTCGCAAGTTGACCAGCCTCTTCAGGTGAAATTTGCGCAGTCTGTGTTCGATTCTATTTGTAATAGTTCAATTGGATTAATTCGATTCGACTGCATCTATATCAATATATATGTCCAGGCGGATGCTCGAAATCATATGGAGTGAGAATTTTATTGGAGATTAAGAGGATAGGGGATTTGACTTTTGGAGGTTGTGAATCAGTCTTTTTTCTGTGTTTTTGGGGGAAAATATGGTAGTGTTGGCGGAATTATTATGGCGCTGTATAGGGCATATGTGACTCTGGATATTGTGTTCCTAATCAGTAATTGTATGAATAGCTCAAAATGAATTGTGTTTTAGGTTATGATTCGGTCTTACATGCTACAAAAGAAGCTCAAGCAGCTTATTCGTTTGAAGGTTACTGAATATGTGTAGAGCTGGAAATGAAATAACTTCTTTGAAGTTTGAGAATATACTTGGAAACTGTGAAAAAATACAGGAGAGTATTTTATAGTATTTGAGAGTCGAGACGAATCACTCTAGATAGAGCAAACATAAGGAGATAGATAGAGTGAATATATGCAGATGTTTAGCTCTTTTTTTTGTCATGTTTGGTATTATAGTAGTACTTTGATAGGAGGACCTTCACTTTAAGGAATGTATGACCTTACTGCTTACTATCATAATATACCATTAATAAGTGCTTACACACTCTCTCAATTGGTTGCATTTACTCAACATCAGGCTGTAAACTTTGTGGTGGTTAGATATGTGTTAACTGTAAAGTGAACAAAATGACTTGTTTAGTAGTAAGCATTCTAGTTCAGTATATATAACCATCATACGTTTTTGTCACTCTCCATAAATGTTATATGTCGAGAACCAACACAGGATATTTGTGTTACGTTATATAGTCCCTTTTACTCTTCACCCATAGCTTGGGACTTCCAGACATAATTGTTTATTATTTATCACAAACAGCTATTAATTAGGTTATTTTGCTAAACATAATGTTGTTCCTCAGGTTTTATGTGATGTTGATAGTGGGAAGGAGTTCATATTATGCGAGTATAACAGAGATGCAGATTCTTACAGGTATGACGTGTGCGCTAGTGTATGCTTCCACTAGATCTTGTGAAATATCATCAAGGGCCAAGGACTTATTATGTTTATGACGAACAATTTAACAAATAAACTGGAGCTTGGACCATGAAGCATTCGAAAGCAAATGTTTTTTGTCTTGTTTTTATCTTGCCAGCCCTTACCTGAGATTGTTATTTTGGTTGTTTCTTGTTTTTGCTCCTGAAGATCACCTTGGTCAAACAAATACCATCCCCCACTAGACGACGGACTTTATCCATCTCAAGAGCTGAGGAAACTTGAAATGGAAGCAAATGACGTCTTCACGGTTTATTGTGACCAGTGAGGTCTTTTACTTACCTCGTACTTTATTTAACTATATACAAGCTTCTTGCTACCTGCTCGAAGTTTGAATCTATAATATCATTGTTATTTTTACTTTTCATATTTCTCTCTTGTTTCTCTGAGAGCTTCAACCTGGAATTAGTTTAAGTTGAACAATCAAGTAATAGGTACTATGAAGGTGGCACTTCATCAGTATATATCTGGGAGAATGAAGATGAAGGTTTTATTGGTTGCTTCTTAATCAAAAAGGGTGATTATTTTTCTCCCAATATATATTTATTTCTTACTATTACTTTCCTTCCACTACTTATGCATTGGTTTTCCCTTTTGAAGATGGTTCGAGAACTGCAGATGGTAGAAGAGGTTATTTAGAAGAAGGGTCTTGGGAAGCAATTCATGTCATTGAGGTGTGTCATCTGACTCTCAGGTTTCCTCTTGTTGTCATAATTATGCTCATTTGTTTTTAAATTTATAGGTGGTTCCTCTAGATGAAGCAACTGCTCGTTACTGCTTGACTAGCTCTGTGATGCTCTCGTTGACCACAAATGACGAGTCCTCAGGCGCCTTCAACTTGTCAGGATCGATTAGAAGACAGGTATTTTCTACAAATGTGGCGATTTGGTATTGTTTATCTGCCTTTTCTCATAAGCATTTGCTCCTTTACTTACAGATGAATATGGATCTTCCGGTTGATGAGGGTCATCTATGCAATATGGGAAGGATGGTCGAAGAAATGGAGAGCAAGCTGAGGTACTCGTTGGATCAGGTATGTATGCAATCTGAAAACTTTACATCCATCTCTTATATGCAATTTCATCAATACGGAGTATGAGTGAAATACGTTGTGCCATTTTCAGGTCTATTTTGGGAAGACGAAGGAGATGATCTGCACATTGCGTCCACCATCTGAACTAGTTCAAACGAGCCTTCCTGAACAAATCAACAAGCGACATTCTTGAAATATATGTACTCGCTTTTGTTATTCTTGTTTCCTGGCACCAGCAGCGGTATTGCGTGTGATGTTTTGTCTATCTTGTTACTCATACTTGAATTCATTTGTTTTGAAAATGTTAGTGAGTGTTGTGTAAGATAGACTCTCCCTTTCCAAACTGTAGCATTGTTCCTTTGTAAAATGAGCTCTTGTCTTGTCTGACTGATTTTGTTATGAATGCATTGGACTAATATTGTTGTAATATGATTATTATGATCTTTCCTTAGTGAATTCAATCAGAGAGTAGTATTTTACATCAATATTAAGTCATCATCTCATGCTTAATCGATCCAGAGAGTAGTATATGATAAATGATGAGCTAAGCATTTAATATTACTCCATTCCTTTTTAAAAAATAGACAAAACTTATTTGAGGCACGAGTTTTAATATGTAGTAATTAGTAAAGTAGACATGAGAAAAAATAAGACAGGGAATAGTTAGTGGAAGGAACAAAATACAATAAAAAAATGAAAGGTAATTTAACTTGATAAGTTGTGATGTGTATATATCCCTTGCTATGTATTTTGCCACATAAGAGGATTCAAACTCGGAAGAAGTGTTAGTGCAGCGTGGGTTCCACGTCATAAACGATGGAGTATATCTGATTATTATTCATTAAAAATATCTATATTTAGACTTTCTCTAATTTTGTGAGACTGGTCCGAAATGGTAAAAACTAGTGTATTTCTAATGATGGATGAAGTATTATATAATAATCTAGTTTATAAATATGTTTTAAATTATTTTTTAATTGTGTTTATATCAAAGCTTGAGCCTACTAGTTACTACGCCTTAGTAGTTGATCTTATTGTCTAGTTTCTATAAAATGAAGATAGAAAATAAACATATCTATGATTCACAAAAAAATCTAAAATTAGGATTTATTTATACTTTTTCATACAAATTCTGAGTTTCCGTATTTCAATATTTAGCAGAATTTTTTTTGTTAATACCTCTAAAAATGTAAGTACTACTTGTTTCATAATTGGAATTTCGCCCTTTACATCAACCCGGCCCGACTTAGGCCCGATCCGAAACTCTTCATTGCCCTATTACATGATGTTGTGGAAAGAAATTGCGCAATTTCAATTCCCAAATCAAAATCCCTAAAACCATGCTGTGTTACCAAACACAAGCTCTAATTTAGCTGGTTTCTGCCCCTCTGCGATCGTTTAGCTGCCGTTCCTGGTAATTTCTCTTCTATTAGTGAAAAAGATCGATTGATTTGTTGCATTTACATTTGTAATTGTATCTCTTTTAGAAATGTGAACTTCGTTTAGTACAGATACATGTATGTTTCTGAATTCTTCAGATTGTTGTCTTGTTTCGTGGTAGCTCACATGGTGAACTGTGGTTTTTTGCTGGAGGACTAGCTTCTGATTTTGTTATTAACTTTTTTTTTGTATTTGATTAATTTATGTTGCTTTTTCTGTGTTATCAGTGGTTCTATGAATGCTTTGTAGTGCCCTTGTTAGCTATAGAGAGTGTTTTGGTAAACATAACCTGTCATATGAATATCTATCTATCTATATACCATTATGTGTGTGTATGTAATTTGATCATTAGAAATTGAAGTGAAGTAAAGGAGTTATTTGTTCCCCAGTTTCATCATTTTACTTCCTTGAAAAAGTCCTTTATGTTTCAAGTATAGTTGCATGCTTTCTTGGCTTATAAGTTAATAGCATTTTCCCTTCTTGAGTTAGTTTTAAAGATTAACTAGAAAATAGAGGATACCATGATTTGCCTCAATTACAAATCAGATGCAGTGGCAATATATTAGGTTATTAACTCCAACGAATGTTGAATTTTTAACATACATGCCGGCTCTTGGGAGCTATGCCATGGCTGTGGCAATTTGCCAAGTGCAATTCTGTGTTGTCAACCTCGTGACATACGCACAATTGGAGTTTTGTCTTGAAATTTAACTAGTTTTATGCTGCATTGTTTCGTCCTGATCAAGAACTGAATATTATTTCCTTGTATTAAGAACTTTACTATTTGAGGAATGGCGAGTTTCACCTGGATTTTCTGTGTGTTCATAGGATTCCTACTGACAAATGGATCGACCGCCACATGATTATGGTGCTCCCATGTCATATGGACAGCAACAATCTAGTAATGCACAACAGCAGCAGCAGTATGGTTTTCATCCACAGCACCAGCAGTTTCCTCCATCTGTTCACGGCCCTCCTTATATGCCCCCTCATCCCCCTGTACAGCAGTTCCCCTATCCTCGGCCAATGCAACAAAATCATCTCTATTCACATTTGCCTCACCCTTATCAACAAACACCTTCGTTCCCTCCACATGTGCCTCCACATCTTTTTCCATCACCATACCCTGGGCCTTATGAGGCTCCACCGGCCCCTGCTCCAGCCCCATCTGATCCTGAACTTCAAAAGCGCATCGACAAATTGGTTGAGTATGCTGTGAAGAACGGCCCAGAGTTCGAAGCTGTGGTCCGGGAAAGAGAGCAAGATAATCCTGCTTATGGTTTTCTTTTTGGCGGTGAAGGCCATAACTACTACCGCCATAAGCTTTGGATGGCAACTAGACCACTCATGGGTTTTAACCCTCAGTTCCCAGCTTCGATGCCAGTGTTGCATCCTCCCAACCCCATGATGAGTCCAGCTCCTATTAATGCCCCAAATGCTGCTGCTGGGGGATCTGCTCACCTGCAGCAACCTCCTTTTCCGCAGTTCTATGATCAACAGCACCCTCACCACTCTCAGCCGATGGTGGGTCATATCCGACCTGAATTTGATCAACCTCACCGACCTTTTAAAGGTCTATCTCGACCGCTTCCATCTGATGTTGAGATGGAGATGAATGGTGTTCTGAACAGTCTCACTGGCACAAAGGAGTCAATAAAAGGTGCCAAGACTTGGTTTATGCAGAGGGCTCCATTTGCTCCTGGCCTGGCTGAGGCGCTCCGAGATAGGGTATTGTCCCTAGATGATTCTGAGAGGCAGTTGCATATAGTTTATCTTGCCAATGATATCCTCTTTGACAGGTATGTTTTGATCACTTCAAGTTACCGATTTCTCAACTACTTCATCATGCTTGATTAAACATGTCCTTGTTGCATTTTTCAGATTTAACATTATTGCATGATTAATTATATCATTGCAGCATATGTTAAATTATTATCCATCATCCCTTCATTAAAAGTACTTTACGTTGCTGATATTAATTGTAAAGAATTGATAAATAAATAACAGTGTCGAGGATGATTTGAAATAAAATTAACGTTTCTATGCAAGAAAGTCTTCTGTTGAATTGAAAGAATGATGGAATGATATAAGCATCACACTCAGGAGAGTGGAGAAGTGTGTCGTCTGGATCAAGATCACTGATTCTAATTAGGAATGATTTTTGAAATATACAGCTTGCAGAGGCGGGTGAACCTGCAGGAACTCGACAACGAGGCACTTGCATTTAAGCCAGTCTTGGGTTCTATGCTTGCAAAGATATACCACAACCCACATAACAAGGATGAAAACCAGTCACGTCTTCAGAAAATCTTGCAGTTTTGGGCCTCGAAAGAAGTATATGACCAAGATACAATCTACGAGCTTGAAAGTGACATGCTGAGTGGGTTGCCACCAAATTCTTTTCCAGTTGCTCATCCCAACGCATCAGGAGATCATTCTGCTGCTACAGGTACTTTTCCCACTATCTGTCCTTTTTATCTTGTGGAAAATTAGCAATACGAGTCGTTTAATGCAAGTGCTGTAATGCACCTAACTGTTGTTGTTGCTAGCACTTGTAAACTGTCGTCTCTCTCTGCTGTAGGGATGAACCGTGCACCAAACCATATGCAATGGCAACCGGACATGCAGAGCTCCATTCCAAACATACCCAATCAAGAGTATGCAGATAAACAAGTCCCTCCTGTTTCATCTTTACCAAACCCACAATTTCATCTCTCATCAGCTCCCTCCGGTGGGTTCACTGGATCAATGCCTGTTCCATCCGCTGTTCAACCGACAAATGCACCTGCTCCTGGAAAAGTTGGTGAGAAGCTTCCCCCTTATCCTTTGTTCCCACCTGGTCTTATTCCAGGTATGGTCAGAAAGATGCAGATAGGCAGTGGGGTGCCGTACTCTCCGCTGAGCCCTCTGGACATCCCCACCATGATTCCACCTTCAAATATATCACAATCCGAGGTCCTCGATAGAGTCTCAAAGTTCTTCAGAGAGATTAAAGAGGTCAACCCTTCAGAAGGACCCATGAAGAAATCTGAATCAGCGGGTGATGATGACGACGACGATGGTTATGAGTACGAGAGAAGATCTCCGTCTCGTAAGGGAGGAGCCTGCATTCCCCCACCCCTTGGCTTGAATGTCGACCAGGATACTGGGACTCTCCCTGATGGAAGTGTAGAAAGAAAGCCCGGGTCGAGCAGTTCCGGAAGGTTGGGACTCGGGGCAACAGCAGATCCGAACGAGGCAAGCCAATACGACGACGTCTACTCTTCTTACAGGAAACAGAGAAGTACAAACTACCATACGTCCATGAGTGCAAGAGCAGCAGCAAGGTAGATGAATGATGTTGTATCGGATCTTGTCTGGTAAAATTGATGAAACTTATTTAAATGCATTTTGTTTATGTTTAAGGAATTTTAGATTTTAAATTAATGTGTCGCTATTCAATTTTTATTTTAATATTTGCATTGTTTGTTTAATCTTTTTCACGAAATGCTACACTCTGTTGCAACATCGTTTTATCCCTGGACTTTGAAACTATGCTTTTAGCTAAACTAGTGTTAACACCTGTATGCACAAGGCAAAAGATTTCTAAATAATGAAAATATATTAACTTAAAATAAAGAATATAGAGTAAATAAATATAGAAATATTATTTACAGATTTAAACTGATTAAAATAAGTATTTGTAATATTATAAAAAATTAAAGATATTATAAACAACAACAAAAAGATAATTGTCAATGAACCATTTCATATTTTAGTAGATGATTGTATACTATTTTCATTGGAATGAGAAACGTGGTTAAGTGTATTAATTGAAAAAGAAAAGTTTAAAAAAAAGATAAAAGTGTCATTTAATTTGGGACAAACTAAAAAGGAAAATGTGTCATCTTAAGTGAGTGATAAAATTTGCTAAAACTAATACTCCTACATGGCCATAACTAAAATTTTTACTAAAACTAATACCTTCAATTTACTAAAAATAATATTCCTACGCGACTATAATTAAAATTTACTAAAACTAATACCTTCAATTTACTAAAATCAATATTCCTACACGGCCATAAATTAAATTTTAAATTATCATTTGTTAATACGAAGTAGGGTTTACTTAATCCTAGTTATTTTTGGTCCAAAACATATTAGCTTAGCCCAAATTCACTTTTAGGGTCTAACGACATTTTTCAATTCCTCCCAATAGCACTTTTCAATTCCTCCCAGCGGCGCCTCTCTTTCTTAGTTATTTCTACCTCTTTCACGCCACAAATTTTACTCCAGATTCCTTGAGTTTGTTTTGTTTGCTAAGAATATGGAATGCGTATAATGTGGAATAAAAAAAATATGGAATGCGTATGATGTGGAATTTTACTCATAGATAATATTTTTGGATTAAAAAATTATGCTCCACTTACATATTATAAGATTATAATGAAATAACAATTTAATTAAATTTCATATCACAATATGGGCGAATATATGAGAGAATATTAGTAGCAAACATTTTCGTATCTTTATTGAGAGAATATGAGAGAATATTGGCAGCAAACATAAATGAAATTACAATCCAATTAATTTTCGTATCTTTATTGCGCAATTGAATTTATAAAAACACACAATTTAGCACAATTGAAAATCTATCATTTTAAGATTCTAAATAAACAATGCTTATAAACAAAAAATCAATATCTAATGTCTAAAATATAAAAAATTAATACTATTTATATAATACTCTTTTCGTTCCCTCATAGTCGGGGAAAATTTTTTTGGCACAGTGTTTGAAAGGAATATTTAGTGTATTAAAAAGAATAGATATACTCTCATTAATTTATTAGAATGATGCAATCGATTTACATTTCCTTATGTACTTGAAAAATTGAAATAAACCGAGCGACTATATTGTCATATCTTCTATTAATCTATTGTATTTGATAGATGTTAATGTATATGTAATTTAGTAGTACCATCCAAACTAATTAATATGGTTAGACGTTAAACGACTACATGAAGTATAAATAGAGACAAAGCAAAAGACAGAAAATGTTTACAAAAAGTAATATAATTATTTTGGGTTCTTCTATATATATATATATATAATGAAAAAATAAATTGTCCATTGTACAAAACAAAAGTTCAATCAAAGATAATAAAAAAAGTCCAAAAGTTACATCAATTATATAGCTTCTTGAAGAACTTTTGCACAAAATTTAAACAAAGTAGTGATTCAAAAGTGTAAAGCTCCTTCAAACAAAATTTGATTATGATATTATGATTTTCTTAATTTTAATAATACATAGTGTATTAAGTTAATTTAAATTATTGTTAGATTATAATTATTTAGAATTAAATAAATAAAAATAGAATAAAACCTTAAATTATATCCCATAAAATTGATAGTATATGATATGGAGTATTAATACATGTTTGAATTTGCGGTTTTGATTTTAAAATTTTCATAATTTTAATTTCTTTAAATTTTTAATTTTTTTAGTGTTAAACTCAGATCATATAACCGTATGTTGTTAAAATTTTAAAGCTATTTTAATATTTTCTTCCTAACTCTTTAAATATAGATAATATTAATAAAAATGAGTTTATGATTATTTATATTCTTAATTTTAAATCTCAATTAGTTGACAGTATATGATACAATAAAATATTTTAAAATGTAAGTAGGAGTCTCATCCAATTATTTTCACAGTATTATACAATTCCTAAAATTATGGAATATGATCTTATTTTTTGGAAACAAATAAAGTAATACGTGTACATCTTGATATATTGATGATGGAAACAAAATAGTGCATATTTCATGGTATTATTAATGTTAGTAAAATAGTCTCAATCTAAAAAATAGTTATGTCATAGGCTATATCCACAAAACTTGCAATAATATAAGAATAATTGATTTGATTTGATTTTCCTAATTTGTTTTTGTCATTGTCTCTTCCGTAAAAGAGTACTCCTAATTGGTGCATAAATAAGTACTCCTAATTGAATGGAATATTTAATTTGATTTTTCTAATTTGAAAATTTCTAGAGCCCAAGCCCAAGCCAAGTCCTTGACTCAAAACCCTAACATCACTTATTACATATAATTAGATATAAAACCCAATTTAAATTACATTTTTATAAATTTTTTCAAAATCATAAAATCCAGCACAAATAAGCCCAAATAATACATTCCAGAAACTAAAATTTCAACACAAATAAACCTAAATAAAAGTATACTACATTAAATAAAATTTCCTACAAACCCTACACAAAAATGTGGCGCCTCCCTCTTTCTCTCATCCAAATCGGCGCTGCACTCTCCCTTCCCATCTCCCCTTTCTCTCTCAGTCGGCATCGCCGCCGCCACCCTTCCTCCGGCGTCCTCCTTTCTCTCTCACTCTTTCTCGAAGCTCTCTCCTTCCTCCGTCACGCCTTCCTCCCTCGCGGCGCTGCTCTGCTTTACTCGCCATTGCCGTCGCCTCACCCGGCTGCCCTGCCGCTCGTTTCACGCCTCCGCTATCTTGCTGCCGCCGTTGTCGGTAAAGATCGGATCTTTGAAGGTGGCGGCTCACTTTCTCGTATTCAGTCGCCGCCACTGCCCTGCCTCCATCAGCCATGCCGCCTTCGTCACCCAGCCATCCCGCCTTCGTCACCCATCGTCGGAGCTGTCGCCGGATTCCAAGATTCATGCTATGCTGCAATAAAAAATAATTATCAGTAAATCAATCAATAAAAATGCAGATTCAATTTAAGGTGTGTGCATGTATAGGTGTTTTATCTTGTTTGAGAATCACTGTTTCATTAGAACCATTTTTTCGTCCAATAATATTTGTTTCTTTTCTGTCCAATAGTTGCCATTTTTCAAAATGACAAAAGGGTAAATAAAATAACTTTAGATTTTCCCTCTAAAAAGAATAAAAATGTCTTTTCATCAAACTGTCACTTTAGATTAAGATAGAAGCGTACTTGAAATTTACAAGTAGATTTGTGTGTATGTAATTATGCATATATACATGATCAAAATTAATTAAACGACTATGTTATTGCATAACTAAGATTTTAAACAACATCTAATTAATTATAACGTGGGTAGTGCTTGATTCTCATTACTTTTGATCAAATTAGTGATATTTAATGATTGGTCAATAGTACGACATGCTTGCCGTTTTTGATAAACCAGCAAGTCCTACAGCCGTATACCCTACTGTATGAACGAAAAGTGTAAAAAATGCCCTTTTTATGTTCTTGGAAATAGCAACGGGGTATAGCCTGTTACCCAAAACGTCGAACTTCGCAATGGTGATACTAAGAGTGTCCACTATACAGGAGCCGCGGCCGGGCCACAGGAGAGTCGCGAGCCGCGATTCCGCGGAGTATCTACGGAAGCCAAATGCCGATGAGTGCCAGAGATTGATAAATATGCACGGACGAGTGCATAATTTTCCGGGGATGATGGGCAGCATCGATTGCATGCACTGGGAGTGGAGGAACTGCCCGGTTGCTTGGAAGGGGCAGTTCACATCTGGATTCAAAGGAAGACACCCAACAATGATACTGGAAGCTGTTGCTGACTACCGACTGCGAATCTGGCATGCCTATTTTGGTGTCGCAGGGTCGAACAACGACATCAACGTACTAGATTCGTCCCATCTCTTCAATGATGAGTGTCGGGGTGAGGGTCCGACGGTCAGATTCATGGCCAACGGGACGCAGTACAACAGGGCATACTACTTAGCCGATGGAATATACCCTTGTTGGCCCGTATTTGTCAAGACGATCCGGCAGCCGGTTTGGCCGAAACAATCCTATTTTGCGGCCAAACAAGAGAGTGCTAGGAAGGACGTTGAGCGTGCTTTTGGTGTCCTCCAATCGCGATGGGGCATTCTTCGGTGCCCGGTTCGACAATGGCACGAAAATGATGTCGCCTCCATCATGTATGCATGTATCATATTGCACAATATGATAATAGAGGACGAAGGATATTCTGCAGAGAACTGGGCACCGGAAGAGGGTGCAAGTACGAGTCACGGTGTTGCAACCGCCCCACTGCAGATGGGTGTACCGCGTAGTGATGCATACTTGATCCAACGGTTCGCCGATATGCGGAGGGAAACATCACATACAACACTGCAGGCTGATATGGTAGAAGAGGTTTGGAATCGTAGGGGAGGAGGGCGTAGAGCGTGATATGCGTTGGGAAAGTAGTTTATTAGAAGTCGAGAATTTTCGTTGTATAATTTTACCCCTTTGTATAATACAACGAAGATTTTGTTTTAATTTTAGTTCGTATGCATTTTTTCAATTATTATTGTAGTAGAATTAAAATATAAACAAAATGGAAAAAATAAAAATTTTGGTGGCTTGGCCATGTCCACTATAGTGGGAAACATGGGCATTGGTGGCCCGGCCACGATTTTGTGGCCTGGCCACACTTTGTGGCTTGGCCCGGCCATGTATAGTGGACACCCTATTAGAGCATCCGCAATGGTCGGCTAGCGACCGGCTAGCCGATTCGTCGCGCTAGCCGATCGGCTAGCCGAACCATTGCAATCGGCGAGGGCGATTTCGGCGAGCGGATCGGCGTGGGCTGGCCGATCGCTCGTCGCTGGCCGAAGCGCTAGCCGATCGGCTAGCCGCCATTGTGGAGGCCCGATCGGCCAGCGCCGATTTTCAATTTTTTTTTTTAAAATCATATATAAACGCGATTTTCGTTTCATTTTCATTTGCACCACTTGTTTTAACGAGTTTTCTCTCTCTCTAACTTTCTGTACAAGAGCATCATCGAGTGATGGATCACAACAACGAGTCCAGTCCGGCGACGAGCGGATCTCAGACTCCCACAGTACCCGTGGGATCTGGATGGGGGCAGATGGGCCCGGGGTTTAACATCCCTTGGAATCAGATGATGGGGATGATGGCTGGTGCGCCGGGGGGGCGATGGGGGGGAACCAGGGGGGTATGCCGTGGGGGATGCCGGGCGGCGGGCAGGGGAGCGGCGGGCAGTCAGCGCCCGGGTGGGGGGGTATGCCCCAGATGCAGCAGCAGATGATGGGGATGATGTGGCAGGGGGGGATGCCGGGGGGATGCCGGGGGGGGTGCAGGGGTCACCGGGAGGGGACGCGGTATATCGGCCCTCGCTTGATTTTTTGACGGCTTCGTCTCACACGTCGACCCCGGTGGAGACGCAGTTCTCTGGCGATGACCTTCTGTCATTGCATGATATGGGGATCGATCTCGGGGACGATGATACTCCCGTTCCAGCGACGCCGGCCGCGCCGAAGAAGAAGACGAGGGGGAAGGGGAAGGGCAAGGCGGTCGGCGAGTCATCGCAGCCCGCTGCCACTGGCCGGAGGAAGTGGACGGAGGATGAGTACGCCGGGGTGGCCAAGGGGTGGTTGGAGGTGTGCGACGATCCACCGGTTGCGAACAACCAGCGGGTCGTCAACATGTGGGCGAAGATCGAGTGCGCCTATAAGAGGCACTGCCCGCACGGGAAGGACTTCAGCAACGAGGAGGTCCGGAAGGGGTGGGAGCGCACCAGGGCCGCGGTGGGCCGTTTTGCGAATTTGTACGCCAACGCCCTCCGTCAGCTCGGAAGTGGGCAGACTGGAGGACGACGCCCGGAGGATAGCCGCGAGTCAGTTCCCCTTGGAGGGGAAGTATAAGGAGTTCACCTTCTGGGAGTGCTTCTTGTTGTTGAAGGACTCCGAGAAGTTCCGGGCGGGTGCGACGCTGGGTGGCCGAAGAAGCAGCGACTTAACTATAGCGGCGACTACAGCGGCAGCAGCGGCGGATCCCACGACCTCCCCCGGATGCCGAGGAGTTTCCATCCCCTCCTTCATTTATCGGTCGCCACCGCCCGGCCGGGACGTAAGCGGGCGCAGCGGGCCGCGAGGGGCGGATCCCCCTATCGCCCCGCGAGGTCCAGCCTCCTCCGCCCTCCCACCCGCCCCACTCGAGTACACTCTCCATTCGCGTAACCAAACGCGGGCTCAGATGTTACAGGTCTTCCGAGAGTGGAAGAACGCCACTAACCCCACGGAGAAGAGGTTTCTTTACAAGATGCTCGAGAGCATGCGTGCGATTTAGAGATCGCGAGGTCACGGCTGGGGGGTTCCGACGTGGGCTCAGATACCACGGGTGGGTGGCGGCAGCGGCGGCGGCGACGACGAGGACGACGGCGACGGCGATGAGGAGTAGAGAGTGGCGGGGCTCGTGTGTTGAAGTCTTTTTTTTTAAAAAAAAAAATCATGTACTTTTTTTTAAAATCTTTGTACTTTTTTTTAATGGAATGGATTATTTTTCTCGTATATGTGTCGTAAATTTAATTCCGTATATCATAATTTTAATTCCGTAAATGTAGTATATTTTGAATTGTTTTTATTGCGGCGGCTGGCCTATGGCGGCCTAAATCTGACATGGCAGATGGTTCTTTTAGTGTTGCTGACATGGCAGGGGGGAGAGAATTACTGGCCTATGGCTGGCCTAAGCACCATTGTGGATGCTCTCATGCAACGCCATGTAAAGTTTTAATTTCCTTTGCTTAAACTCCAAAAATAAAAGAAAAATTAAAAAAAAACTCATAGTCGATCAATCCGAAAACAGTCTCGAATCAATCTGTTAATTCCAGGAAACAACGGAAACTTGATATTCATAGATTGATGACCACCGCGAATTCCAAGTGGCGGCGGATTGAAGAGCGGGGCTGAAGAGAGGGGTTTTCAGATGGGGTGGGGTAGGGCGGTGTACGAGGGAGTGGTGGTGGTGGGGTCGCTGCTGCTGCTGGGATGGGGCGGCTTGTGGTTCCTGAATCGCCGCCTTTACAAGGAGTATGAGGAGAAGCGGGTGTTGGTGCAGATCATATTCAGTGTTGTGTTTGCCTTCTCCTGCAATCTCTTCCAGCTTGTCCTCTTCGAGATTATTCCCATTCTCTCCAAAGAGTAACCAATTTCTTTATTGTTTATAGTGTTTTCCCCCAATTTTTTGAAGTGAAAAATTTCCTGATTGTGAAATGCTTCGTATTTCCCTCTGCTTTTGCTAGAGTAGTTTTAATTGGACCATGTTACCTAGTTTTGGTGTAATTGAAGCTGAAAGGCGTAGGATTAAATTTTGGTTGTGGAGAGAAGTTGCTATTATTGCATATTTTTATGGATGCTAGACCTAGGATTTTACTAGAACCCCCATATTCAGATCACATACTCTGTTTGAACTAATGAGCGAGTTTGGCTAGGATCTGATTCATGTGTGATGCTTGGTGTTCGTCTACACGTAAATTTTGAGGAGTTTGATCTGATCTGAGATTGTTTTACTGTCTGCAGGGCTAGGTGGATGAATTGGAAGGTGGATTTGTTTTGTTTGATAATGTTGCTTGTGTTCATGTTGCCATACTATCATTGCTATCTGATGCTTTCGAAAAGTGGCAAGTTTGGGAGCTTTTTATAGATTCAGTATTTGGTTTCTCTCCATTCTAGCCTTTTATTCCTTGTGCTATCATCAATGTACATACATATGTAGGCTTCCAGTTATCGACTGATCGTTCTATTATCTGCTATTGCTTCAGGTGTTAGGAAGGAACGGGCCTCTCTTGGTGCTGTTTTATTCTTGTTGGTTTATCTTTATGGATTCTGGCGACTGGGTATTCACTTTCCAATGCCTTCTCCAGATAAAGGTTTGGATTTTCTTTGATGGCACCAAGGGCTTCGAAGTATCACCTAAGCACCTTCCTGATCATCTTCTTTTTTTCTCTATAAAATGCGTGTTTGGTTCAATCACCTCGTCGTGTGGTTAACTATGTTAAACTACTGGTTTCCTTCAAATGTAACTACTTCATATATGCACCTTCCTGATCCTATTGTGTGTGATACAATATAATTTTATTGTCAGGATTCTTCACCATGCCTCAATTGGTGAGCAGAATTGGGGTCATTGGAGTGACTGTCATGGCTATACTTTCAGGTTTTGGAGCAGTCAATCTGCCTTACAGTTACCTTTCTCTCTTTATTCGGTAAGAATCATATGAGAATATGTGACTTGAATTACTCGAGCATACTGGAAAATCTGAATCTCCTTTTGCATAGTTCGCGTGGAATGGAACCTTTTCTTTCCTTTTTGTGTGCATGTGTGTTTATTTGTATTGTCAATGCTTAATATTGATCAGCTAAAATGTCTTAGGTATCGGTCATAGAACAACAGCAATATTTGTTTTTCGTATCTGTTTTGTGTTGAGCCCCCTGAACCTCTAAACCTAAGGGACAATATTGGGACTAATAATATTGATGTATCTTACATGCACTTGTAGCTCTTTTTTGAAGGATGTTTGGTCTACTTTGGATGTGTGTACCTTTAATATATTGTTTTCTATGGTTCTCAGCACAGTAATATAGTGCTTTAATGTATTTTTCTTTTCATTTGAAGAGAAATTGAGGAAACAGAAATTAAGGGAATTGAGAGGCAGCTGATGCAGTCAATAGAGACTTGCATTTCCAAGAAGAAGAAGATAATTCTTTGTCAAATGGAGATAGAGCGAAAACAAGGGTCTGAAGAGGTTTACTTACCTTTCTGTTTATCCAATATGCATTGTTTATTTTTGATTAATTACTCATTGACATTGTTGGGTTCATTTGACATTGCTTTCCCAAAATCCTATTCTAGTTTTACGGAGGATGTTTTTCTCTTTATCATAGTTTCTTGTTCTATCCCCTACTGCTTGTGGCGTGACTTTTTGAGTCTAACTACTGGTATACTTTAATGTGACAGAAATTAAACAATAGGTCCTTCCTAAAGCGGTTAGTCGGCACAGTTGTTCGATCTGTACAGGATGACCAAAAGGAGCAAGGTTAGTAATTGTTACATATGTATTCGGGTGTTAATTCTTTGTGTTTTGCTTTCTTACCTTTTCCATGTTATTGACTCTCTTTGTGTAGATATCAGAACCTTGGAAGCAGAGGTACAAGTTTTAGAGGAGCTCTCGAAGCAACTATTTCTGGAAATCTATGAGCTTCGTCAAGCTAAGGTATGCTAAATATGTAAAATTGAAAGCAATTGTGAACTGGACTCATTTTTATTTTATTGTGAATTGTGTTCTCTTTCATCTCTCTTATTCAGGAAGCCGCAGCATATTCTCGAACCTGGAAGGGTCACATGCAGAATCTCTTAGGCTATGTTTGTTCAGTATATTGTGTATATAAAATGTTAAAGGTAATGTGATTTGCAATGTTTCAACTTTTTCAAGACTAAATCCCTGGATATTCTCTAGTACTGACTGCTGCTGAATTATATGTGTTTCCTTTATTGTGCAGTCATTGCAAAGTGTTGTATTCAAGGAGGTAATATACTGATTCTGTTTCATTTATCTCCTAGTTCTTCTATTTAGTATTATGATGGGACGTCCACCTCAAATTATACTATTTCAGATTTGAAAATTGTAGTCTAATGTCAAGACTTGTTTCAGGCTGGTTCTGTTGATCCTGTTACAAGGACAATCAGCATCTTTCTGCAGTTTTTTGATATAGGCATCAACGTAACTTTATTATCACAGGTTAGTTTTTCCTATTCAAATCTTCGACAACTTCCTCTCGTTTTTGTAGCAAGCAATGTCTATATATCTCAAACATGAAGTGTCAAATTATAGTTATTTTGTCAGTCTGCTGCAGAAACATTCTTATCTTGTGATGCGTAAACTTGTTGAAGGGTACAGTATCAAAGTGAAAAAATCACCTTCTTAATACATAGGGGATCACTGTTAAACGCCTTAAGAACAGCCTAATTTTATCAGTATAGGGCAGCGAATAATGTCCAGTGATCTTTACCTAATTACATTAGTAGTCTTCGCTTTATATAATGCTTTCAATCCTTGTTTGCAGTACGTTTCCCTACTATTCATTGGGATGATGATAGTCGTATCTGTACGGGGATTCTTATCCAACTTGATGAAAGTAAGTTTTACTCATTTTCCTATATTGCTGATCAGTATCTTATATTGCTGTCACCTAACTCTATGGCATTCGAACCAGTTCTTTTTTGCAATTTCGAGAGTTGGGAGTGGATCCTCAAGTAACGTTGTCCTTTTCCTGTCCGAAATAATGGGAATGTATTTTGTTTCTTCCATACTATTAATCAGGAAAAGCTTGGCCACTGAGTACAGGTATAATAATCTCTTAAAACCGACCTTTTCTCATTCAATCGTAGTTAATGGAACACTGGAACTAGCTGTGTGACTAATGCTGATCGCCGTGACTTATGATTGTCTAGTTTTACCTCAACTCGACTGCACTTGTGCTTGTTCTAGCCTGACTATGGAGCTTCATGTATCTTGATCTTGTGTCGTAATGTCTGAAGTGATGGTCGTTTTGTTTGCAGGATGATCATAACTGATGTGTTGGGTGGTGACATACAGTTCGACTTCTACCATCGTTGGTTCGACGCGATATTTGCAGCAAGTTCTTTCCTCTCTCTGGTTTTGCTCTCTGCTCATTACACTTCTCGGCAGGCCGACAAACATCCCATTGATTAATTTCTATTTTTCTTCCTTTTTTTACCAAAAATCCCTCTAGTGTGGGTTTATATAGAGCCATATAGATGTCATATTTACTTCTAATTAGAGGTTATGCTTATTCTTTTTTTTTTAAGTTGCATTTTATCTCAAAAATTATCCTATAATAATCTCTGACCTATCTACAGTATTAAGTTTAGCCTATGATGCTCCATTTCATCTTTATTAACATAGACTATAATTCAACAAATTGATTTAGTAATTAGTAAGTAAATACTAGTAGTATGATGTAATGTCGATAGTGTCAAGTATCAAGTAAATAAGTCATGAAACTATATTAGCTCCAAAATTTAGTGATTGCAAAATTAGAATAAAGGATTAATTATGTTGCAAATTTAAAATTCAGTGAAACTCTAGAAATTTAGAGCAAATTTAATTAAAATTAAATCAGCTTTGATTGTAGGTACAATTCAAGGACTCTGTACCTAAATTTATTTCCTTCCCTATTTGTAAATTAAAAGAAGGCGAGGAATAATAATGCAAAGCTAAATTAAGTAAACAAAATCTTCACTTTAAAAAACAAAGAAGCAAATTAAAAAAATGAAACAAATTAGCTAAAACCTAATTATTTCATAAACCCCAAATCACAATATCCTATTCTTAAACCCAATCTCAAAGAAGCCAATCAAATCATCAACATCATAGACAATCTCAACTGTAATGATCAGTAAACTCAAAAATTTGATCTTCAATCAATTCCATAGTTTAATATCGTCAAAAACAAGTCGATAACACCTTATTCGTAAACAAGAATTAATAGAAAAAATTGCAAATACAACCAAATAAATAAAAAGCGATTTTTTTAACTCACTACTCATTCAGTTGCTGGAGCTCAGCTTTCAATTGCTCGATTTTGAGCCCCATCGCCCGCTGAATCGACCCCCTCTCGCTCTCCGGCAGCCTCTGCAGCAGCCCCTCGTACAATTCCAGAACCTCGCCGACGGCTTCCCGCGCGCACTCCGCCTCTTCGTTGAAATACACGGTCTCTTTTGAGTCCATCGCCGATTCTATCTCCTCGCGAGCTTCCGCGAATTTGAGGTTGATTTTGTCGACCTCCCTGTCGGTTTCACCGCTGAATCGTCTCCAATTGTTAGGAGCATTGAAACGTGCAGCTGAATCTGCGATTCTCGGACGCCAAAATTGATGGAATTCGCGTCGATTCGAGAGAGTCGTTAGGGTTTGTACTGGAAATTGGGATTTAGGGCGTGTAGATCTTCCAATTAGGTTTCTGTGAAGGAATTTGGAGAGAGAAAGAGATGAACGACGAAGCATGTTGGTAGATTTTTCTCTCTTTTTTTTGGTTGAATTTTTGAAGCGTTTAAATTTGACGTAGTTAGTAAGCTAGAATATGATGAGAAGAAGAAGAGAACAATAAAAAGGGAGAAAATTGATTTCCGAATTTTAAATACAATAAATGGGCTATTGGGCCCAACTCTCAAATGGGCCAAGATAGCCCATTAACTAGTCGAATCCAATTTTGTATCCAAATTGATGTGAGAACGAAACGACGCCGCTTTGGTACTGTCAATCCAGTTCATTTGTTTGGATTCGCGTTCTATTTTTTTTGCTAAAAAAGGAGAGAAGGTTTGAATATTTTGCTGTTACTATAGTCTGTAATTATCTTGATTGTGCATTTCCTAATCATTAATTTGCTAGTGAACATAAAATGCAAATATGATCCTAATTAATATGTAATCCTTCCATCCATCTATACTTGTCGCATTTTTAATCGAAAGAGAAATTATATATATTACACAAAATAGATTAAGATATTTAACTCATTTTTGACAAATTGGACATTTAATATTGGATAAAAAGAGAGTACACTATATTTAAAAACGTATATTTGCATGATTACGAAAATATTCATCAATTTCATAATCTATTAACTAGTTCAAAATATCACAAAATTCTCCCAAAGATAGACAAATTCCACTAGCAAATTTGAAGTGATGCATATATTAAGATTTACATACAAAAAGGGTGCACATTGTATTCTTTCTCCAACTGAACTATGCCAAATTTTGCAGTCTCTACACTTACTTGCATAATTCTTGAATTTATATAAATATATATATGTAACAGACACTCTTCAGAATTTATACTAAACAGCTCTCACACAAAAGCAAGGTTGGATCATCATCACATGCTAAATCATTGACACAATGATAAATATAATAGAACAGCTGCAAATACATACACGGGCCATTTTTGGGCGTTCGTAGCAGCCTCAGCTTTGCCGCCAGCTGCGCTCCTCCCTCAGGCTCCGCCCTCGCCTGTACTCAATCTCCGCATCAGAATTGGACGAACCAAACTGGTATTTCCGGCCGTTTCTAGGAGCCCCCATCTTCGAGTATATGTCCTCATCATCGCTTAGGAGGGGGCTCGTTGGCAGCCCTCGCCCAGAACTGTGCTTTTCTGGGCCTTGATCTGAGATATAGAGAGAACCGATGTTATCACCAAGAAACGACGCCATAGCTAACAATTTTCTCGTTCATGAGAATTCGTTAGGGGTTTATTTTATAAGTATGATGTATAAGATTGACAATACGTATGATTGAGTATTTGAAGGATTATGCGAACAATTAAGCTGAAGAATGTGTAATCCGTCGTATAGTCTATACTTTCGTTATCAATCTAAGCTATCACCCTACGTCGATACTACCTATAAGAGACGAGCGAATTTTCAGACAAAGAATCAAACAAGCTCGGTGTAATCCAACTTAGTCTGGTTCTTGTAACTTCATACGGATTCGAAATAAGTGAAGATAGAAACAGGTAAGTATAGTTTACCTTCGAGATGAGCGAATCCTGCATTTAAGATGTTTCCGTCCCCGGATGATTTGTCGGGCGTGAGAGGGTTCATGCTGAAGGACTCATCCGACACGTTTGATATCTCGACATAATGTGTTGTGGTGACGATTTCGTCAGCACTGAATCCAAAAGAAGCCCTATAAGCTTCCAGTTCCTCAGGATCAGGTTTGGGAACTTTTGGCTGCCTGTTTTGGTGGCCATTTCCGGCATTCGAGTAAGCATCCGTTTCTCGGGAGACGCTTATCCGACCACCGGAATGAGAAAGCGACGACTGGTCGAGGTAGAACTGCGCGAACGTCTCGGGGCAGAAGAAATTGGAATCCTGGCGCGATTTTCCGGCACCGCCGGCCTCGATCGCGATATACCGGCCCGACCCGGATTTTGAGTACACAGGCTCTTTCGAAGGGATCGAAGGACTCCAGTGAGAGGGGAACTCCTTCTCGGGCGTTCTAGAAACAGGCGATCTGAGGGCACTGGCTGGGCTTCCGGGGTAGAGCGAATACGTGGAGTGAAGATCATTTGCAGCGAAGTAACTGTGCTTATCAGCGCCTTTCATATTGGCGGACGACGACAGGAAATGGGCGTAAGGCACGTCGGGTGAAGACGGAGTAGTCAAATGCGCCAACTCAGGCGGAGGAGTTAAAGGAGCTGTAGATGGCTCGGTTGTGAAAGTCGAGAACACAGGAGGAGATACCAGCTGCGTCTCGTGGGCGTATGGACCTGTGACAAACATAGTAGACGACGGATTACCGGGTGAGTTGGCAGACAAGAAACAGCTGGGCGACTGAGCTGTAGACTGGAGTGCGGAATTTGAGAAGGAAGCAGGCGAAGACGGAGGAGCATAAAGTGATTGAGGGATTCCAGTTGTCTGATTAGGCAGTCCAACGGCTTGAGGCCCGTTTGGCTGATTCGACGCTTGGTTGCCTTCGGGCATTCTTGATGCAGGCACGATCCGTTTCCCACCTTTATTTTTACCAAAACAAGAAAGTCCAGTCCAACAACCTCCCCACCTCTTGCGCTACAAATAAAGTAAATAGTTAGCCATAAGGTGAAATTAAACAAAGGAATGCTTTAAAGGGGAACATAATCAGATCCACAATTTGTGGAAATATGATTCTAACAAATGAATCTAAGCAGAGAATCTGTATGAAATAGGCATCTTTCAAGGCATGGACTATGTGAACTAAGGAAAATTTACCATTCTCAGTGAATGTAACATTTTCTGTATTAAATATAGCCGCTTACAGCACAAAAACGCGGATCTAAAACAAATTAACTGATGATTTGAAGAAAAATAGACGCCAAGTTATACGCAATACAGAATTACAGTCAGATTCGAAGCACCAACTGCGCATTGATCCACGTGGCAGAAGTTAAAATGGCTATTTCTAAAGGCGCTCACTTCGGGATGCCAACTCAATAACTAAGATGAAACCTTTTCTTCTTTGGTATCTTTATGAATTAAGGAAATACTATGCAACATTCCATTTTCCGAGTCTTTATCAGTATAATCATGTCATTACACAAGTAAACGATTAGGCCATTGGCGGTTCTACAGTATCTAACACAACACCATACTAGTGGCTCGATAACTAGAACGAAAGAAGCATAAATACAGCTCCACACAGGTCACGATAACAAAAGCTTCAAAGCAAGACCGTGCAGTAATTTTTCACATCTTTTTGCCCCAAGCATGCAATCAATCGAAGGCGGAAACATGAAAATCATTGGGTTCATAATGCAATATACCCGAGATGCCCGTGCTTGCTGCGGCTGCAGAAACCTTATCTGCTCTGACGCCATGGGCAAGTCGGCTTTGAGGGCACAATGCAACAAAATCCTTTTCGCCAACAGCTTCTGATTCAATAGTATCCACCTACTCACAAATTGCAAAGGGACACTTTGGAACTCTTTTACCTCCTCTCTGTGATTCAAAACACAACCAAATTAGAAATCAAGAACACTGAACAAACATGCTAAAAGCTCTAAAAATGTTATTTACATAAATCAACCAGCATCATTTACCTAATTTATAGAACTGGCCAACAAAGTAAGTTCCAAAGAATCAACTTATTTTAACCTTTGTTTTTGGATTTTACTCTAAACCTTAAAACTCCCACAATAGAAGCTCAAATACTTCCAATTCAAGCCCATCCAGATATTGGAACTTGTCATTGAGTTTTTGTCAGATGCAACAACAAATAATTCCATTCCAATTTTGGACTCAAATATATGCATAAATTTTAGTTTCAAAATATGATGAAAGCGACCCCACTACAAATAAAAAGAATAAAATTCCTGTTGTCACCAACAGCAAGAATTTTCCAAGGATGACAATACTCACCTACCCTCCAACATCACTCATTATCCAAACAACATCAACAATAAGTAAAACTCCAAGCTTCAAACTTTAATCTTTTTTTAACAAAATGCAAAAAACCCATTTCAATAAACACGAAAACAGCGAGGCCCATCGAATCAAAACTACCAAAACGGAAATACAGGAGACGAATTTCACTACCTGAGCTGAGAAAAACGCCTCACATTTCCATAGCTGAGATCTGTAGAAGAAGCTCAGTGATAGTCGGCAAATGAAGAACGATTCTGTGTGAATGTGTGAGAGAGAGAGGGGGAAAGGGAGAAAAGCAATGGCTAGATCTAATCTGTGTAATCTGTAGGCTGGTTTCTCTCTTTTTTTGTTCTTTTCGATTGATTGTTGTGTTTGCTAAAACTGCTTTTCTTTTTTCTCCTTTTTGTAAAAATAAAAAGAAAAAGGATGATGAGTGACGTGGGGATTTGTGATTGGTTGGTTTTGCATGTGGGAGAATCAATAATTCTTTTTTTACCTTTCTTTTTCACTCGAGGGTTAAATTTAATTTATCTTTTAATTGTGTGTATAGTACTGTATCAATATTTTTCTTTTGGAATATGTATAATACGTAAATGTTACAGCAACAAGATCCTAATATTTTGTAGTATTAAATACCACTATGGCATACAATAAATGTAAGTATGTTACATGGTGCAAAATAGTACAAACAAAATCTTCATTACATTGAACGTGACACTACATAGAAATAAATTGAAGTGTATATATGTCATATTCGATGTATTTTTCTCTTCAATATGAGAAAAGGATAATTTAACTTTGGATGATTGTCACATAGCTATCACGTGGGCCGAAGGCCCATTTTGTTTTGGATTGAGGCCCAAACCGAATTGAAATGGAGTAGTAATTTTATTTTTCAATTTCTTAGTAAGCCATAAAAATTACTCACTAGTTACGTACTTTTATTTCTATTTCTATTTCTATTTCTATTTCTATTTCTATTTCTATCTTTACTATTCGTCTCATATTTTATTAATTTTGTACTATAATCTATATTGCCCGTTATTATCTAAAAAAAATGTGAAGTTGTTAACGAACATTCATTGGGGTACATTTTCCGTAAAAAAAAATGAGTATAAACTATATTTTCCCTTTTTATCTAGCATTACTAAATTAGTAACATTATTATTTCCTCTTTATTCGAAGAAATTATTAGTTCCAATATAGAAAAAAGTGCAATGGATGTTATGATGCAAAGAATCCATGACAAGAAGATTATGATCTTTGACTGTAGTCATAGCCATGTGAGAGTTGAAATATAAATCATGGCTTGTTTCCTTCTTGTTCCCCACTTTCTTGCATTGTATAATTTGTATGGTCGAATTTGATGTTTGATTTTTATCATTTTATTACTTATAAATTTTTCATCTCTAAAGAATTTTAATAGAATAAATTCTTGTAAGAGGATACTAGTTGGCTAACTCTAAATGAGATTTTTCATAGACAAGATCCTAACTACTCCCTCTGTCCCGCTTTTTAGCAGTCTCATTATCTATATTATTGTCTCTCTTATTTTACCAGTTCTCTACTTTAACTATTTTTTATCATTTTTATAAAAAGATGGCAGAAAAGTCAATGGGACTGCTAAAGTGGGACGGAGGGAGTAAAAGTTATAATGCATCCTCGAATCATGTTGCATAAAGATGGCATATGTAGTATGCGCAATGCCATTGGTCGAGGAGGGCGCATGATGTGCACGCTCACAGTTTTACACGCATAACTGTGTTACACGCTGTGTCGAAGACTCTGCAACGTTGTGTAACACACTGTGCGCATACTCTGAATGTAATATTTTCGCAACGTTGCACGTGGTCTTATAACATTCATGTGCAAGTCAAGAGTCCATGTACCAACATGATGTTTTGGGTGAATGTGAGCAAATGGGGCCTCATCTCCACATTGATCCACAAAATTTCATCACCAAAACACACACACACACTCACACCTTGAAAAAGTGCCAAATTTATGTCTGGTTAGTGGTTACATGGATGTATAAACATTGTGGTGTTTATTTAAGTATACATGGTCCCATTTCTTGAATATCAGAATTAATGTTGGTCCATGAATTATTGAAGCTATGATATTTTTCAATGTTTTTTTCCATGGGAAAAATGACATTAATATATCTTCTCATGTCTGCAAAAGTATCAATAATTTTCTTAGAACAAGCAAATTCGAATCGGAAAATGTCTGTAATAACAAAACATGATTAAATTGTAACAAGAGCAAAATCCAATTTTGAGACACTAAAACTGTACAAAAACAAAAGCTAATTTGCATAATGCAGATCCAAATCCAAGAAAATAAATCACTAATTTCCCTAATACTAACAAAATAAAACTCCCTCAAAAAAACATCATCAATCAGCTATGATTTGAGGACTGTTTCATCAACGGCTGAGATGAAGTTTTCCCGGTCTCCTCTGGCTGGCTCTTCACCTCCATCAGCAGCGCCACCACCTCCTTCATCGTCGGCCTCTCCCCCGGCGATGAGTTCACGCAGAACATCGCTATCCCGAGCGTCTGCAGCATCTCCTGCACCATCTGGTCCGGCAGCTCCTGCAGCTTCGAGTCTAGCACCGACACTGCTGGCTCGAAGCTCCCCATCTTTTTCCTCACCCACTCTACGATGTGCAGCCCGTCCCCTACCTGTGGCTCCACCGCGCTTCGCCCGCTCAGTATCTCGAGCAGCACCACTCCATAGCTGTACACATCGCTCTTCTCCGTTATGTTCACCGTGTATCCATACTCTGCATAAATCAATCAATCAATCAATAAATAAAAGTGACACATAACATAAACAAGAAACATGATCAAACACGTCTGTGCAGTCGACAATCCGAACAATTATTCCAACAAAAATTGAACTATTTATAATAAACAAGAAACATGATCAAACATTATTCCAAACTATACATAAACAAGAAACATGATCAAACATTCAAGAAATAGAGTGACAACTAAAATTGAACTATACAAAGGCAATAAACATGATCAAACATCAAAACAACACAAAGGCTAAAGAAAATGTTCGATTACGGGACTTGCCTGGCGCGATATATCCATAAGAGCCGGCGACTCTGGACATTGCCTGGTGGTAAGTAGGCGAGCTCATGAGCTTCGCGAGGCCAAAATCCGCCAAATACACCTCGTGCTTGTTATCCAAGAGGATGTTGTTGCACTTGACGTCGCGGTGGAGGATGGCGGGCAAGCAGTCGTGATGTAAGTACGCGAGCCCCTGGGCCGACCCAACCGCAATCTTATACCTCGTCTCCCAATCCAACTGCCGATTGTTCAACAACAGCTGCTGCAAGTTCCCATTAGGTATGTAGTTATACAACAAGAGCTTCACACTTCTATTAGAGCAATAGCCAAGCAACTTCACAATATTCCTATGCCTAATGTGGCCAAGAATCTGTATCTCAGCTGCAAACGAGTCGTAGATACTCTCATCCTCCCGGTTCCTCGTCTTCCACAGCTTCTTCACCGCGATCACCTCCCCATTAGGCATCTCCGCCTTGTACACCACCCCCGAGCACCCCTTCCCAAGCACGTTCTCGTCCCTCAAACACCCCAAAATGTCCTGCACCGAGAAGTTAAGCTTCTGGAACGGGATGAACGTCCACGGATACGAGAAGTCCTCCTCCCCTGCCCCACCCGACAAGCCCGGCTTATGATCCACAACATACCTATGATGGTTTCTAGCAACAATAATCCAAACCGCCACAACCGACATCAACACAGACACCAAGACCACGGCCACAAGCGCGATGGTCCTGGCCGACCTCAACCCGTTCCTAACCCTAAACCGCGACGAACAAGTGATTCCATCCACAGACTCGCACAAATGGGGATTCTCAAGAAACGACTCCACGGTTAAGGTCCTAAAAAAAGGCGTCACCGGGACAGGGCCGGAGAAGTTGTTATGCGAGACGTTGAGGCTAGTCAGGCTAGTTAAGGCGCCCAGCACCGTGATCCTCCCGGACAACATGTTACGCGACAGATCAAGAGACTGGAGCTGCCTCAAACCCGACATTGTCTCGGGAATCTCACCGGTGAATCGATTACAACTTAAATCTAAACTGATTGTCAAACTAGCTAAGTATCCCACCACATCAGGAATCACACCAGATAAACTGTTGCTACTCAAATCAAGCAAAGTGATCTTCTGTAGATTCCTCAAAGAGCTAGGAATCTTTCCAACTAACAAATTATTATTCAAGATAAGCTTATTCAAGTAACTGAAATTGCCAAATGTGGAAGGAATCTCACCACTGAAGCTATTACTACTCAAATCAAGCTGCTCCAAGTTAACTAAATTACCTAACTCTTCCGGTATCGCTCCGGTCATGTAGTTGTTATGCAAATCCAAGAGCTCTAACACGGTCGCGTTAGCAATCTCACGGGGCAAACTCCCCTCGAAACGATTCATGTAGAGATCGAGGAACACGAGATTCTGCAGCTGCCCAATCTCCTTCGGTATCTGCCCCGTGAGCTGATTCTCCCCGAGCCTCAGCCTCACGAGGGACTGACACGTTGCCACTGCGCGCGGCAACGTGCCAGTAAGCGAATTCCCGAGAAGCATAAGCTTGTTCAGCTTCTCCAGCTTGAAAATCTCCTCAGGTATGTTCCCAGTGAGCCTGTTTCTGGAAAGGTCCAGCGCGTAGAGCTCAGTACAGTTACCGAACTCTGGCGGGATCATTCCAGAGACAGAATTCCCCCAGAGGAAAAAGCTCTGGAGGTAGTTCAGTCTGCCAACCTGCCAGGGGATGGCCCCTGACAGCTGGTTCTTGTCCAGCTGCAGAGCGATCAGACTGCTGCAGTTGGACAGCTCTGGCGGGATGGGTCCCGCCAGAGCGTTGTCTGAGAGGTGCAACTGTTCCAGGACTTGTAGGAGCCCGAGCTCCCCGGGGATTTTTCCGGAGAGCTCGTTGGCGGAGACGTCGAGCACGACGAGATCGGTGCAATTTGCGAGGGCGGCTGGGATGTCCCCGGAGAGGGAGTTTCCCCAGAGGAGCATGCTGGTGAGTTTCTTTAAGCGGCCGAGTTGCGGCGGGATTTCGCCGGAGAGCTTGTTCATGTGGAGGTAGAGGTTGCGGAGCTCGGATAAGTATCCGAGCTCCGGGGGGATGACGCCGGAGACGTCGGTGTCGTATAAGGCTAGGGTTTGGAGGTTTGTGAGGTTGCCGAGGGAGGGGGGGATTTGGCCGGAGAGGGAGGTGGCGGCGGCGCCGAGGGTGGTGAGGTTTTGGAGGAGGCCTAAGGAGGAGGGGATTTCTCCGGTGAGGAAAGGGTTGCCGCCGATGCGGAGCTGCTGGAGGGATAAAAGAGAGCCGAGGTGGGGTGGAACGGTGCCGTTTAGGAGATTGTCTTGAAGGCAGAGGATTTGGAGGGAGGAGAGGGAGGAGAAGGAGGCGGGGATGGGGCCGGTGAGGCGGTTGGAGTTGAGGTAGAGGAATTGGAGGGAGGAGAGGGCGGAGAGGGAGGAGGGGATGGGGCCGGAGAGGGAGTTGGAGGAGAGATTGAGGAGGGAGAGGGAGGAGAGGGCGGAGAGGGAGGGGGGGATGGGGCCGGAGATGTTGGTGGAGGAGAGGTTGAGGAGGGAGAGGGAGGAGAGGGAGGAGAGAGAAGGGGGGAGGGAGGAGAGGTTGAGGAAGGTGTTGGGGATGGAGAGGGAGATGACTCTTTGGTGAGGGGAGCATGTGATGCCTTGCCATGCGCATGGGGTGGCCGCGGCGGGGTCCCATGTGGAGAGGATTGGGGAGGAGGATTTGTAGTATGGGTCGGCCGCCGCGATGAGGGAGAGGAGGGCTTCCCCGTCTGACGATAAAGAACGGCTACTTTGCGCAATGGCAAGGAAGAACAAGAATAATATGAGGGTTTTTGGTAGTGGTTGTGGTTTAGTCTCCATTTGAATATGGTTTAGTTCAGTGGTGGTGCTAGGGGAGAGCATGCATGTGGGGGCAAAATTATGCATGTGATGACAAGGAAGGGGATGTGTTTTGATGGGATTTTAGTTTCCTGGTGGTTGGCCGGAGCGCCGCCGTGGGGGAGGTGGAGGGGTTAGTGGAGAGGGCCATTGGTGGCCGGCATTTTTGGTGATTTTGTGGAGGGAGATGGGGGAGGTTTGAGTTGTGAGTTTCCTTTATCTTTGTGCAAGGGAAGTTTTTTAAATGTTGGGTGAGTTTCTCAAGGGGGGGATTATTTTAATTAATGGTTTGAAGTTGATTAATTTAGAGATTAGGGTACAAATGATTATTAATGGCTCTTGCTTCCTGGAGGCTGTCATTTTTCTAGTCTTGGGTTTCTCTTTTTACCCTTTGTGGTTGAGATTGGATTTTCTTCTATTTTTTGAAATTTAATTGTTTACTTGGACGACATTTGTGTAATACTTATGAAATATATTTGTTTGATTCTATTTTTGATTTGGATGTATTGAAAATATGAATAGTCTACAATACGAGTCCTCATAGTATTTGTGGTGTATATTTATTTCTTTTAGATAATCAAGGTTTTTTCCTCAATAACTACATATATTTTGAGGTAAAAAGTGAGTATAACTATAAATAAATAAAAAGCGATTATTGAAGAGGAGATTTTGGTCAAAAAGAGATGATTACTGAATGAATTATCAGTACTTGCTAATACATTTACGAAGGTCCTTTATAGGTTAACAATTTCATGTCCAAAAATCACATTTAACTTTAATTTAAAAATTAAATGATTCCAATTTCCAAGTAATTTTTGTCCTAATAGAAAATTTACCCTGGGGTGGGTTAAATTGCCTTGGGAATAGAAGATTTGATGATAATATATGAGAGAGAGATATAGAGGCATATAGGGGACTGTGAAAGGCAAAATAAAGGATTGGATTAAGCAGCCAATTACTATGTCTTTTACATTCTAAATGTCATTGTATAAGCAAATTTTAATTTAATTGTAAAAATGACCTGTCAAAAAAACTTACTTATATGACTAAGTGTGGGCGTGGATAAAGAGGAAACCTTAATTAGATTCTCAATTTTTTTACTGTGGTTATTGAATTTGATTTACTGTGTGTGGTGATTTTTGATTATCGAGGAAGGTTAGTGGGTGCGTTTTGGGAGTAGGGCTCACTAAAAAATTACAAAGGTCACATGACTAAGAAAGCTTATTTATTTTCGTAAATAAATAAATATTGGAGTAGTACGTACATTTTGTATGTAAGAAATTTTAAATAAAAATCGCAAAATTAAGTAAGTTATAACGTTTTGCTTATTTTACACAGTATTAGTATTTGTCTTGTTTTATATTTAATTTAATTAATTCTGAAATATTAAAATTTATTGATCTAATCAACTTTATAAATTTCATACTAATATTTAAGTCCGATTTGTTCTTAAATTTTTAAAAGTAATAACGTCAATACAATTTTAAGTGTGAGAAACGAACTAAACGTATACTCATGTTATAGGAGTATCTTAGTGTATAGTATATATTTATTATCACGTCGTTATTTAACTGAAATACTTGTATTTCTCCTGGAAAACAATTACTCAATTAGGAGTACTACTATAGTAAAAATAATTATCATATGAGTATATATTTAGGGGGCAATTAGGTAAATAAATTCAAAACGGTAGGGTCTTGACATTTCTTTACCTTCGATAGTTTTAGCTTCTCAAAATGTTCTCAATAATTAATCAGTGTGCCACTAAAATTTGATAATGCCTCATGATGAGTTGAATATATACTAGTATAAGTTTAGAGTACGAAATTTCAATTTTTTTTTAAAATATGTCAAAATTTCCTTCCTTCAATCGAGATGTAAACATTGGGAAATTTAATTATTTCTCTTTTTAAACTGCAATTTGTTATTACTTGTTTTCATTAAAATTGAGTTATAGTTAGTCTTAGCGTAAACTGACTATAGTATATTTTGTAAGTGGATTAAGCATTGAAATTAATAGAGAGTCATGGATATTAGTGTGTGGAAATTAAATGGATCGATTAATACTGATTATTCTATCTTAACAGCTCACGTCAAAACCAATATTGTATCTGCATTCGCATAAAGAAAACAATTTATTTGCAAGTATTGGAATCAGATTTCATATCTGAGCCGCTTAATTGACACTACCATTATTTTTTTCTATTTTATCTAATTATATATTTAACAATTATTATTAATGTTATTAATTTTACAAATTAAAAATCAAAGCGTGGTTTACTTATTTATTTGAAATCATAGATAAAATCGACAATCAATACTAAGTGATTCTAGGTACTCCATAATCTTCAATATCATTCAGATCTATCAATTCAATTATTGGTACGTTTAAGCTATGTAAATTAATGGCATTTATATCGTTGTAGACATGAGTTTCGATCTCACTCAATCCATACAACTATGAAAATCTCATACTAATTCATTAAGATTTCATCTGACAATATTTTTTTTTCTAATTAAAAAGCTTAAAATCTTTCCTTGATATTGAAGTTAGATAGGAGTAATATTTATCTTGTTAATTCAAGATTTCTAGGGATTAAATGTGCATCAGTTCTAAATTTCTAATCATATTGAAAATACTAATGTTTTGTGTAACATTTATAGATAAAACCAACCTAACCTTTATAGATTTCATATAGTATAACTTAAAATCTGAATTTGAAATCCTAACTTATTTACAAGACAAATAGAGATATCAAAATTGATCTCGTGTGTGTTGGTTTAGTGATAGAAATATAGAATGGTTAATGTCCGAGATCAAATTAAGATTACCCGGTGGCGTGTTCAGTCACCGACGATATAATTGTAAATTTATTGATTTTCATTATTGAAAAATAATCAATAAATTTACAAATATCGAAGTAATAATTATGAACATAATGTTAACAGTACTTTGTAAACAAATATATGGATAAAAAATACTTAATTCCACGAAATTATCACCTTGATCTTCAAAATGAAAAAATATCACACATGATCTTTCGTTATTGAGTTACATTTAAGCAATACCTTTGGACATATTTGCTACATTATGTTAACTAAAAATGTAAATTAGAATTATGTTGAGTGCCACTAGTGTTACGCTCTATTTAACTAGTATTATACGTTAGCATAATGAAAACCAAAATAAATTTAAGCCCAAACAAAATCTTGTGAAAAATCTTCATCAATAATCCACAATGCATATAACTTTCAACAACACCATGAAAAAGGGGAAATTTCAACATAAGTGGAAGTGGCCATGCAATAAAGTATATGAAAATAATGAGAAAAAAAAAACATCCTTTAGCAGAAAGTCATATTAGTAGCTACACTAAAATTAATACTAGCTTTTGATTTCTAATATAATTGGTTTTTGATTCATGGAGCCCCCAACCTACTTAATTTAGCCTATGATTCTAGTTTTATATATAGTTCATTTGCCAACTTTCTTAATAAAACAATCCACTAAATTTGGATTTATATAATTTAAGGAGACATGAAGACAACAAAAAGTTAGGTAACATTATGCCTGTGTCCCTTGTGAGTAATTCAAACAAATTTAAATATAATAATTTTTTTATAGAAATCATTTAGATTAACATAATGACTTTTTGTTTACAAAAAGATACTCCAGTACATTGGATTCTAAGGTGTCTAGTTTTTTCTTAAGAATAGTATTCATCTTAATTACTATAAAATTAAGTCAAATTCTTGTCTGTCAAGTTTAAAAATAGAATATTAACTTACGTAATTTTAATTATTTTCAATTGTCAAAACAATGTTGTATAATTAAAAAGGAAAAGAAAAAATAACACCATTGTTTAATTTTGCACATCTTATAAGACATTGCTTTATACATAAATGAGACAATTGAAAAAAATTAAAACTTCAGGATATGAAATTCAGTTTTCAAACATATTATGGCTTACTACTAAAATTTAAATAAATTTTGTAATTTTTCAATAGCTATTATCCCATTTTGTTTATTTTTACCCTCTTTTGTTGGTAGAGAAGACCCTTGATTGAGCTTAAAGAATTTTTTTTTTCTTTTTTTCTAGTTGGATTTGAGTAAAGACAACTTCAAGCTCCAAACAATACCAGATAACTTTTCTTATTTCATTTTCATTTTTTATAAGATTCTGCTTTGAGCCAAGATATTCTAGTGTCACATCACATTCAGATGCAGTAAGATCCAAGTTACAAAATAAAAAGAGTGTAAATTTTTTAACAAAATTATTTCAAAGTCAATTGTGGATTCCACAATCCAAGCCAGCATAAACGTGCATACCAAACAAATAAACATGTTATCAATTTTTTTTCAAACATAAACAACCCAAACATCATCATCAACCACATCAGATCAAGTTTAGATGCAAAAAATTGTTTTCATGAGGGCTATATATTCTAAACTTATTCCGAAATTTCAAGACAATAAATTTTCTATGTTGAACATGCTCAAAACATCAAATGACCTTCGAATCTCAGACTGAATCAACTTTGAAGAGTTCAATAGAAACTTACAACAAAGAAGTGATTAGGATAAAAAACTACCACATTTCATGCAAAAAAATAAGAACTGCGGAAGGGGTTTTTTTGCACGGGTCAGCTACTGAGAACCCCTTCTCGTCTCCGTTCCAACAATAGCCGACTTATTTGGATTGTGATGACTGTCATCTTGATGAACACCTCCTCAGCATGTTGAATGAGGAAGGAGAGGAGTTCATTCGAGACAGCCCTCCATCCTTTTTTTTTCTTTCTCAATGATGGTTCTTGTTCCACCCGGATTTCTAGAGTCAAGGATTGAGCTCGTTTTCTCTCTCGAACTTGAACCATTGCCAGTTGGCATAGAGCTTCTCTTCGTCTCCAAATGGCAGGCCGTCCATGGAATAATTGCAAGTCGTTTCATTGCCCACATTATCAAAATTTTAACGGGTGCGTGCATAACTATATTGCACTTGCTCGGGGAAAAATATCATGAAACAATTTCAATTTTTTTAAATTTGACTACCAATCATTGGAATTTTGTTTGAAAATGACCAAAATTAATCAATTCGTGATTTACTGGAATAAAACATTACAATTTTTATGAGGTAAAACAAAATTTTGAAAAATCTTTGAATTTACTAATGATCTTTGGTTCGTTGAGTGTGAATCTAAGAAAAAACCTCCAACAGTAAAATGCAATTTATAAATAAAAGGAAAAGATGTCTCATAGACTTCAATTAGGTGGCTATGAAAACAAGCCATAGATTATCTCTCATGTAAATTCAAACATAAAAGTGTCTAAAAGAACAAGCTTGATGTAGTGAATCAGAACGCAGAAAGTAACTAACTTGAGAGCAGAGAACAAAAAGGACTTGTCGATCCTACAGCAACAAAGAACAGCCTCAAAATGCCCAAAAATGCTAGAGTCGAAAAAACCTAGTTCATCCTTCTGATGAGCTCGTTGATATAGTCTTCGCGGTTTCCAGCATCTCCTCCTTCAACATAGTGATTCCTCTTCCTCTGCAGACCACCCAGGGGTGCGGAAAGTTGGAACGGCCAGAGGAAGTTGTTGGCTTCCTTAAAGTGGGGTCCGACAGTCAAGATCTCGTGGATAAGATCTTCGATGCAGATGATTCCGTGTTTGCCAAGGGTCTGGAATGCAAGATGGGCATCAGAGAAAATACTAAAAGAATGTGGATAAGTAGTGAACGGAATAAACTAACCTGCTCAATGATAGAGTTGTCTGTCAAGGCAATGCGCTGCTTGTTCACCTTGCCGAAACCCCTCTTGTATATCAGTTCTTTCACACTCTTCAAGTTCGGGTACCTGAAAGCGAGAGAGCATTCTAAGTTGTCGGCAAACTTGTTGCGAGTGAGGCATTAGTATTTAGAAGCATACCCGAAAGTCACATAGGGTTCAACCCTGTGCAACATGTTCACTGTTGCCTTGTTAACTTTTAGGAACACTCCATTGAAAATCTGCACCAAAAGTTAGAACGTGAATTAGAGTTATAGCATGAAATAAGATCATAATTGAGTTTCATGAAAACAGTATCTATCTAATCACCTGGCGAAGACGCAACAGCTGCAAAATTTTCTTCGTCGTGGGGTGCATGGCATTAATACTGAGGGATCAAGACAGAAAGACATCTAAGTTAGACAACATAAATAAAAAATAATCGTATCAGTCTACATAACCAAATGGTCGTACCCACGAATACGAATGATGAACAGCAACTTGGCTTCAGGGTTCACATAGAATCCTCCCTTCAACCTAGCCTCACGTTTCAGCTGAATGAGCTCCCTTTCCTGAGTCACCAACAAACAACACAAAGTTAAGTAAGCAAAACCAAACAGTAACATAACCCACAGCAGATAGCAAAAGTCTCTAATAACAAACCTGTGCAGCGTATTCCTTGGCATAGTCCTTAGCCCTGTTGTATATCAGCTTCCTGTTTGCAGACTTCTTTTCCTTGAGTGCTGCAGCCTCCTGCTTTTTAACCAAGGCCCATTCCTCGGCTCTCTTCTGTTTCTTCAAAACAGACTCCGGAACGATTTGTCCTCCCTTTTCGGCCATCCTACCTACACCAAAATAACATACAAAAAAACTAAGCTCATTACTCCTACGAATTATAAACCCTTCTCTTCAAATACGCAACCCAAAAATTGCAACTAGCAAAATCCATTCAAAATTAAACTAACACCATAAGCAATTTTTGCAAACATGAGTCCCTAATACTATATAATTTCTTTATTTCTATTGGATATCAGCTGCCAATACATTATCAATAAAATAAAGCAATAGATAGATCAGGCCATAGAAGAAAGCCATTTCAATTTTCTCCATTTTGTAATAGACAATCACAGATATCAACAAACTCAAAAAGACCCAACCTTTTAACATTTTAGTGCTATTCCGCTACATTTATGATTCAAAAAATTGCACATACATCTTTATTAGCATTCCAGCAAACATGAATTTGGATTGAGCTTCAAAATTTAATGAAGAAACAAAGGGCATAATCATAAGTCATTTCGAATAAGCATATTGATCCATATATTAACTTATTGTGCAGTCATTATTCCAGAAAGAAATGCAAACTAGTAATTCGAAACTGCAATAAAAAAAAACCTCACTTCAATCGTCGCTGAAAACACAGAATAAGACCTAAAGGAAGTAAAAAGAAGTAGCAGAAGGAAGGAGAGGAAGCTAACCTTGATGATGATGGAGCGGCGCTGCTGGTGATGGATGGATGAATGAAAATTAGGGTTCTTTTGTTTTCCCCTTTATATATTCCCCTAATTTCTTTTTTCCTTTTTATTTCTTAGTCGAGCGAGGCCCAATTAATTTGGGTCACTCATTTAAGCCCAAGCGATTATTTATACTACTCCTATGTTTTATGGGTTGTTTTAGTTGAATTTCGACTAATTATAATACCGCTCAAAATTATGTGTTTTTGACTCTTTTTTATTCAATTGATCTCCTAATCCACTCTTCCTACTCTAACCATATTTCACATCTCACAATATAATAAAATAATATTATAATTATGACCAATTTTAACAAGTGATGGTGGATTATTTTATTGCATTGTGAAAGGTGGAGTAGGGTTGGAATAGGAAGAGTGGATTAGGAGATCCTCTTTGCTTTTTTACTCCCTCTGTTCTATAAAACAAAGACTTTTATAATAATACTACCTAAATTTTCCATTACTGAAAGCTAATGCCTCATTAGAACAACCGAGGAATGTACTAATACGGTGATATGGTGGGCTCTACAACCTAACGAGAAGCTCATATAAGGTTGGGGTTCTATTTCGACCGAGTAGAGACGTCTAAGAACCTGCTTTTGGCACTTGGCAGCTACAAATGGCTCACATTCTAACATAAACCATTGTTTTGCGTGCTCCTTGTAGCCAAACTCAATGTGGTTCACATATGCCTACAATTGAATATTTTTTCACCAAGTTTAATATAAAATCATGCTATAAATCTTTTCCAAAATCTATACATATATAAAAGGCGAGTTTTAACCTTATTTTGAATTTTTATGAATTTTGGGTACAAATTTAAATATTAACAAATGTAGGGTGTAAAGTTGGATATTTGCATTGACATTATAAACCCCATAAATTCAGTAACCGTTGCATAATGAGAAATCCCATGAATTAACCGTTGCATTATGAGAAACCGCTGCACACCTAATCAATTACATTATTAGTATATGATTACAATATTTAGGTGTTCATAAAACTATTGCAGAAACCGCTGCATTATGCGTAACCATTGAAATTCAATTTTGAATTCAAAATTTTAACCACTGATAAATTGCAATATTAACCACTAATAAATTTATGGCTGCTAATTGGTTAATGTCTAGACATTTCTTTATTTTTTTGTCTATAAATAGTGCGTGTTATTTGCATTCTTTTTACTCACTTACTCACTTCCTCATTGCTTGCATAAAAAATTCTTTAGGGTTCTTGCTCTTTTACCAAAAGTAGTATATTTATATTCATCTATTTATTTACTCTTTTTGTTTGATTATTACAAGATTCATATTGTGATATTATAGAGGCTGTGAACGGATGCATATGACCATGCACAGCTGTGAACGGATGCATGGAATGCTATTATGGATCTAAGGGGGTTCATGGAGTGTTATGATGGAGATGCGACACATGAGATCAAGATAGGAGCTATGTGGAATCTAGTTTGTTAGGTTGGTTGTAACTGACTCGGTGCAGCCTCTTGCACTTGATTTTTGAGTTAGTATAAGAGTTAGTTTTGTAGCTCTAGTGTGGTAGTTACTTGTATTCTCCATATTCACATATTGTAAAGATTAGAGTTCATTGAATAAAAGAAGCTACGTTCTTCCCCCTATCTTCTCTCTCACTCACAAAACAGAGACTCAATCTTCTATCTTCAACAATTGTTTTACGTTATGTTAGTTCATATTTAAATTTTATTTTTTGTTAGTTTTGTTTTAATATCTTATGTCTTAGCTATAACAATTCTTTTTTTACCTATTATTATTATCAATCGATTTTGTTGCCAAAAAATTATGTGGAGAAATGGTTCTCCTATAAATTACTATAATTTTTTATGTAAAGAAATTATTAAATCATCTTAATTTTGCATCTAATTCTTTTATTGTATGAATAGATTTCATGGCCACAAAATATAGTAACCGCATATTAGTGTAGCAAAATAATTAGATTATCTTCCATTTTGGACCAATCAAATTATCACTGTTAATAAACACGTAGTAATAAATTTTGATATAGATCATCATTCATGCTTAAATCGTGAATCATGAATCAATGTTATAAAACTTTTAAGATTTAATGATATTAATTTTATTTAATTACTAATTATTTTTATTTTCCTTAACAATTATTATTCGTTGCACTATTTAACATTAAAGCCGTTACAAATAAATAATATGTGGATACAATTTAAATCCATGGCTATAAATATACTCCTATCTTTGTTTGCTTGTACGTCACTTATTACCTTCTATTGCTTCACTGAATTTTTTGGAAAAAACAATTTGTTTACTTTGCACACTCTTTTCGTGTGACTATATTTTGTTACTAATATTTGTTGTTTTCGTTTTTATTATTTGAAAAGATGGGGTCGACGCATGACAATGAAAGTGTTGGAGATGATGAACGGAGAAAAGCGGGTGGGTAGAGCTACATGAGCATAGGCGATTTTGGGAATTCATATTTTTTATTGAAAATTTCATTTTTTAGTTGCATCCTAATCCATTATATTTTAGTAATAGATGATTAACGATCTATTGTTAATCGATTCTCAATTAATAGAATTATTGAATGTTTATTGATCAGTAATTAATGAGATTGATGACCAGTTCAAATATAAAATTATAAATATAATATTTTATTTTTAACATTATTTAAAATAACCAACAAGACAATATGGGAAGCTCTTTTGTTTTTTTATTTTTAATTAATGTGATCTATAAACTCTATAAAATTTTAGATGTGATTTATAAATTCTCTATAATTTTACTTTTATCATTTCATTTGTTTAAAGTAAATTGGCATTTCCAATTTTGTGTGAAGAAATTTCAATGAGTCGTGCAACGCACGGGGGTGATACTAGTCAACATGAAAATTGAGTATGGTTTGTACCAAGATTAGGGCCAATAAGAGTTGGTTTGACAAGTGCGGACAATATGGATATTGAGCGTTTGATATCAAAACCGGAAACCCAAAAAATTAGATAATGGATGCTTGAAACCCAAAAAATCATCGGGTATGAATTCGGGTATTACAGTTCCTGAATTTCCGGATATCAGGTTACCCGATACCCGAAAATTGAATTTAATTTTAATACTTCGTAATGAATTAAATTTTTTAAACAGTCCTCACATTGACTCCTTTCTCCCCGCAGTCGTCAATCTTCCTCCAAATTCGCCGACGACAATGGCGATTGCCGCTGATCGCCGTCAAACGCCGCTCTCATTTACCAGCGTCTTCTTCATCTCTCTGTTTCTCCTCTTCGTCAATTCATCCGCCGTCCCGCAAATCTAATCTCCGCGTCTTCTCTTCCATGATCACTCAGGCTCCGGCGAAGGCGTCTTTTCTCGATCACAAGGAGAGCAGAATCCTTCATTTCGTCAAGTACCACGGACTCGGCAATGACTTTATATTGGTATTGTTCCACCTGCCAAATTGCAGTTTCCGAGCTCGACGCACAATTTTCTCTCTATTGAAAACAATCATTAGTGGATACTTTTTTCTGGTACAAATCCTGCTTAATTTGAAGCTACTGAAACCTATATCAGCTTTGATAAACACAATTTTTTAAAAAAGGAACATTGCTCATATGCTTGCTACACATGTTCACGATAGCATAACTGATGATGTGAGTAATTGTTTGGATTGATGCTTATTATGTGCTTAAGTTTCACTTGATTAGGTTGATAATCGAGATTCTGAGGAACCGAAAATCACGCCCGAGCAATGTGTGATAGAAACTTCGGCATTGGCGCTGATGGAGTGATATTTGCATTGCCAGGCATTAATGCCACAGATTATACGATGAGGATCTTTAATTCTGATGGTATTTGTGTTCCTGTTTGAATCATAGTATTATTTTCATGCTTGGGTACCACTGGAATAAAGTCGTACACCCCTTTCGATTATGCGTATCAGAAAGATTTTTAATGAATGACAGTCTTCTAGTTACCATAACGCTTCTAATGATCATCAGAAAGCTATTTTTTATTATTTTTTTTGTGTTGTCCTAAAATGACAGATCATAGATAGATTGTGAAATCATGATTTGACTTGTTTCAATAGATTGGTTCTTGCGTGGCTGAGGCTGATTTCTGTTTCTGTTGTCGCAGGTGTGTGGTAATGGAGTCCGTTGCTTTGCCAGATTCATAGCTGAGCTTGAAAATTTTCACGGGAATAAAAGGTGCATCCTTTCTCTAGTATCCCCACTTTGTTGATATTGCAGGCAAAACCACTCATCTCTTAATTGGTGTTGCAGCTTCAATGTGCATACTGGTGCAGGTCTCATCGTACCTGAGATACAGGAAGATGGAAAGGTACTTCCAGAGTCTCGTACGTGGAATAAAATATAGGCTTTGTGGGTGGTAATCCATTATAACTTTGGCATGTGTCCCATCCTGTCGATTGCTTATGACCTGTTTTTTACCCATGTATCTATGCATCTCTATTGTTGCCTTTTTAGGATAATGAGATATTGTTGAGCATTTGGTGTCATTTTCAGGTTAGAGTTGATATGGGACAGCCAATTCTGAAGGCTTCAGATGTTCCTACTAAGTTAACTGCAAACAAAGATGAGGCTGCTGTTAAGGCAAAGTTGGATGTAGATGGGTTGATTTGGAATGTTACTTGTGTTAGCATGGGAAATCCACACTGTTACTTTTGGTACAGAATCGTGCAATGTATGCCTAATTTATAACTCTTCTCTCCTTGTATGGAATATTCATTGAATTAATCTGCTTATTTCGTTATTGGACTCAGGATTTGCAAGTCGATGAACTAAACTTGGCTGAAATCGGTCCAAAATTTGAACATCATGCAGTGTTCCCTGCCAGAACAAACACAGGTATTAATCAAATTGAACTGGCACTATATAATTGAATTTGCTATTTCATGTTTATGCACACTATCTTTTAATTGTACTTGTGCTATGCCTGTCAATGTCACTCCAAAGAGATCGAAATGAGAATAGTGAGAAGAACTCATTATAAACCGAATAGGAAATGAATGTTGGATGTGCTAATCTCCAATGTGTATTTTTTTTTGCTACACTGTAATGTTAATCATCATTCTCTGAGGCATGCAGTGAAGTCGATGATAACTTTGATATTTGCAAGTCTCTTTCTTAACCTGGTTTCTACTTTGAAGAAATAGAACAATCGATTTGTGAACTAGGTTACGGAAAAGGAGGCTGATCATCTTCTTCATATTACTATCATCTTTGTCATATTGCAGAATTTGTTCAAGTCTTCTCCCCAACTCACCTTAAAATGCACATCTGGGAACGTGGGGCAGGTTGGTTTTCCTCTTCTACGCATGCATCATCAATAGATACACTTACTTAGCTTTCCAAACTGTCTGTGGCATCTACAATTCAAAATCCATAGCCTTTCCAATCTTTCACACTTGACTTAATATGCTTGCTGCTCCAGGCGCAACGCTAGCCTGTGGAACAGGAGCTTGTGCAGTCGTTGTTGCTGCAGTTCTGGAGGGTCGTGCAGATAGGGTAAGTCTACAACTCGTATCCAACACCGCACATTACATAATATCCCAACATCAAACCTAAACTTGCCATCTTTCTTCCTCGCAGAGATGCACTGTCGATTTGCCTGGAGGGCCACTTGACATTGAGTGGAGAGAGAGCGACAATCACATCTACATGACCGGTCCTGCAGAGTTAGTATTCTATGGATCTGTTCCCCTTTGATAGCTCGGTTTCCCTTAACGTTCGACGTATCACGTGCTCGATGCTTTGAGAATGAATTTATATCTGTTGTCCTTCATCTTTGTGGATGATGAATCCCAGAAATGTGAGTTAGAGCCCCACTGTGTCATTTGAAAACCTAGTCATGCCTTGAAATGGAAGATACCATTAGTTTGGTGCTATTCACTGATACACTTGGACAAAACTTGCACCATTTATTAAGTCGTATAAATTTTTTTCTCTCTTTTAATTTATTTTAGAAAAGGAGAAGAGAGGGACAGAGGGGTGATAGATCAAAAAACGGCATGTGTGCTGTTATTGGGAGGGAGGGAGAGAGAGAGATGTGTGCTGTTACCTGATGTTTCACTTTCGCACGTAAATGATACCTGATTTTTATTTTATATCGTTTTTGGTACCCTGTGACAAAAATAACCCCAGGTACCAAACATGTGATTTCTTTGTTATGGAGGATATTTTTAGAAATTTCATTAAATAGTACCAAACATGTGATTATTTTTTCTTCCTTTCTTATTTCTTCTTTATTTTCTCTTCTTTCTTTTTTCATTATTTATTTCTTTCTTTTTAGTAGTTTATCTTTATTTCTTCTTTCTTTTTTTGTCCTTGGTTTATGTTTCTCCTTCCTTCTTTTTTCTTTTATCTTCTTTTTCTTCTTACTTTTTAGTTTTTTATACATTCATCTAATTGCACTCATAATATAAATCAAGAACAAAATGCCTAATTAAATTAATTATTAAAAGGAGAAGAGAGGGACGAAGGGGTGATAGATAAAAAAAACGGCATGTTTATTTTTATTGGGTGAGAGAGAGAGAAAAGGGGTGAGTGTTATATTTGTGATATGAAAAAAAAGGAGAAGAGAGGGACATAGGGGTGATAGATCACAAAAAGGGCATGTGTATTGTTATTGGGTGAGAGCGAGAGAGAGAGAAAAAGGTGTGTGTCGACGTCGACATGGCTACAAAGGTTGACGACTTTATTCTCACGCAGCTCATGTTTTCGATTGCACTCTTCACCGAGCTCTTGAATTGCAACGCTAACACACTGCTCCTCCATCTCGTCCTCTCATCTCCAATCCATAGCAAGTCACCACATCCTCTCTCTCTTTTTCTGTCGCTCTCTCGACGAGTGAGCCATGTTCTTCCCAACATGCATTCATCCCATAATCATGTACAAATCCAACGGCCGCCATTACCCTTCGTCAACCGCCCAGGAGCCCCTCTTCCGCCGCCCTCACCAGCAACAGCAACAGTGGAGATGCCCACCGGGGGACGCCCCAGCCCAGCCCAATTTCATCTTTCAACTACGCCCCGAGCGTCAGCGGGCCGTCAAACGGGCTGACACCGATGCCGTAGTTCAGAAACTGAAATTGCAGCCGCAGAGATCGAATCTCATCATGTCAAATTCTATCTTCGCTACACTCGATTACGAGCAATGGTGCGAGACTCTGGCGACAATAGTGTAGTTGTGGGGGATGAAATTGAACGATGAGGGGTTTGACCTTGTGCCCCGCCTTGTTTCGAACATCGAGGTTCCGTCGGATATGTTGGAATTGAACGATCGGCTGAAGGTGTTGTTTCTTGAGTAATTGAAGGGATTGAAGGAGGGTGTGTTGATGGACAAGTGGATGAAGAGCAACTTTATAGTCCAAAATCCAAATTTAGTTCCAGTATTAAGAAAACGATCAGTGTGCTAATGTAATTTGGTTCCAAAATACTACTCCCTCCGTCCCCAATTAAGAGTCACACTTTTCCATTTCGGTCCGTCCCCAATTAAGAGTCACACTTCATTTTTTACCATAAATGGTAAGTAGGTCTTACATTCCACTAACTCACTTCACTTACATTTTATTATAAAACCAATATAAAAAAGTGGGTCACACATTCTACTAACTTTTTCAACCAATTTTATTTTACATTTCTTAAAACTCGTGCCCGGTCAAAGTATGACTCTTAATAGGCGACGGAGGGAGTAGTATTTTATTTCTTAAAAGAAAAAGGAAACAATTATATAATATGTGCTGCAAAATTACAAAATTAATGTATTTTAATAGGATATTACATTAATTTCGTAAACCGAACTAACTTTTAATAATTACAATTAAAAAGTAGTAGTAATATAAATCTAATAAATTAATTAGTAGTATAATTTTGAAACTATTTTTGTTAGTTTAAAAATAAAAATCAATATATACAAATATTTTTAAAATGTAGTTTCGTTAAATTCTGTATTTTTTACGTACTTTGTCATAATATCAAAAGATTATTTTGAAAAAAAAAAAGAGTAAAGCCCCTTGATTAATGCTAACTACTCGAAATTATCATAAACACAATTTTTTGGATCAAAATTGTAAAATACTCCGTAATTTGTTTTGACAAAATTATCGACTTAAATTCTTTTATTTTTGTTTCGGCATTCCATTTTTTCCCAGTTCTAATAATTCAAAGCTATCGTTTGAATTCTCTATTTCTTCGTATAGCTGTTTTTGGGCATTTTAATGCAGCTAAGAAATGTCGAGGAATGCAAACACTGAATCACTAGGTAATGCTGTTTGATCCAAGTATATTTTGATTTAAAGTTTCATTTTTTTAGCAATATAACTACGGGAATAATTGAAAACCTAATTGAACTTTGTAGATTATCCATTAATCGGTTATGCTGTTTGATCGAAGTATATTTTGATTTAAAGTGTTCAAAGCTGTGTGAATGCTCTATGTTTCAGTATTGCTAGCTTTTTCTTGAATATATTGATATTATGATGATTTGAAGGTTAATTCTTAATTTTGTAGAAAACTCATTGGCTATGGACATTAATTTTGGTTTGAATGAACTGTATTTTGCAGGAAATGCTTTGAGTTCTTCGGAATATACGAATGTTGCAGCTGTGAGCAGCAAACAGAACAATTCTTTCGACTTTTTGGGCATGCTATATGGTACTTATATGGTTGTTTTATTTCCGTGGTAGAATTTGTGCTATTGATTTTGAAGCTGTACATGCCCGATCTAGTTATTTTGTCGTATCCGGATTGATGCATTGTGTCTATTTGAGACTAACCGTTTTGTTGGATAGTGAGATAAATCCCTATAAATCCTCACATTTATGAAGTTTCAACATTTTATTTAATGGGACTTCGCAGATAGTGCCGTAGCAGGAGCTGCTGCTGGTACTGTGGTGGAAGCTGTTTTGTATCCGGTTGATACGATAAAAACACGACTGCAAGCAGGTTGTTTTATTCAGATTCTGCACGTATATGTATGTAAGAAGTTGTATAGATTTGTTCGTAGATATGAGCACCCCAGTTTCCTTTTGGGTCTCTCATGTTCTCTACTACGTAGTCTTTTTTCTAATGAAGGTTTCCACACTGCCTTTCCACTTTGAGAGCTGCTGAAGCAAACTAAAACTGTTTCAGTCTTTTAAGTGTTATTGGAAGCATGCGTATCTATGCTCTGATTTCGGTACTCTGCAATTGTGATTTTTAGAATTACTTGCTTATCGGATCTCGTGCATGGATTCCTGTTTAGGCAGTTCGTGGTGGGGGTGAAATTGTTTTGAAGGGCCTCTACTCGGGATTGGCTGGAAATCTGGCTGGTGTTATACCGTAAGTCAGAACTTGATCATTCAAAATTTAATCTGTAAATTTGTTACTTTTGTTGCCTGCTCTTTGTTCCTTCACTAACTGTACATGAACCACGATCATTAACAGGGCATCAGCACTGTTCATTGGCGTATATGAACCTACAAAGCAGAAGTTGCTCGACATTTTTCCTCAGAACTTGTCTGCCGTAGCACACCTGGTAATTATATCTCAAAAGCATGATGGAGAAAGCACCTCCTGCAACTCCTTTCATTGCATAATAATATTAAAATGCTCGAGATTGTTTGATCTGCTCCAACTGCTGCATAACTTATTCTTGTTCAATATGTTCTCATAAGAAAGTTTTTGTTCAAAATGAAATTGTAACTTTTTCAGTCGGTTTAAATCACTTTTTATTATGCTAATATGTTTATATTCTGTCCAGGCTGCAGGCGCAATTGGAGGAGCTGCTTCTTCTATTGTTCGGGTTCCTACTGAGGCAAGTTTGTCTACTAATGTTGTTCACTTATGCTCGCATGCACACACACGAGGTGGGACATATTTTCATGTGCAAAATGGGATATCATCTGATAAAAATAATCTTCATCAGGTTATTAAACAGAGAATTCAGACTGGTCAATTCGCTTCAGCACCAGAGGCTGTTCGCGTTATAGTAGCTAAGGAGGGTTTTAGAGGCCTTTTTGCGGTATTTGTTACAACATATATAGTAAAAAATCTATCAACTGTTTTGTTTTCTCGTAAAATGTCCTCTTGTTTTATGCCATATTTCTTGGAACTGTCTCGTTTTCTTCAGGGATATGGGTCCTTTCTATTGCGCGATCTTCCTTTTGATGCAATTCAGTTCTGCATTTATGAGCAGCTTCGAATTGGGTACAAATTGGCTGTAAGTTGAAATAGTGAAATTAAAAAATCATCGGTGTATTTTCCGTGCTTAAACAGTTTTAAAGCTTCTATAATTGCTTATGCTGCAGGCAAGGAGGGATCTCAATGGTCCTGAAAATGCAATCATTGGTGCCTTTGCAGGTAAATGAACGATCCTTCAACTTTTTACCTGCTTCGCATTTTCAGTGTACTTCGATTCTAGCAGTAGCTGATGCTCAGTAGTAGTCTGTCGATCATCACTGACCAATCGATCTACACTCTAAAGAGAGGTTTATGTAAGTAATGAGCTCGGCCTGAGTGAGATTTAAGCACATTTGTGGCTGAATCTCACAAAAACGTTGTACCTTTAGTTCGAGATTTATCTCGTTTGTGACTCGTGTTGCATGAAAAAAGGTTATTTCAACTTGCATAAAATTTGACAGGCGCAATCACTGGGGCCGTCACTACTCCACTCGACATGGTGAAAACCAGGTTAATGATACAGGTGTGATTAGCATGCTGTTCACAAACTTCCAGACTTGTGAATCCATCAAGATTTTTACGAATCTTTCTCCATGAAACTTGCAGGGATCAGCGAAGCAGTATGATGGTATATTTCACTGTGTTGATACCATTATACGAGAAGAAGGGAGCTCTGCCTTTTTCAGGGTTAGTGGCATTCTACGTCCTCATGTGCTCCACTGATCATGCCTCATTTCTCACGTGTCGTGCTGCAGGGCATTGGGCCTAGAGTGCTGTGGATAGGCATTGGTGGTTCTATATTCTTTGGAGTTCTTGAGAAGACGAAGCAGCTGCTCGCCCACAAGCGCTCACCTGGAGAGAAGGAACGCGATAGTCTGAAGCTGGCATGAAAACGAGCTCGATTGCTGTGTTTTTTAAGTTGGCCTACTATATTCAACCGTAAGTCTGTTGTGTTGCAGAAATTTTGGAAAATAAATTCGACATTTTTGGTGTTTAGGAATATTATGATATTGACTCATATTAAATCTCTGAGACACTCATTCTTGCTTATTGTTAGTTAAAGAGTATTAATTCGTGGTTTAGAATTCGTTTTTTCCTTTTCATGAACCATATCACATTCAAAATCCTAAACTAACCAACACAGTTTCAGAAATTTTAAATTCTCTATATATTGATTTGCAACAAGAAAAAGGTGTAATTGACCAATATTAAATGTGTATAAAACACAATTGACATGGTAAAATACTTATCACAGTATTAAATGATGAGAATATAACATGAAATTAAATTATACAGCAAATTGTTCAAAAAAATTTCATACTTAAATCAATTTGTTGGTTTGATTTTAGTTATAAAACACACGCAAGCGACAGAGTTATCCATACAATAATACTACAATTAATATAAATATATTATACATACATGGGCGTAGTCTAGAAAAATTATTACAAGAAGGGTGAATAGCAATATCTAATTTCAATCTCAGTCATAGTGTTTCTTTAGCTCAAACAAGCATCAAATGTTTAAAACTACTTTCACACAGATATAGCACACCCTAACTCCTTCGCAGCCGACCCCACAAACTCGATGGGCAGCCCCGTTGCAAGCCGGCTGTGCGCTTCCCACGTCAAGCACTTCTCAATGTCAGCTTGCCAGTCAATGGTGCCTATCTTGTTCAAGTACTGCTGATACCGCGGATTGTGGATTATGTTCACGTCCGGTAGTTTGCTCTTTGGTTTCACCGACCCGTTGTGTAGGATTGCACGGAGAACTGAGGTGCTCAGCGCCCGGACATGAGCGCTCGGGTGAGAGACGCAGCGAACGGTGGCTGAGAGGCGACACTGTTAAATAACACCAGGCTGTGATCAGAAACAAGCGTAGAAACACCTTCTAGTGCGCGTCTGTTTTAATAAAATCGCATTTATGCATTCGACATGAGGCCGAGTTTTGAGTACCTTCAACAGGTTTGAGAGGCCATCTGCAACTGCTAATCCTGATTCTCCCCATTCAAGCACGGCTTGAACTGCTCTCGCCGTTACTTCCAGAAGCTGTTCGATATTCGAGAGATGAGCGAGTGATACATAAACAGACTAATTTACTTGGAGATGGGAATTCCCGTCTAAGGAAAATTTACCTCCAGCTGAGGTAAAGTGCATGCTTCTCCATCAACAAGCATCCCGTCTGTGGCACGGAGGAGGACGTCTGATGCGCTAGCAAGAATTACTAGCGACTCGGCTGCCTCATGGTTCCTCATTAACTCGACAATCACTTTCACGATTCTCTGGTTGACTCTCCACATTTTTTGCCCAAGATCATCATCTTTAGCGATCCATGGTTTCAATTCCCTTTCCGCCTGACAAATAAATAACACCACCCAGGAAAGTGACTAAACAGATGGTATGAAATTGATAAAATAAATACAACACGCATTGAAACTCAGTTTCGTTGCGCTATAATAGCGATACTTTGGGGAAACTCGACTAATATATGGGATTTACATGCATATACATGCAGCTTCTTAAGGGGATGCGGATTTCACTTATAAATTGAGAGAAAAATTCAAGCAAAACAAAATCGGGACCTGAAGGACAACGGCTGTTGCAGCTTTTGCTGGTGATGCCGATACTACATTGCAGAGTGCAGCCACCACCTGTAATTTTTTTAATGGAATCATATAAACACCGTATTAGGCTTACAATTTAGCCTACAAAGAACGATTGAAAAAAATACACAACAAGGGAAAGGCAATGAAAAATGCAATTTATACCTGTCTCCATCCTTGCTGGGCAGACGTGCTCTCAGCACTTGGTTGTGTCTCGGGTGATACAATCAATTTGTGCCAAAGCAATGAAACAACTGAAAAACACAGTTCTTGCTTTTCAGCAAGGACAGACCTCAGAAGAACATTGCCGTTGCAATTAAATCCTATATGCCTGTCCATAGTCAAGAAGTTGGCCAAATCTGAAGCATCCATAGGGAAATCCGCAATTCCTTTGCCCATTGTACATCTTCCAGCTTCGCCAGAATCAACCTTCCTATGATTAACCAAATCTTCAGAACGGGGCAAGTCTTCACACGGGGATGAAGATGGATGTCCTGGTTCTGAGTGGCGACAGCTACCGCAATTTGCAAGCTTTTTTCCATGAAAACATGAAGATATTTCCTTCAGCGATGGCGCATGGAGTAGGTGAGCCTCTAATGGCTCTGCTTTGTTGACTATAGACGCAACAACTTTGCTGTGAATATCAATCAAATTGAAGAGGGAAGACGCCCTAGAGTGAATTTCACTATCCCACTTGCATCTCACCAGGGTGGAAAGAGCACGCATGCATGCTTTTGAGCGTCTAAACAAATCAGAAACATGAGCTGCAACCATAGCAGCAGCCACTATTTCATTTGAACTGTAACTCCATGAAGTGCCAATCGAAGACGGTTTCAAAGAAAAAAGGGCCTCTAGAATTGCTAATATTCTGCGAGTGTGATCAACAGCTGAATCAATACCACTCTGCAACTGACTGGACAGGTCATTCAGTTTTGCAGGCTTAGCAACGTCAGAACCATTTCTAGCACCTAAAAGACTACTTCCTTTAGAGATCAAAGGGAAGAACTGGAGTTCACATGACAAGGCACAGACAGCAGCAATGACATAAGAATCAAATGCAGCTACAGGGCCCTGTTTCTTGCACTGTTTATTATTTTCCGATTCTCTCTCCTTCCATCCGTCTTCACCGACATGTTCGGGATGAGATTTTTCACCTTTGGGGCGCTTGCTACTGTTGGGATGCGCTTCATGGCTGACACACACAGTTAAAACAACAAAAAGAAGGCGGGAGGCAAGCTCTACAGAAGCACACGACTCTAAGAATAATGAGTGGACCATTGTGCGAAGCTCAGCCACAGCAAGATTCTTGGATGCAGACCCAAATATATATCTGGTTTTCCTAGTTTGTTCTCTAGAGGACTCAGGTGGGAATGTCCTCTGTAGAATTGCTTCAACAGTAGCAACAAATATTTTCATAAGACAGGTTTCAGATGGGCTTCCACGAGGAAGATATTCGAGTACTTTAAGAAGAGGAATGTACAAATTCCATGATAGTATCGGAGGCTGCAGCGGTGTTGCGACTATGATATCTGGAAGATCAACTGCAGAAGAACTTAAAGGTATCAAACCATAAGCAGCTTCCCATATCGTACAAATTCGCCATTCAACCTCTGGACCATGTGCACAAAGCATAGATGCAATCCCTTGGGCAGTAGCTTCTACTGTTGCTTCTGCTGCAGTCAATTCAAGTTGCTGAAAATAATATGCAGATACTGGTTAAAATGAATGAATGATTTCACAAACAAAATTATTTAAAGTGTGCAGTACTTCTGAGTTCTGATCCTTTAGCAGATGAGTTACCTGCTTTCTTTCAGATGAAATATAACCACCTAGAGGCTGGTGCGGGAATTCAATACCATCAACTTGTCTCAGTGGGGGGAAAAGTAAAGCTGGTTGAGAAAGTATTCGGAAAAGTAAGGCAGCTGCAGAATCTGCAGCAATTCCAGCTCGCATAGACATTGCAATCCCAATTGCTCGCAGAAAATGCAAGTGCATCCAATTCCTAGGGAGCTGGATCATGATAGGAAACAATTAGAATTTTCATGTAGTTAAATCAGAGACATATCTTTGTTTATTAACTTTTTAAGTCCCAACATATCTATATTCAAATTAGTCAATAAGAAATCTTTCAAACTTTATTTCTTAGATTCTTTGGGCTGCAACTTCATTCATTTCCCCTAGAATTTTCGATTGATTGTTGAAAATTTATAAGAGAGGGAGAAAAAAAGAAGAGTGAGTAAAATATACCCTCATGCCTGTGGCATAGTCTTCTGCGGCTCGAAGAAGTTCCACTAGTTGTACAGCAGCGTCAAGAGCATCTGGAGCCCAGGAGGGCGGAGCCTCTAGAAGTCCAAGAAGCAGCCTTTGGGTGGCACTTGGACTAGCAATTGCATAATATCTAAGAGCAGAAAGGAAAAGTAACCTCATTATAGAATCCTTGTATCTTCTGAAACACAATTACAGAAACTAACCTGTGAAAAAGACGTGCATAGGGCTCAAGCGCTGGCAGACCAGCGACTAGATGTTCATCTGTAGGTGTTGTTGGAGGTGGAAGCAGAAGTGCAGGAACAGCAGCTGCAGTCAAGGTAGCAGTTTCATAGCGAGAAACTTCCTCGTCACAGACACTAAGTATAACTCCAGCACCATTAGCAACAGCCCACCTCGGAGTTGATGGCATAAGCTGGGGATGCTTCCCAGATCCACGAGAAGTAGCTGAGATTATAATGGTAATAAATATAGTCAGAAAATAACCACGCTTCAGTGCTGCCGCAACCTCAGCAATACAAGCCACATAGTTTTAAGTCAAAAGTCAGATAGCTGTTGATGGAGAAGTATAAAGTGAACAGGACAATGAAGAGCAGTTAAGATTTGGTTGCAAAAGCATAAAATTTGCAATTTGGTTAAATATGAAAATAAAAACGGAAATTATTTTCCATTGATGTTCTGCATGGCCATGCCCATCACTGATATATAACAGACTTATGCGATCTGCCAAACAGCAATATCATATTGATACTACAGCTAGCATATTTTACTAAATAGTAATAAACCCCTTTTCCAAATGATTTTTGGAAAGTCCCAAACTTACCAATTCTATTAAGCAACTCATAAGTGACTGTGGTCAAGCATTCAAGCTATTATAATGAAAAGCAACAGAATTTCTGGCAACAAGAGTAACTTATTCTATGGTTCTTTTTACGGATAAGGATAAAACATTTAACGACTTGTTGATGAAAATTCAACTGACCAGTTATAGGCGGTTTCAGCTCTCCAGCGGCATATTTTCCCATAACACCTCCACACCTACAAAATATGTTGAAAAGGGTCAGACATGCATGTATATACGTAGGATTTAATTCAATGGAAGATGCATAATGAAATGAGCTACATGATCATGCATGCAACAACAGTCTATTCATGTCACTACTTACCATCGAAAATAATCACTCCTTATACCAAGGGGCGTGGCAAGCAAAATATCAGTAATCCAGGGAGACAGTGGCCTCAGAGGTTTCCTCTCAGCCAGTGAGGGAGGTGAAGAAGAAGGTTCTCCATCTATTGACTTGCTAGTTGAAGCATGATCTCCGCTGCTACTTCTATCGGATAAATTTTCGTGGCGTTCCAACTTGTAAATTGGTCTGTTATAGTGTGTCAAAATTCTTAGTATCTCCCCGCATGCAAGGGCCCACTGCTCCGAATACTCATTCTGCAATTAAAGATGATATAATCATTGTCAAGGATCTTTTTGAGTAACTAAAATCAGTTCGAACATTAAAAAGAATCAATGCCTTCAGGATATAATATACGGAGTAATAGAAATAGCTGATAGTGGAGAGAGAGCACACAAAATACATGAGTACATAAAATGAAATCTAAGCAAATTCAGAGTGACAACAGGCAGTAACTTGGTAGTCTCTGAGTACCTCACTGTTTGGGCAAAACAGGGAAATGAAAGAAGCAAATGGTGGACCACTTCTGTCATATTCAAGTGTGCTATCGATAATACATGAAATAATAGGAAGTAGAACAGCATGGCCATGCTCTGGATGGTGAAGAACAAAAGTTGCTGGAAAGAAGGAAAATACAAGTTAGAGTGGATCAGGAAGCAGCCTGAATTTTATATAACAATTTAACCATTATATATGAAAAATACCAAGAACATCGTCAAAAAGCCTGTTCTCCTTGGATGGATACCGGCTACGGATTAACTGCAAAACAAGCATTGTTTTAAAAAAAAACTGTAAACATTTTGCTTTAACGAACAAACAAACTGTAAGACAAAAAAAAGATTTTGCCCTTTGGATAGCGATAAAAAGTCACAGGGAAAAGAAAATACCTCTGCTATATCATCAGCAAATTGTTCTGAGGTGAACTGCCCGAAATATTCAACATATGCAGTGGTTTGAGCCTACAACAAAGTTCATAATTCACATAGAATGTTAGTATCTGAATGGAGAAAATTCACTAACTTTAGAAGCAAGTGCTACGAATACAAGATCAACAGTTGTAAAATTATATGGTAATTTTTTTTAAAAATATTATACAGTAAATAGTGAAAATATTTGTTACCGAAAAGGGTTTGAAGCATTAATTAGTACTATATCCTAGAAAGAGAAGGAAAATGAAAGACTGCAGCTTATAATAAACATCTATTATCAGAGACAGTTGATGCTCTTATGGAAACAATTTGTAGAGCAGCAATTATTTAAGCTGTAAATACACCTTTCTTTGTTCTACATCTTGCGGAGGCGGCCAAAATAATGAAGAGAACTGCAAATTGTCGATCCACTTCTCATTTGATGTTGCCATAATCCTATCTATTTAAGCAAGGTGCAAGCAGTGAGTAAAGCTACAATTTCCATAAAAGCTTCTACCAATCCAGGATCAATAGACTATAATTCAGCATTTTACGAATCCAAATTAAAAGTAATAGCTCGTCCAAACATTGACTATGGATGCAACAGAGCTCCAAGTTTAGAGTCAAATATTGGATGAAATATACAGCATGCAAGCTTGCACACGAAATAATCTGAGTGTACAGAGTGCCCTGCAAGACCACAAAATCATAGAAGTTTGAATTAAACACTTTATTATGAGGGGGTCAAGCAACTATCACCAGCGCATAGCCAACTTCACCCAATTAGTCAAACTTTGGCACCTTAAGAAGAAGAACGTAAATTTCATCAACCAGGACTTAGAAAGCAAGCACCATTGCACTACCTTACTCTTTGGTTTTGTATAGAGATAACATTTTTAAAAGGGAGGGTGATTTACAGATTAATCGAGCATTTCTTCTTTTTAATATTTACCAGCTTACCAATTATAATACATACATACTAAAACTCAAAAGTTTCACATTTATGAAGAGATCACTATTTACCCTAAAAACACCATATCAAGGAAAATGATTGTCTTTGTCATATAGTACTAGCATTAATTAAATTTCTAAAACCCCAAATAACTTCAATTATGATGAGGATTCACACGTAAATCATACATGTGCGTTCTGTAAATTAATTTCTTTCTAATTAAGAAGCAAATATTCTTACCAACTCAATCAAATCTCCAGCAACTAAACACAACATCTGTTAAGCAGAGAAACAATTTCTCCAATCCTCTAAAAATTAGTACTACATTTTCCAAATCTCAGTACAACTCCTCGATTTATTCTCCTATTCCTAAAAAATAAATCACCATTTTCAGAAGCAAATCTGTGTCAATCAGTTCTGAAGCAAAGTTTGATAATATTCTCAATCATCGAGACCTAATCCTCTCAGCGAGCTTAAATCACAGCATTTTCTACAGCTAAATCCACAAAAAAGGTAAATCACACATCACCAACACAATTAATTAAAGCAGAGCCAGGTAAAATCATAAAACCGTACCTTGATTCAGAGCTATGGAGGATTCCAACGAATTGATTCGTGTATTGTGAGAGGAAGCTGCAGTTCCAGAGTGGTTAAATTGAGAAGATTTTCGAGGGTAGAATTTTGGGTGGAGAGAGATTAGAGAGAGAAAGCAGAGGTTAGAGAGAGAGAGAAAGAGATCTTTAACTAGAATCTCACATATGCATACGTGGCTATGATATTTTCCTCATGCCTCAGCTAAGCCATGTGGCAGACCATGTGAATGAAGCAATGATGTGAATCAGCATGCACGTCACATGCCTTTGTTATATATAGAGATGCATGGTTAAATCGGATTGCCGGTTCAATTTGAAATTGGAATGATAATTCTAGATTTCAAGCAGGCATCGGCATGCATGGTTAAATCATATTAGCCGGTTCAATTTGAAATCGGAATGACAGTTTCAGTTTTCAAGCAGGCATCGACATGCATGGTTTTATCAGATTAGCCGGTTTAATTTGAAATCGGAATGATAATTCCAGTTTTCATGTAGGCATTGGCATGCATGTTTAAATCATATTAGCTGGTTCAATTTGAAATCGGAATGACAGTTCCAGTTTTCAAGCAGGCATCGGAATGCATGGTTAAATCAAATTATCGGTTCGGCTTGAAATAGGCAAGTCATAACCGTTTTGGCCCGATTAAAATCGGCTTATAAGTTCTGTTATCTGGTTATGGTTCTAATATTTTCTAATCGGGATGAGCTGTTTGATTGCTAGTTTTGATTGGAACCGTAAGAAATGAAAAAAATTGAGTGAGTTCACGGGAAATCAGAAATAATCGTGAAAAATGGCTAAAAATCTTTGATTTTAAAACGGATTCGAAACTGTCAGTTACTGATAACGCGCCGATAAGAAAAATCAGACTTGCTAAATATAATATTTTATTTTGTAAAATTTAGTATTGTATGTTTGTACTTTGTAGTATGATGAATTTGGGTATGGTGTTCATCATAAAACACTTTTTGCGCAACGTATAGATAAAAACGAGGATTACTTTGTGTGAGTGTGTTAGCGTAATGGTTGACTCGGTTTGAATTCATTGCAATTTAGTTGTATTTTGAATTTTCTTTTTATTTATCTATTAAAAATTAGGATTAGCATCGTGACGCGGTCTTTACAAATTTATACTTATCTACCAATTCACAAATAAGAAGGTTAATTAGTTTAAATTCCAAGTATTGTGATATATTTGCAAACTATACAAAGTTCGTGTATTTTACTAGTTTGTGTATTTTACATGTAAAACCATTGTTCAAATAACGGGATCAGACTGATTGACGTGACTAGTTTGGTTGCAAACCATTGTGATGTTCGTCTGATTTGGACTTAAAAATTGTTAAAAAGTCGTTTTGCACGAGAAAATATTGACCAAATTGGATTGTCTCTTATGCCTCTAAAAAATAAATTACATTTATATGTAATAGGATTTGTTCTTCGACTAGTAGTAGATAGGTTATGAAACGCCATGTCCACTACTATTACTCATGTGGGTTGGTCTAGTATTGAGTGGTAATGCATAGGCCAAAGATTTCATATTCGAATCTATTGTAATGCGATTTTTAAATTTATATCCATTTGTCTATAAAAAATACTCATGACATATTATGAATATTAAATATAATATCGAAATTTCTTCACTATATTAACTAGATTAATCTGTGTTTCTCGGCCATCACTTTCTACAATCTATACTAGTGTTAATGGGTTGACTTAAAATCCACTAATTAAGTATTTTATTCAAAATGGAACACTCAATACAAGTAGTCAGCGCACTAAAAATGTCAACTAGTGGAATTACACTTCATACCATGATAAGTTTAACTTTTACTTTGACTTTTTATATAAATATGCAAAATGTATTCTTCTTTTTTTGTGAGCTTATTTTTGGGTAACAATCATCTTCCCCGTGAGAAAGACATACTAAAAAATGAATTGTACCCATCCAGTATTAGATGTGTAGTATGAGTGAATGTGATTGATTATTATGTTATAATTTGAACTTTAATATGTATGGGGTTTGAAGCACCCCTTTCCAATTTTAATAGATTGTCATAACCAAATCCAAATTATGCTGAAATATGTAAATAAAATCACAAATAATATCATTGTACAAAAATCTAAGAAGGATTAAAAGTCAAATTTGAGTGTGGATATTGATATGTCTCATGTTGAGACACGGAGCTAGACTTATGCACACTCTAACGAGTAACGACCACCCATGCAAATTTTATCAATTGTTATATAATGTTGTTAGTAAGTACGGTGTATTACCAGCGTACTATATTTTCACCGATATTTTTTATGTACCAAAAATATAATTTCACCTTGCCAAATCTATTCTTAAAATTAAAAGTTTACTCATTTCATCGCATGTAATTTGAACCGCATCTTTTGGAAGTCTCATTTGACATGACTCATTTTCGTTTCAATAATCACCTTAAACAATATTTATAGGTACGTCACACGTACACATTTACATGTGAATCTTACTCTTATATTATATCCGTCTCATATTACTTGTATTTTTCATTTTAGGTCTTAGATTTGAGATTGATTTTTAGTGGAATTAAATTAGTATTTTAAGTATAATGATAGATTAATTAATAAAATAATACTTTATTAATTTTAATATAGTAATAAATATTCTAATTTTTACTGAAAATATAATTAGTGTAAATAATTTAGGATGAGTCGAAATAAAAAAAATTGCAGAGTAAGAGGGTATAAAAAAATCGAATGGGACAAATGGATCATCATAGTCGCACACAAAGCTCTTCTTTTATTGGACAATTTATGCTTGAATTTGACGAATCCACCCAAATTATTTAAAATTATAAATAAAATAAAAAGAGATGAATTTATATAATGTAAAGGGGAATAGTTTGAGCTAGTGGTGGGTGGAAACACGGGCAGCTGCTGCCCGATGCATAAGGAAATGAGATTTTCGGTGGCTAAGAATGAAACGGGCAGCTAATAAATATCTGGTCAAGCGGCTCGCCACCATGCCTTAAATATTTTTGCATCCAATAGGAATTAAGCTTCAGATATAAAGAATCTTTATTTAAATTTTCATTTGATTTTGGAATTCCCATAATAATAATCAATTTATAACGAGACGTGGCTCACTGCGATTCTAGTTTTATATCTTCATAAATCAGCTCAGCTGTGATTTTATTTGATTTTCGTTTCTCCCAACTTTGCCCATGGTTGGTGGGGCCCACTCTCTTGGCCATAGCTCGTTGACTCATTCTACATAATTGTTCATTTTTCATTAGGTAGGAGTATATAAAAAGAAAAATAGAATTCATATGATTATATATGTTGGTATAATGTAAAGGTGTGCATTTCATGAGTCGTAATCAATGAAAAATATGTTACGTTCAAAACATGTCAACTAATATTCAATCTCATAATTATGTCTAAAGTGAAATATTATTATTCAATGTTTGTGACAGAACAAGTCTATGTCAACTTAGTTTCTGGAAGTTTCCATAACGCATTGAGGAGGCAACACCTAATGACATAATTGGACACGTAATGATTTACCAACACTCGATATTTAATCAAACTTCGACATATATCCACAATTAAATTAAAGGAAAATTGAAATTCCAGCAAAAATCATTCCAAGTTCGAGTATGATACTACTATAAACTTATAAATAAATTGTAGTATAAGAAACTAAGAATGAATATCACCAATTTTTTAATTTCAGTTTTAAATATCATTGATATATCAATACTATTTAATAAATATATTTTTATTTATTTTATGAGATTATATATTTATCTATTCTAATTGAGAGAAATAATCATATAAATTGGTTAATATAATTGTTTTATTGGAGTCATATAAAATATAAATAATTTAATAAATACATATAAATTTACGAAATGTATATTTTGTATTTTGAGCTACATACGACTATTCCATTTGATCAATCTATACAAGGTATCTGTCACAATTGCTAAGTTATCGTTTCACCAATAAAGTGACATACTATACACTTTACAACAATATATTAACATCAATAGAACATAAAAAGGAATCATCTTTATTTATTGGAACCAATCTAGAATAATAATGGGTCACGGAATAAAGGGTCATTATATTTTTCTATATTAAAAATTTTCAACTACATAGAAAGAGAGTTTCAAATTTCTAAATCAAGGGCAGATTGGTCAATGGACGGCCCAAATTTAACCCATTAATAGAAATGTCGAAAATTTAATTAGTAATCAACGAAAGTAAATCTATTATCAAATTTGATAGATGGCTATTGATAATCTTTTTGATGCTCTGAGTAGTTTAGTTATTTCGTGGTTTGATAGTCGCTAGATATTGTATATATAGATTGACATTCTTCATGTGCTTGTTCTTTTGTATTTATTTTAATCAGTGCTTGGACTTTGTTTGTGTTGCGATTTAAATCTTTTTATATATACGCTATTTATAAAAAAAAATATTATTTTGATGAAAAGGTAAATATGGGACCGTCCGATGTCCACATGGCATTGCAGGAGCCGTCGAAGTTGTTGTCGGAGCAAGAGATGTGGTGGGGCCCCTCTCTAAGTGTTATTGCGTTAATGGTGAGCTAGTGGACAAGCTTTGGACGGTTTGAAATTTGAAAGCATGATAATATTCTATTAGGGTGATGTGATTTACCACTAAACTTATGCTAATTAAATATCACTTGAGCCGACCACCACCCTGGGACGATTTAGTGTTGTATCGAGGGGAAAGGTTTATTCATTTTTATTTTCATGACTGAACACACATAACACAGACTTTCTTCTACTTTAAATAAAATAGTATCAAGCCGCTCGTGCGATGCACATGTTAAAATATGTTAAAAAATTAATTTTAGATTATAAATTAATTAAATGAAATTAGAAACAATATTATTATATTAAAAATTATAAACAAAATGACTATGAATTTTATACAACTAAAACATATTCCCTATGTTCCTTATAACTAAAAGAATAACTCTAATCTACAATTAACCAAACTAATTGTAATAATATAAATGTCAAAAAAGACTGAACCCGGACATGCAAATTGTACATGAATCGTTTCTCCTAAAATTTCAACACGTTAGAAGTATTTATAGAGATTTTGTTTTGTTTCATTATAGTTTTTAAATTCCCTCATTCATCTTCGAAACATTCATTTCATTGCAATATAGTGACACTAAACACTAAAAACCCAAACCTTGAAACCTAAATCTTAAACCCTTAACTTTAAAATATACTCATCATGACTAACAAATGAGCCAAATATCAATAAAATTCTCCCTCCGTCCCAGTTCAAAACTATTTGTTATTTTTATTTCAAAAAACCTGACATTTGTTGATGGAGATATTTGTCGTCAAGATTTTTAAAAGGCGAGTTATCAATATGCATAAGTTACAATATAAGATATAAGTCAATCCATGTTAAATACCATTTGTTATTAGTGTTTGGGAGATTTCCGGCACAGTGTAAAGTTAGTTTTGCGGGAGGCGAGGTCGGGGTTGGTGGAGAAGTTGAAAATATTTCATGGCTCCAACTTCCAAATTTGAGGAAAGCCATGGAGATTCTATGGTAGACCACTTTGATGAAACCAAGCTCTTTGCAGCGTCTACAATGAGGGTTTTGGCGCCAGATTAAGATAGGTCCACGACGGGGATGGCTGCTGCCCGCCTTGCATGTCTTCATGTGGGTGAGATTGCCGATCGTGAGATAGCACCACCATTATAATAATGAGTTTTAGAGAGAAAAAAGAGAGGGAATTATGGATGTGAGAGGAATAGAGTGGGTGGTACTATTATATATATGCAAGGAGATAAATG
>NC_062968.1:27477007-27545153 GCF_023119035.1 Salvia hispanica | reverse complement strand
CTAATTAAATATCACTTGAGCCGACCACCACCCTGGGACGATTTAGTGTTGTATCGAGGGGAAAGGTTTATTCATTTTTATTTTCATGACTGAACACACATAACACAGACTTTCTTCTACTTTAAATAAAATAGTATCAAGCCGCTCGTGCGATGCATGTTAAAATATGTTAAAAAATTAATTTTAGATTATAAATTAATTAAATGAAATTAGAAACAATATTATTATATTAAAAATTATAAACAAAATGACTATGAATTTTATACAACTAAAACATATTCCCTATGTTCCTTATAACTAAAAGAATAACTCTAATCTACAATTAACCAAACTAATTGTAATAATATAAATGTCAAAAAAGACTGAACCCGGACATGCAAATTGTACATGAATCGTTTCTCCTAAAATTTCAACACGTTAGAAGTATTTATAGAGATTTTGTTTTGTTTCATTATAGTTTTTAAATTCCCTCATTCATCTTCGAAACATTCATTTCATTGCAATATAGTGACACTAAACACTAAAAACCCAAACCTTGAAACCTAAATCTTAAACCCTTAACTTTAAAATATACTCATCATGACTAACAAATGAGCCAAATATCAATAAAATTCTCCCTCCGTCCCAGTTCAAAACTATTTGTTATTTTTATTTCAAAAAACCTGACATTTGTTGATGGAGATATTTGTCGTCAAGATTTTTAAAAGGCGAGTTATCAATATGCATAAGTTACAATATAAGATATAAGTCAATCCATGTTAAATACCATTTGTTATTAGTGTTTGGGAGATTTCCGGCACGGTGTAAAGTTAGTTTTGCGGGAGGCGAGGTCGGGGTTGGTGGAGAAGTTGAAAATATTTCATGGCTCCAACTTCCAAATTTGAGGAAAGCCATGGAGATTCTATGGTAGACCACTTTGATGAAACCAAGCTCTTTGCAGCGTCTACAATGAGGGTTTTGGCGCCAGATTAAGATAGGTCCACGACGGGGATGGCTGCTGCTCGCCTTGCATGTCTTCATGTGGGTGAGATTGCCGATCGTGAGATAGCACCACCATTATAATAATGAGTTTTAGAGAGAAAAAAGAGAGGGAATTATGGATGTGAGAGGAATAGAGTGGGTGGTACTATTATATATATGCAAGGAGATAAATGTAGGGGTGGGTCGATACGATATATCGTATCGAAAACATTGTATCGTGTATCGTATCGAAAATATCGATATGAAAGAATTTCATATTGTTATCGTATCGAAAGTTTCGATATATCGAACTTTCGATATAAAAAAATTTCATATCGTTATCGTATCGATATTTCGATATATCGTATCGAAATTCGATATATCGTTAAATATCGATATATATCGAAAATTTCGATGTATATCGAAAATAAAATATCGATATATATATCGAAAATATCGATATATCGAAAATTTTCGATATATATCGTATTTTCGATATAAAACGATATATCGCGATATAAGGAAATTCATATCGTTATCGTATCGAAAACTTACGATACGATATCGTATCGTATCGAAAATTCGATAATTTTTCGATATTTTTCAATACGATACGAGCGATATATCATTTTTTCGATATTTTTCCCCAGCCCTAGATAAATGGGGTGTTACAAAACCTTTCATTTGCCATGATAGAATTAAAACTTTGACGTGTGATGCATGGAGAGAAGGGGACGTTACAAAACCTTTCACTTACTAAATTAAAAACCTCGAAACTTCCCTTTGTTTAAAACTTAAAAAGCTTTTCATATTCTACATTAGAGCTGCAACAAGCATCATAACATGATTTTATAATAATTATAATTGACATATGAAACTGTCGGCTACAGTAATGCTCAATAATTTCCACACCTATATCATAAAATGCCGATTAAGATGCATAAATTCAATAACTAAAATTAGTTTAAATTAAACTTTTTTTTTAATTCAAAATGACAAATATGTGAATATCTCTCAAATATCAATAAAATTCTCCCTCCGTCCCAGTTCAAAAATTTAGCATCGTACAAAATAATTTAAAAATTGAATAAATTCACAAATAATACCATACACTACTATTTGTGATGATAAATATAAAATTAAAATTAAAGTATTTATATAAATATAAAAAATATTTATAATAAAAATAACATTCACGTAAACATCTAAAAATGAGTAGACAATTAAACTATAATTTATTGTATTTTAAATGATCCATTTGTTGACAATTTAAAATAGTACATATTATAGTTAAATTGTCTATTGTACTACAATAGTATACTAAGATTATCAAATTGATAATTTTGTAGGAGTATTCATTGAAATATTTAAAATTAGATTACTATCACAATTAGAAATTATTCCTAAACCGTAGTAGGTAGTATTCTAACTATAGTACAAATTTACAATTATACAACAATAAGTAGAATAGAAATTACAATGAAAATAGTAAAACAAATCAAACTATAAGTTGAGTCGAGAAAAACCCTTTTTCCGGCCCACAAGACAAATTACTTCCAGCTATTTGCTCTCAGATTGACATATTGTTCCTATAGATAAAAGAACTTCCTCATAATATGTAGAAACACTTCAAGCTATTATACACTAATGAACTTGATGAAGCTTCAAGAATCAAACAATATAATGCTCCTAAAATGCACACTAAAATATAAAAAACTTTAGAAAGGAGGAAAATGCTATTGTTGATGTGTAATCCATCAACAAATCAATGCTTTTTATAGGTACAAAATAAGAATGCAAAAGGTTATGTAATTAAGTCGCCTTAAACCACAAAGTTAAAGCAATGAAGGTTACAAGAAATGAAAAGCCAAATAAATGTCTATCCATTATCATCCTCCACTACTCAAGCCATTATTCTTATAAGAGTTCCCTCTTTTTATTTTATTTCTTTTTTATTTCTTTGCACAATTAGTTAGATGTAATTTAACGTACGAGACTTGATATGCATGATTGAATTGAGACATAACATTAGTGATGGATCATAATATTAAATTATTTCAATCACACATTAAACTCTTTTTATTTACTCCAAAACTCAAGGAAGATGAAGGAAATTGTCTAATGCTGTTGCACGGGAATTAATTCATTAATTCTCATCATAAATTCCCATCACCATATGTAACCGTCCAATTATTTATATGATCATGATTGTAGTCAATTAACCAATTTAATAACTTTTGTTTATTGCGTTAACATCCTTCTCATAAAATAGTTATACAAAAACTCCCAAAACTTCCCTTTTATATATGTATAGATTATAATACTTCATAGTCGAAATTATACATACTCCCTCCGTCCCAGAAAGATTGTCCCAGTTTATTTTTTGCACTCGTTTTGCAAAAATAATAATAAATAGGTAAAGTTGAAAAAGAGTAAAATAAGAGAAAGAATAATATAGGTAAGACTATTCTCTACATTATTCTCTCTCTACTTTAACTATTTATTATTATTTTTATAAAACGAGTGTGAAAAGGGAAATGAGACAATCTTTCTGGGACGGAGGGAGCATGATATAAAATGAATAGTCACAAATGAAACTATTTGTCACGTTAAAATGTCTCGACACCTTTTCCAAAATAGTAGTAATAATATTCTTATTCTGTGAGATTTCTTTAAGTCGCTGATAGCATTTAATAAATACTACTAGTACTACCACTATTTAAAAAACTTATATTGGGCTTTCGTGTAAAAAGAAGGTAAATAAAAAATGGGTTGAAAATAGATCCCCCCAACCCCAAAGCCCAAAGGCCTAAGAGTAATTCATAATAATTTGAGATATTATTTAATTGTAAATATCAACTCAGGAATAAACGAATAAGGGGCTTGCACAAATAAAATCCTTATGATATACTATAACAGACTAACAGTTAATTGATTAATTAATGCATAATTGTGTGGAATGTTTCAAAATGTGTTTAGATGAAAAAAAGCAATTCCAGTGTGTTTGGATGAAAAAAAGCAACTCCAGTCTTACTGTCTAAAGTTTAATAAACAAAAAAAATAATTTACAAAAAAAAAAAAACCCTATTCTGCAAATGGTGAAGACTACAAAAACGATATATAGAAATATTTAAAAACACAATCAAGAAGTCCAAGAAAAGGCCAAAAATCTCTCTTGGTTCTTAGTTCTTAAACACATTACAACGTAAAACTCACACAAATTTTACATAAATAAACAAAATACACAACACCAATAGGCAAAAACGTTCATAGGCCATACAACAACAGTAAAAAAAATATAAACGACACTATAAATTATGAGGAATTTGATGTCACTATAAATAATCACCACGGGGCGAAAAACCCGATGAGTAAGGGGCGATTTTAACATGAGTAGGGGTAGAGAAGAGACGGTATTTTATCAGCAATACAAAATTTCATGTTCTTGTTTAATCCTCAGTTGTGCTCTTGTATGAGAGAAGACTCTACTAATATAACCAATTTAGGAGTTTCCACTGTATCTAGAGTCAGACCATTAAAGAATCATGGTGTGCGCTAACCTTTTTTTGTGTGCTAAAAATGTCAACTGTTCGAGAGTTTTACACCTTTTCATCGGCCTCAGAGGATTCTGGCGACCCTCCGTGCTTTTGCTGGCTGCGTCGTTCTTTGCCACCGGGTTTTGATGAGGCGTTGCCATACCAGATCATCCCAATGACAGCGATGATCATGCCAACGACCACTTGTATGTTCAGACCCTCTTTCCCGAAGAATAGGAAGCCCAGGATCAGTACAAGGATGGTCTTCATGTGGCCGAGGACTTGGAAGGAAACAGCAGTAAATCTGCCTATGCAGATGAACTGGCTGAGATTCGTTCCTACTGCAATAGTACATGACAGGATCAAGAACGCCTGAAAAGCCAAAGATTACAGGTTATTTTATGCGACTTAGTTTCGCAATGTTTGCAGCCTTTCACTATGACACGAAGAGATTCAGATACACAGGAGTTTTGGTGGCAAGTTGGTAGAGGAGGGGTAACGGAATGTGTAAAAGATGGACACCGCAGTTTGCAAAGGTCATCATGTGATAAGTTACCACAGAATACGAGTTGAGAACTCTGACTGAAATCAAACAAAATGTGTAGTATTTTCCTATAGTCCTTACTAGAGAAAACAGTAATAAGCATAATATGCAAACTGAAGAATATACACACAGAAGTGATACTGATAAGTAAGTTATAATACGACGATATGGGAATATTGACAGCAGGCAAAAATATACAATTGCGTACGGATGTAGGAATACTTACTAGAGATGGAAAATGAAATTGAAACTCATCGAGTCTCTTGCTTGTCAACCAATAGTCTAGGAACGGGCCTAACAACAATAGTGATCCAGCCTGGGCTGGTGCCGTGTGTCCCAGTAGATTGAAGGAAGTAAGGGAATACTTTCTTTGAAGATAATGAACATACTGCAAATACAAATCCACAATCATATAAATGTCTTCAAATAATGCATACAAAATTAGCACAAAATAGTTAATGGAACAGCCAGAGATGGACATTCTGTTAAACTGGAAGCATATTACAGCACTCGAATATATTCTTCATTCCACATGTAACTCAATTTAAGAGGAAAATTAGATATCTGTTGGAAATTTGGAATAAAATGACAATTTTACAAACCATGTACATGTAAGTAGCCACTTTGGGATTAAAATGAAACTTACATACTGTTGTAGTGCTGTACTCCAGACTGCAACAAATGCAGCAGCAAATCCTTTGGGATTAACACTCACATCAGTAACTGTGCAGACTGCAACACCCAGGAGAACAATTAAGATGCTAAGCTTTGTGTCTCTCGAATAGCGGATCTTGTCAAACACAACTTCCAACAAGCAGGAGACAGGTATCATAGTCAGTTTTGCAATCTGAAAGTATATAAGACATAAAGTAAACCATTAGTGATCTAGTAATTGTTCATATTTAATTGAGGATGGATGAAGAGTTCAGATATTAACACCTGCAAAATCTACGAATACACCCGAACCACTAGTTACTCAAAAATAATGTTAAAACATAAATTAATTAAATACCCCAAATTCATCTCCTCTCCCTTTTCACCTCCACAGCCCCACCATCATATCACCACTGCTATTCTTCCAGCCACCATGTCTTTGATCCAAACAACCCAACAGCTACATCAATACCATCCTCATGATGAGATGAAAACAAATGTACCAAAATCACCCAAACACCACCAGTAACAAGTGTCAATTACAGCCAGAATAAAAAAATGGGTTTAAAGTAATTTAGTCATTTGCATCAAAGTTATTTTCAACTATAAAATTGGTCCGGGTGTATTCATACATCATATAAAAAAACATGCATGGCCATGGAGAAATTTCATTAACAAATACCTGGTAGAATCCCACTGAATTCCACATTAAGCTGACATTCATCCCGACGATGGAGAAATTTGCGAAGAAGATAAACTTAAGAAGCTCCGAGTATGGTAGATGAGAAGGCTGAATGTAACCCAACCATCTTAGAACAACCGTCATCAAGGTTGTGGTAGCAAAATGCAAACCAGTTAATGTTGTCGCTGCACACATGGAACTAGTTAACAAACCTTAACAGTAACTTGCATTACAATGCATCCACAATACACAGAAATTGAAAAGAAGCATTTTCCATATAGACTGATAAAATTGGTTGCTATCTGCTTATAGCTTGGCTCTTCATAAGGAGTATATAAACCTTTTTGTACTTATCAGGGTGAATAACAGTGTCTAAACTTCTAGACTAGAGACAAAAGCAGCTTTGGAGCAGGAGTATTAGTAAAGTTCAGTAGGAAGAGGGAAATTTTGTCCACTTTTACACCCAAGGAGTTCACAGAAGTCTATAATTGATAATTCTTTCTAGCATCATGCTACAGGAATTTTCATCAAATATTTAATGAATAAACATGCCTCAAGCAATAGTTCAATTTTGATTATGAATGTGCATGTTAAGTCCAAACAATTCAAATTGGAAATAATCGCTCCTGATAAATGACTATAATTATACCAAAGCTGAAGCCGTAAGTAGCCATCAGTGCCTTGTTGACAATAATGATCCCAACTGAAGTGACTACATTGAACATCCATGCAGCCGCGTCAACTGCAGCCTTCTTATCAGCTTTGCTGGTTGATGGCATCTTGCTTTCTTTTATATTTTTCTTATTTGTGTCGCAAGGGGTAGATATTTACCCTGATAGGACCATAAAGTAGCAATGAAGCCACCACATCCAGTCCAAGATCTCCCCTAAATATCCTGCACGGCACCATTTCAGTCAGAAGATTTAAGCCAGTTACTAGACAATTCATTCAAATAATTACCCTAATCAAAAGTTGTATTGTGTCAAACAGTTCCAGCATAAAGAAATCTCAGATAACTTAACTTTCCGAGTCAGGAAAACAACCATTGACACAAATTTTCTACTATAAAATTAAGATAGACATGTTTATATACAGTAGTCCTTAAATCCATGTTCGATCAATGGAACAGAATATAAAAAAATGAAATATATTCCAAATCTTAGTGATGAGAGGCATTTATCACATAATCAGATCACCAAATCACTCGCCATCTAAACCTCCACACTAGCAACACTATCCTAAATCAATTAGCAAATCAAGAAGAATCTACACTCTTAACTTCAACACAGATCCTGAGATTCACATTGAATGCACAAAACATATTCCGCAATTCGAATTCATTCAAATCCCACCTCCATCAGATCTAACGTCTCCAAAACCCCTAAATTCTCTCAGATCGCATTCAATCTCACAGATCTAACCACACGGAATCACCAAATCCAGCTGAAATCGAAGCAAAATCCAGCTCCGCATTTACTTGGCAAATCACCACACACAGCAAAATTCAGTAAAATTCACGAAAACAAATTTACCTCTTTCGAATTCTGCAACGGAATTAGCAGGGCGCTTAGCGTGAAATCGAGCTCACCACCATATCCTCACGACTCTTGCATCAATAATGGCTGAACGTGTATGCATGTGATGTATATATCTAGGTGTACGTATAGGTGTATGTATCTGCTTGTCTATAAGAGTGAAAATTGAGCCAAGTACAAAGTGAATGAATGTTAATTTGGGGGAAAATGAGATTTGTGTTTCTAGGGTTTGACCACAAAATTATATGAATATGGAAATCCCAATTAAATGAATCACATAAATTGATAAATAATCAAAAGCTGTTAAAGTATAAATTCACACTTTTAAGAAATATGAGTATAGTATTTCTATCCTTTCAAAGGATTGTGATATTTTCTTCAAATAAGGCAAATTTGAATATAATACGTCATTGGATATAAGGTCAGTATAAATTTTTATCGCACCATCATATCGTGATACTATCGCACCAGTTGGGATCCGGGTAGCCATCGCACACAAGGCTCCCAAAACCTTATTTCTAATTAGGCTCTTAAAATACAAGTTTGTGCTTAATTACACTTATAAATCCTAAAATTCATTAAGTTAGGTTGGGGAAAAGAATTTAGTTTTTTCAACTAATTTAATTATGGCACCTGAATTGTCACTTTCAAAGTAGTAATGGAATTTATGAATTGGGTATTCTTTCTTGATGCTAGCAATTGGATTAAACTAATTTGTCTTAATTGCTCATCCAAAATATAGTAATTTGACTTATTTATAACTCTACCAAATGAATATTAACAAAAAGTTCAAGCAATCGAAAGATTGCGTAAAATCAGAAATCTGTATTCACTCTCTCTAAAATGCATCTAAGAGTCAAAATCTTACTCTCACGTTTGTTTTATAAAGATTTCAATTTGGTAAAATATCATAAAAGGTGAATGCTGAAATATAAAATCAAAAAATAAAAATAATAATATAGGAAAAATACTTTTCTTCTAACATGAAAAAACACACTCTATAAAGATTTTTTTTAAGTAAGAGTTTAAACATATTATGAGGTTACAGTCAAAATGATTGTATAAGAGTCTAGCCTTATAAATTTCTGCAAGTAAGAAACTCTCCAAAATGCATCTTCATGTTGTAACCAAAAGGTACAGAAGTCCCTTGAGATACTGCACTATTTCCGATCCCCCAAGTTTCGAGCTTCCATATACTCTGTCTACGAATGTGATTGGGACCTATGAAAAGGTGAAATGCCATATTACAGACCGGCTTGAATCCATGCATCAATATAAACAGAAGCAATAGAAATGCACTTCCAATATGTAAACCTATGCAACGAAGAAGGCTTAAACATGACAAAAGCAGCATGTTGAAAAGAAGTCAGCTACGACAAGCTAGTATGTCAAAATCCAAGGGATTAGCTCAATTTTGTACCAGTAAATCTATATAGATAGAATGGATAACCAACGTGATATTGATAATCATCCCCTAAGGACTAGGTAGTCTAGAACGAGTCATAGTCTCTGTTACTCATATGAAATTTGACATTCAGTTTGAAAGGTGAATTAATACAATAGTGACTCTTCCAACAGTGAAGGTAGTGTCGTCTTCGTTTCCAGATAATAAACAAACATGTGATCACAATACGACATATCGATTAGGTTTCAAAGGAGTTACTAAAAGTTGTGAATGCATACCTCTTCAATGTGATAACCCTTTCTTGAAGCTCTAACTATTATCTCCATCTGGAAAACGTACCCCTTACTCACACATGAGCTTATAACATCTTCAAGCACAGATTTTTTGTAAAGCCTTTGCAACAAGAAGTGCAGAACAAAACTTTAGTGTGATATATGAATAGGAGGAAGGAAAGTGTTCCTGATGAATAGTATTAGTACCTGAATGATCCAGTTAAGTCGGATACACCTGGCCATAGAAATGTTTGTGCAAGGACATTGGCTCCCCTGCTCGTCAATTTGCGCATCAGGTTCCACCCATGAACCCCGCCACCTTTTACATACCTAGTTCCAGTAACTATGCTTGCACCTGTCTCCATCTGTTTCCTGACTTCAAGAAGTTCTATTAATATACCAAGTTCATGGAAAATGTGGTACACAAACACAACTAAACAAAAAACTTACTTGATAAAGCTTGGCAGGTACTTCGGCTGTTAGAGGGAATAAAAAAAAGATAAATTAAACAAATGTGATAGAGAACAATTGTAGTAAAGGCAAAAAGAAAAGTACTTAGGCTTTGTAAGAGTTCAATCACACGAAAGCTCATATTTTCCAAGTCATCTTACTTGGCAAGCAAAGAGACAAAACCTTTTTTTATCTTTTTTCATCTTCAAAGTTTTGGGTCTGTTCACAATCACATAAAGGGAATAGTCTCGACTCTCACGAACTGAATTTTGATTAATCACAAAAATATTTATTTTTCATATGACTGGGCACAACCGAAAGTTATCATACTATATTTTCACTAGGAAATACACAAAGGACATTCCATTTTCTTATAGCATCTAAGAGTGAATACATACATGGTGTGATAAGTCTGCATCCATTATGACAACAAAATTTCCAGTTGCATGCTTCAAACCGTGCACGTAGGCCGTCCCTGAAATAAAAAACCTTTAGAAGCTTTACAATCATCTCTCAGAAATCAGAATAGACATGACAAGTATAAATACCTAAGCCAAGCTTCTTCGCTCTAGGTCTCAACAGCTGCATTACGAGACCAGTGTGAGTAAATATACAAATAGAAGCCCAACATTTGAAAATTCAGAAGCTACATATTTAAAAAAAGATAAGTGGCCAAACATACTATGCGATCTTCCCCATATACTTCCTGCAGCTGTTTGACTATTTCCTGAGTTCCATCTGGACTCCCGTCATCAACCACTATGATCTCAAAATTCTCATTCCTAACCCAAACAGAAAGCACAAAACCATTACAAAACAATATCTTAATGTTGTACGCAGCACTAAAAGTTCCACTCAGACAAAAAATTTGACAACTCCTAACTACTGTTTTCTGCAATAAATTCCTAAAAATTGTTCCAGATGAAGAACCAGATTAGGAAAAGCTGAATTTTATCCCAATTTATCAAGGCAATGAAAATATTATCCTGCCCTGCATCTGAAAACACATCTCATGTTTCGACGCCACGAAATAAGAACCACTACTAAGAATCTCCCAGAGACTGGATAAGAACATTGGGATAAATGTCGAAGCCTTTTTGGATAAATATGACAGCAATTGAAACAACCAAATAATATTGAACTTTTTTTAAGCATTTAGGGTTGATTAGTACTAAAATAAACTAATATCGGATAATTGGATTACTGATGAGTGATGACTGAATTCCATATTCTTCTAAAAACTGTGCGTTCAAAAGTATCCCCGCAAACAGCTCAACAAAAAAAAATTCAAGCAAAATTACCAAATTCCCAAGCAATTCACATCAAAATTGAAACATATTGCCCGAAAAATTTCACCCACCAGTGCCAATTCCAGCAAATTTCACCTTTTTCTAACTACCAATACCTAAATCATAACGATCAAAGGAGCGGATCGCATCAACCATATAATTCTATGATCCAATTCAAACTATAGCAATGAGTATCGCATACACAAGGAGATTGAAACTCACGGGAGATGCTTGAAGATGAGGTAAACGATGAGAGCGATGTTGAGGCGCTCATTGTAGGTGGGGACAATGATGCTATACTTGTTCCCATCCGCTTTGGCTTCCATTGTAGAACTCCGGATCAACACTGCTAAAACCCTAGAAATGCTCCCCAATTTCTTAATTTCGCCCTTCAATCAACGGATCTTGTCTTATATTCTAAATCATTCATATCATTGCATAATATTTAATCATATTTTATAAAAAGTTAGTATATTACTCCACTTTATAATATTGTTACAAAGAGAGATAACTGTAAAATGTAAATAGTAGTACTAAACTTTTCTGCATTTTTCATTTTTGCAAATTCGATGTAAATTTTGAGCAATTGCAATTAAGATTTAATATTTAATTATTTAAATTAGACTCAATTTTACAAATTGCAAATAAAGTGGACTAATTTTTTTTCACAATTCGCTAAATAAAATTGTTGGGAGGTTGCCGATTGAATAATTTGATGGTGTGGGACATTTTGATATTAGTCCAACGATCACTTATTGAATAATTTGAAAGATTGAATTGTAATTTCGAACTCAACAAAATTGAAATTACGATAATTACAAAATCCCCAGTGAATATATTTGAAGTGATATACCAGAAAACAAAGAGATTTAACGGATATAATTAGGTAAAAGATCCGAATGAAAATCACGTTACTTAGCTATATACACTCCAACCCAAACATGGTAAAACCTTGTGAATTTTCTTAGACAGAAAATTACACAAAAACAGTGTCAGATTATTATGTCAAATCTAAGCATCATTCATCATCAATGAGAAACTCAGCAGGTTTGATTCTTGCAACATATCCATATTTGGAAGTGCTATACTTCTTCTGCACACCGCTGAGCTTCCCGGTCCCCGACTTCCGATGGAAACTCACCATCCGCGCCGCACAATCCCTACAAAAAACACGAAGAGTTTCAGTTGGATTCATTCATCGTTGCATAAGGCTGATCATCATCGAGCCTTACATGAGCTGTTCTTGCGTGTAACTCGTGTACACTTCGCTCGTCTTGCTCCACTGCTTGCATCCACGGAGAGTGCATTGAGCAGTGAAGACGGCAGCAGCTGCTAGCATCGAAGGAGGGAAGCACAGCATCTCGTATTCAACGAGACACAGCTCGATTATGAAGAAGGCCAGCAGCTCCATCTACACAAACAAGTCAAGAATCATCCATTTTGATCATATACTACTACTATTTCAAATCAAATATTTCAAGAAACTAACCTTGTTATCGGATTGGGCGGCTTTCAGGCAACGCTTCATGAACACGTAGGGCGTTGGCAACGACATATTGAACTGCAACGTATTGACCATCAACTTCTCCTGCACATATTTGATGATGCAATCAGTGCAAAAAACAGTTAAAAAGTTATGAAATTTTCCTACTTTTCCCTAAAACCATACCATGTCTAGGACTTCTTTCCTGCAGTAAGCTTTGTCGGATATCAGAACAAGATCCTCGACTACGGGGACAGAGACTTCCTCGTATTTGCAAGCAATGAGCATCGCAGTCACACCAACCAGCTGCAGTTTCTTCCTCACCACTTGCTGGAGGGCTAAGAATCTATCAATGAGATTCACAGTAAGGTACAACGTCTCATCCATCAATTCGAACTTGTAATGCACCTACGCCACAGAATATCGATGAGAAGCTGCAATTGCATTTACATTACTACTCTTCAAAATTTCACACACTCTACGCTTTTTACCTCAATCAGCCAGTCGATGAGGATACCTCTCATTCGTTCATTGATATCAGATTGATGCACCATATAGTTCGGAAGGACACTCTGCAAGAAGGTTTTATACAGTTAATAACACAAAACGGGAGACAGGTATCGATGATCATCACACGAGGTTAGGCAAGAAGTGAGCAAATTAAGAGATAAGATGCTTCACCTCCATCTTTTTATAGTAAGTGTATAGATCATCGATGTATTCAGTAACTGCAAGTGGATTTCTCTTATCGCAGCTATCTATATCGATAACTGGCTCCTCATCCTCGCCATCGATGTCTTCCATTTCCACTTCTGCATCCTACATTTTGACTAACAAGTTCAAGAAACTGCAAAAAAAATGGTGCTTAAATACGCAGATCATCGGCAAGAAAAATGAAGTACCATTCGATCAATCTCTTCCAGCATAGCCTCTGTATGCTGCACAAACATAGGCACATCATGATCATCCGCATTCTTGTAGTCATCATCATCATCATCTGCATCGATAATGATGCAGTCGTAGGGCTGGTTCGTGACTGAAGTAGCTTGATGAACTGGTGGCTTGACTTCCTAAAACAACACATGTTTCAACCAACCTTAATGAAATCTCAATTCAATCACATTATTCTACCTAACCTCAGTTGATGGAAGTTTCTTCCTAAAACAACACATTGTTCAAGTCTGAACTATTAAAGAGCCTAATTGATAAATGCTGCTTCCTAAAACAACACATTACTCTAGATCACCTTCATAAAATCCTAATTCAAGCCTAATGTGTTCAAATCTCTACTTCATAAATTCATAAAAGAAAAAAACAAACCTCAAGTGAGGAATGCTGCTCTTTTCCAGCCAATCCAGAAGCAAACCCCCTAAAACAACACAACACATTACAATGTCGAAAAACGTACTTATCCAGCTCACTAAAACATTGTCAACAACCATCAAAAGAGCTCAAGATAAAGAATCAAGAACTAAGAAAATCAACAAACCTCGTAACAGGACGATGCACTGGACCGAGACAGTTCTTATCACCGGCCTCGTTTTTCCTGACCAAGATCAATCCAACATTCACTCAATACAAGACCAACACATATTCTAAACAGAAACACAATAAAACACCTTCTAATATCTCAAATTCATAAATGAATTAATGAAAAATCATATCATACTCTTTTAAAACCCCTCTTTTGTGAACAGCACAAGGGTAAGGCTGAGCTCCAATTATGTTTCTATTGATAGCACTCAAAGCCCTTCTGTTATTCCCAACACCAACTGCAGATTTTCCCACTCCAGCCTTCAACCCCCCTATAAATAAATACAAATTCGTCATTTTCTTTCAAAGATTCAACCTTTTCTAAAGTTGAAGTAATCCCAAACAAGAATTACAAAAGATTGAATTCCACATTCCATTTAGCTACGATTTTTCCGAATTTCACACTACCTTGACCGTTTGAAGAAGGCTTGATCACGCCCGGAAAATTCTCATCCGATCCCATCTTGTTCATCTTTTCTTCTTCAAATGCAGCTACTGAAAAAGATTAAAAAAAAGAAAAAAAAAAAAAGGAAAAAAGATTCAATCATCAATCCATAAAAAAATTAAATAAAAAATCTACCAAGATTCAAAAATCAAGATTCAAGACTAAATCAAAATTAAAATAAAAAACAACAAGAAGAAAGTTTCACCTCCAAATCAATTTATCCGCAGAAAAATCGCTACCAACACTCAACAAATCCGAGAGAGGGAGAGAGAGAAATTGACTAAAAACGTGAAAAGAATCCCATTAAATTCGATCAATTGAGACAAAATCTCTCTCTCTCTTTCTCTACACAGTGCGTGTTCTGTGTGAAATCTGCGCTTCTTGTTCAATTCAATCGCAGAATTGTCAATTGAGAGGATTTGGAGAGAACGCAAACAGCTGATTTATGTCTGCTTGTACGGTCTTTATTGTTTGTTTTTCCTTTAATTTCTTCTTTTTTTTTTGTTCATGATTTTTGAAAACAACGGCTAGTGAATTATAGCCGTTGATGACACTGCAGCGCTCTCTTCCCATGTGCACTTTTTCGAATCATTTTCAAGTTTTTTTTCCACTTAATTCTTCATTAATTATTACGCAAATGGTCATTAATTAATTAATTAATTCCATTCTTCACATACATTATTACATTACATAACATACAAATCTAATATTACAGATAGATTATCGTGTTAAAATTTCAGTAAATTGAGATAAAATCATCAATGGAAATATTTGGTATTTCGAGTTGTCGATGGTTGCCGTGTATCAGAGCATCGAGGAAAATATTTTTTAGTACTATGATAGAATGGTTTCATGATATCTTTTCTCGAGTTGATTGAAGTTTTTTTTTTTTTTTATTTGATTTGTGTTGTGTGCTAAACTTTTTTTTTTTACCTTGTATAAGATCAATTCAAAATTCCCTAATCTCCTCAAACTTTTGCATGATATAAGCTTCCTGGCTAACGAATTGGGACAAGGCCAAAATCAAGCGATTTATGCAAATATGTAGCAAGATTTGTTGGGGATGCATGTATAGTTTTGTTATCATAATCAAATGTGTCATATACTTCTTACTAAAATAAATAGTGTATTGATTAGCAAAGTTGGATGTACTTTGAGTGAGGATGCAAATTTAGATACCAATAATTTGTGATTTTCCATGTGAACTTGCGTGAAGATTTAGGTAAATCAAATAATTGCTACTCTATTATTTATGTTTTACATTCAATAATAGGTTTGTTCTGAACGCTACAAAGAAAAAGGACGCAATTATAAATATATCGTGGTTGATATTGCAAAAAAAATTACTGGAAGGAACATCAGAAAAACGCTAGTAAATAGCGACAAACATGTTGCTATCGGTAAATTTGTCGGCAATAGTCGTGTTTCTAAGTGAAAATCAGTTAAAATCTGTCGATTTTGGACCTAAATCTCAATAGCCGATTCCGGTTTAAAACCAAAACCACAAATAAAGTTATTAGTCCGATTATAGTTCCATCCAGTCCTTTTATATGATACTGGCTCGCTTGGATGATAGAATTGAAAATTATTCAATTGTTCCATTAAATAAAACATCTCTTAATTACAACTCATGACCTCAACACTAAACCACTTTTAGCATCCTCATTATTGTATTATTAGTATTTATTTCATTCTTATCATTCAATCAAGGCGATTGACTGTACAAGACATACAAAAGACAATATAATTTCTCTAGAATAATGACACAAAGTTGTACTACCATTATTCATAACAAAATAACATTTTGTCCAAAATATAAACCATAGCTAAGTTTTGGACTTTTGGTCTTCTATGACTACTGACAACTGAAAAAACATATTTTCTTTTAGTCCTGTATTTTTTAGCATATGGCACGCTGCCCCTAAAGATACCTGTCCTAAATTCTCTCTTCCTTAATTAATTTTGCACAAGACCCAACATAAAATTATTGTATATTTCGAATTTTGAGTTCATTAAATTAGTTTATCTACAATGGGTCCTAGGTGTTAAAAATTACAATGGCCAATGAATAAGAACTGTGAAGATTCAAGAATCGGTGATTTTTTTTTTTTGGTTGATTTGGTTTGTCTCTGATTTTCTAGATTGTTGCAGAAAAAAGAGTAAAAGTGGAAAAAATAAAGGGACTTTTTCGAGAATCTTTCACTAACATTACCACTATCAAAATGAAATTCACACTCCTTTTTTATAGTGAAGCTTTATGATCAAAAATATTGTCGTTGGTGACGCTCCATTATTGAAATTCAATCTGTGATTAGAATATAAACGTAATATAACTAGTAGTACAACATTTCCCTCGACCGAAACTCAGTATTAATATTAGAAAAAGAATAAAGTATAGCATAAAATATTTACGTAATTATAATTAGCCCAACATAGATCAGAGTAATTTGTTCGAACCATTAAGTTGCAAAATTTGCTTATACTCACCATGAAGATCAATTAAGTACGAGTTTACAAGTAGAAAATGGTTATTACTCGCACTTTTGTAATTTTATTTAATTATTATGTGAGAAAATTCAATCCAACAGTTCTAATTTATTAATATCACAAGAGTTGAAGGTCTGTTTACGACAACAAAGAGAGAGTTCGATTTCCATTACATAACAGAAAAAAACCTATTCCATGACAACCATCTCTTATAGTTTTCAACCTTCCTCAAACAGTTCCACGAACCATTCTCTTCACCTTCACATCATTGGCCTCACGTTGAGATGAGAGGCGAGCTTCTGCCCGAGAGACTTGTCAGCCTGCAGTCGAGACGAGCAACAGTGAGTTCCTGCTCTATGTTGAGCACAAAGGAAATAGTATAATGAGATGAGAGAGCGGGGGTGAAGAGGAACGCACCTGATTCCAGTACGAAACCCAGATGCTTCGGATTTCGTGGGTGAGACGGGGGTCAGACAAGGCGTCAACCCACCTTTTGATGAATCTCTCTTGCCTGAAGGAGAAATGGTGAATTAGGAAATGTCCTCTCATGTACATGCTATGACTTTTGAGTTTAAAAGAGGGCAGGAAGTGATATATACCTTTCTGGTGTGAAGGAACGGTATCTGTCACCGGGTTGTTTGAAGTTGTTCTCCTTCGCAATGCAGACCTGAATCACAAATGAAGCATTATTATAAGATCACGAAAGAAATGCCACTGAACGAAACACTTCTAGTAGTAGCGCTGCAGATATGGACAACAAAGTACAAAGGCTTATTGAATCTCTACAAGTATTTCGTTAAAAATTTCACATGCAAATGGCTTCCAACGACACAGGCCCACAACCAAATAGTAGGTTTAACAAAGAGGATCAAAGCCAAACAGCAGAATTAGATGCATACCCTGTCACGCTTTGCTGTCAACACCACGGGAGGGATGGGGTGCGTCTCAGCATGACGGGTTGGATCAAACCTGGATGGGAAATAGTTCACCTGGAAAGAGCAGAACCATCTAAATAAAGCACGAAGAAAAATGCAGAAGAATTCAAATCCCAAATAATTTGTAACAAGCAAAGAATAAGAAAGGAATAGAGAAGCCTACAATATCTTATGTGAATGAAGACATTGTAGACTCAGTTTATTTAACTGTCTAATGATGTTATGTGGAGAAATCACATTGAGTAAATGCCTATGAGAGATGCTTTTAAGAACTCTTGAAGTCCCTTTTTTGTGTTGCAGATAAGAGTATATAGAAGTAAAATACCTCCTCGTCCCTATGCATGAAGTTCATGAAACCTTCATGGTGGTTGTTGTGATGGGCACTCTTGGGAGCATTTGCTGGGAGCTGCAGATAGTTTGGTCCAAGACGGTGTCTCTGAGTATCAGAATAGGAAAAGATACGGGTTTGGAGTAGCTTGTCATCCGAATAGTAGATCCCAGGGACAACCAGAGCAGGGCAGAAAGCAAGTTGTTCATTCTCAGCAAAGAAGTTGTCAATGTTCTTATTCAACACCAAACGGCCAACAGGTTGCAGGGGAATGATGTCTTCGGGCCAAGTCTTTGTAACATCAACTGGGTCAAAGTCGAATCTATCTTCAATATCAGGATCTATGGTCTGAATGAAAAGTTTCCACTCGGGGTAGTTGCCTGCTGCAATCGAGTCATAAAGATCCTGTGTCGCATGGCTGTGATTGGTGCCTCCAACTCTGACAGCCTCGTCCTCCAACAGAGACTTCACTCCACAAGTGGGCTTCCAATGGAACTTCACATAATTTACTTTCCCGGCTTTGTTGATCAGAGTGTAGGTATTCACACCCGAGCCTTCCATATGCCTGTAATCTTGTGGAATACCAATATCATCGAAGAGGAACGTGAACATATGCAGACTCTCAGGATGGTGAGAAAAGAAGTCCAAGATTCTCCAGTTCTCCTGAATGTGGGACTTTGGGTTGGGTTTCAACGCATGAACCATATCAGGGAATTTCATTCCGTCCCGAATAAAGAAGACAGGGAAGTTGTTTCCCACCATATCGAAGTTTCCCTACACAAATCAAAAAAGAAAAGCGGACAACATTATGTAACTAAACCATAAAACAACAAATTTTTCGCTTCTTTCTTCTGCAATAAAGAAAACCACTATCGAAAAATCATAAATACTTAAAATAAGCAAAAATGCATAAAACTGATGATAGAACTCATTTGTAAGAATGGGAATCTTCTAGTACGAAAAACATACTGAGCAATAAGCGAACATCTTTACCTCTCTTGTGTAGAACTTCACGGCAAACCCTCGGGGGTCCCTAAGAGTTTCAGGGCTGCCACGCTCATGGATAACAGTTGAGAAACGGACAATAACAGGTGTTTGAACTCCCGGAGATCTAAGGAAATCAGCACAAGTAAGGTGTGTGATATCATGAGTGACCTCGAAAAAGCCCTTGGCACTGGCACCTCTGGCATGGACAACACGTTCCGGGATCCTTTCGCGATCGAAGTTAGCAAGTTTCTCCACCAAATGGTAATCTTCAAGTAGGATTGGACCTGTAATTGACACCATATTCATCAGTACCCTTTTCCATCTCTCCAAGCACAAAAATTTATTAAAATCACACACACAAATACACTTTTTTCATACCCTAATCCAAAACCTAGAAAATTATATCTAGTAACAAAACAACAACACGACGATTGGAAATCTTCACTATCGAAACACACTTCCACTTTTTAAATACCTTGATCTAAAAACCTAGAAAAATTAAATCCAGTAACAAAACAACAACAAATCGATCGATAAACTTCTCTCTACCAATAAAAACAGCTGATTCCAGATTGAAGCATGCATCTCACTTCAATTGCAAAAGGGGGAAAACAAAAAAAATATATACCTCTAGTTCCAACAGTCAAAGAGTTGTTGTTGTTCCAAACTGGAGCTCCAGAATTCGTGGTCATAAAAGGTGAATTGAAAGCACTCGACGGGCGGTACTGAACACATCATCACCAAATAGTCAAACATCAATACACAACAATCCGGAGCTAAACCTCAAGCAATTCAATCAATTTTTTTCTCAAAAAACATCTCCAGAATCAAAACAAACACGAAATCAATTCATACAAGTGTGTCGAGAGAGATAGAGCAGATTGAAAATCAAGCAAACAAGTCACCTAAATTTGACAAAAGCCTACCAAACACGTAAGCCTCGAAATCATCGATATACAAAACTCGACGCAGTAATTCAATCAAACAACACGAGGATTGGTGGATTACCACAAAATCAATCAAAACTCACAAATTCGTACCTTGTAAGGATCCATTTCTAGAGAAGGAAGGAAGAGAGAGGAGAGCTTTATTCGAAAATAGGAGTTTAGCGGTTTTAAAATAGGAAAATGAGATTATTTATAGCTATATGCATATTGGTAGGGACATAATAATATCATTATTTTACTATTTTATTTAGTTTTTTATATTTTTCTTCTAGGTTTCGTGGCTCGCATTTCTATTTTGCATAGATGGAAATATTATCCTTTTCAAATAGGATTAATCGTAAATAAATATTACTATGATCAAATTTTTGTTTTATTTTTTAAATTTTAAAATATTAAATTTGAATATGTTTGTACTTATTTGTAATAAAAAAAATTGATCACATACAAATAATGTATTATTAATTTTTTTGTAAAATGGACGATATCATTAATATCAAATAGGAGTGTCATTTATAAACTAACTATAATTTATAAATTTTTAATATTAATGCTATGTTACTTTTTTCTTTCGGATTACGTTAGTCCATCGTGTAGTTTAATGGATAGAGTTTCATCTATTTTCTATTGAAAGGTTAATGTCACCAATAATATTTTAAGAGCTTATTTGCCACCTAAAACTCCATTACACTCTCATTAATTTAAATTATCACGATTGAGAGTGTATTTAATTTGAGTCGATTTTAAATTTTTAATCGTGTTATTTTAACCGTGCCTGCTACAATTGTAGTAGTACTATATAAAAATAGATTGTTATTCCGAGATATATTAGGCAAAGCAAATTCTAGTTTCTTATTAATTGCGGCAGCGTAGCGCAATTGGTAACAGAAGGACAGATCTTGCTACAATAAGTTTGGGTTCAAATGATCAAATCCCATTGCTATTGTGGTTTCTAGTAGCTAGTGGGTTAAAGTCTTTCTCTTAACGAACTATTATGTACCATAATTTAATCCTTTTACATGATGTCGGGTCGAAGTGTAGGGACAGGATACAAAATCGCCTGAATTTAAAATACAATGTTGATGAAATAAATGGGGAGTAATTAAATGAGGATGTGATGAAGTCGAATTAGTTGTTCCTTATCCAAGGTTTTGGAGTTTATCTCGAGGGTACCAATGTATAATGTCGACACGTGGCATATGCCTAGAAATGTGTGTTCCAGATAAAACATCTCTTTAAATACCTAAAGAGGCAGTTATTTAATTTGGGCTGAAATTGGGGGTATTCATATTGGGCCCACAACATTTTGCAGTTGGGTAATTTGTTTGGAAATTTCTGAATTTTTTCAACGATTTTGTATACTCCTATTAATTTTAAATCTATTTTATCAATTACTTCTATTAGTTGATTCTAATCTTGCACTTATATTATTGATTTACTCTGGTTTTACGATCAGTTAAGCCGATACTAACACAACATAATGGCTTATTATTTGTGGAATATATTTGCAGAAAATTGAAGAGTGAAATCCTTTTGTAACCTTTAATAAATTAATTTATACTACCATAATTTAACATTTTAGGCTCATTTTCTAATTGGTGGATTTCTCTCACCTACTACCGAATTTGAAAAAAAACGTTGTCAATATATAGGGAAATTAATACCTACTACCTACATAAACACTTTCTATACTCTATTTTTGTTGTTATTACGTGTATAAATAAGTAATCAAAGTCTAACTAATTTTAAGTGTATAACTAGAGAACAAATCTTAGCCACATATCATAATAATTCATATTAATCTAAATATTGAATCAAACGTCCATATTTAATAAAGAAATAAGTGAACAGGGGCATTTTTGGAAATAATAATTTGTCCCATATTTTCAAATGGATCGTGATTTCCATAGGATATTCCAGAGTTGATTCTGATATCATTCCAAATTTCACGATCAACTTCATCCCAGATTTCATGATGAATTCTTCCTCATATTGTGATTAATTCTGATTTTTTTCAACTAACAATCAATTCTGCATTAGATTTCACTCAAATTGCGATCGATTCTATGTCAAATTTTCATATGAATCGCGATCAATTCTAATTGTTCAACTTGCTATCAATTCTGATACAGATTCAATCTCAAATTGAGATCGACTCTACCTCAAATTACGACCAGCCTTTATTTTTTAAATTTGATCAGTCTATGGCTAACAGATTTCACGCCTTCAATTGAATGTGGTCGATCATCCCAAAGCTGCCAGAATTGCGAACCCATTGTGTAAACCCCATCACGATCATGTGTACTCAATACCAATTCCGGACAAGTATTACTTCGATTCAGATTCATCATCTTCGAGAGATGATGCAACGAATCACTGTAAAGGAAATTTTCGAACTCTTATGGATTAATCATGAGATGATTGAAAATGGTGCACTTATAGTGATGTATATTACCTTTACAGTGAAGTATATTACCTGTACAGTGAACCATATTATGCTTATGGTGATGTAGTAAATCATATTGTTAAGCATACCACATAGTGAGTAAACATGATCATACAATTTACAATTTATAATTAGATCACATTTTTTTTTAAAATTAACTCCTATATGAAGGAGGAAATTACAAATAAACTCCTAAGAAAGGAGGAAATTACAACTGATGTCAAGAGGGCTCGAACTCGGCAGCTCATACATTGATGTCTAAGCTCATTGCCGCTAGGACAAATGCTCTGAACTTATAATTAGATCACATTGAGGAAGCTGGAATTGCTACGTATTAGACGTTGCAAATCCATTAGGTAAAATAGAGTCGATTTCTTGGGATTTACCACCAGACCAGACCAATCAGGATATGAGAATATACTTCACTATAATCACAATATACATCACTATATGCACAATATATTTCACTGAAATGAAAAAAGGGTACATTATAAGGCATGCAGAATATACTTCACTATAATCACAATATACATCACTATATGCACAATATACTTCATTGAAATGAAAAAAGGTACATTATAAGGCATGCAGAATATACTTCACTATAAGCACAATATACATCACTATACGTTCAATATACTTCACTGAAATGAAAAAACTGTACATTTTAAACTATATTCTTCACTGAAATATCAAACATCATATTTTTAGTTCATTGTGAACATGTTTTAGTCCACTAAACGTGAGTTTTATTTCATTGCCATCTTATTATTAGTTCAATTTTTACTGGTTTTTAGTTCAATGCGTACATGTTAAATGAGTTTTATTTTGTTGCAAACTTGTTTTTAGTTCACTTCTTACATATGTATAGTTCACTGTGTACTTGTTTTAGTTCACTACTATAGTTGTTCACTTCATACCAAAACTTACCAGATCACAATTTTAAGTTGTGAACTATATTTTGTTAAATAATTAACAAGTATTCATATGTGTACTAAATAGATTGAACATAAAGTGAAGTATGCTGCGCATATAGTGAAGTATATTGAACATAAAGTGAAGTAGATTATGCATGTCTTATAGTCTACAGTATTTTTCATTTTCAGTGAAGTATATTATGCATATAGTGAAGTAAATTAAACATGCCTTATAGTTTACTACTCCCTCCGTCCCACAAAAGATGACACACTTTCCTTTTTAGTTTGTCCCACAAAAGATGTCACATTTCCCTTTTTGGAAAAAGTTCTCTCTCACATGAATATAAAAATTTTATTTTCTCTCTCCATTTAACACACAAAACAAAACCTCCTAAAATCCCGTGCCATTTTCAAAGTATGCCAACTTCTCTGGGACGGAGGGAGTATTTTTTTCCCTACACTGAAGTATATTGTTCATATAGTGAAGTATAATAACTTTACAGTGAATTACAGTGAAGTAAATATGTTCTATAGTGAAGCAAATATGCTTTGCAGTGAAGTAAATAGTCTAACATAATATTGAATTTAATTGAAACGAATGAGCTTTATATTGGACTAAATGATATAGTACATATTATGAACCATATCAGTTTCATACAAATGTCATGAACGCTTGAAGTTTACAATCATTTTTCCACATCTATCTTCGTGTTGTTGCTACATTCTTGATAATTTTGATGTTGTCGCCAAGTTATTCAATGACTCATGGTTTGTTTCCGACAACATTAATGCGCTGCAATTCTGTGCTCTTAGCCTTTGGAGTATTCTCTTGCTGCTTCTTTTAGGCAATACATTTCCAATCTTGTTCCTGCCCACCATAGTAACAATCATCATATAATTCACTCTAAGGTCTATACATTTCACTGAAATCAGAAAACACAAAACACTATAAGACATACATCGTATACTTCACTCTAAGCATAAACTGTATTACTGCAAAGGTAACATACTTCACTTTTAACATTTATTAGTGCACTATAAGCAAGGATCACAAACAAGGTAAAACACTTCACTTCACTCTAACTATGGAATACTTCACTCTATGCACATTTTACTTCACTGAAATGGAAAAATAGTGCACTATAAGCAAGAATAACAAACACTTCACTCTAAGCATCGAATGCTTCACTCTAAGCACGTTTTACTTCATTGAGATGAAAAAATAGTGCACTATAAGCAAGGATCACAAACACTTCACTATAAGCATGAAATACTTTATTCTAAGCACGTTTTACTTCACTGGGATGGAAAAATAGTGCACTATAAGCACATATCACAAACACTTCACTTTAACCATGTATTACTTCACTCTAAGCACGTTTTACTTTCCTGAAATGGAAAAATAGTGCACTGTAAGCAAGGATCACAAACACTTCACTCTAAGCATGAAATTTTTCACTCTAAACACGTTTTACTTCACTAAGATAAAAAAATAGATAGCTATAAGCATGCATTACAAACACTTCACTCTAACCATGAAATACTTCACTCTATGCACATTTTACTTCACTGAAATGAAAAAAATAGATCGCTATAAGCATGCATCACAAAGACTTCACTCTAACCATGAAATACTTCACTCTATGCACATTTTACTTCACTGAAATAAAAAAAATAGTGCACTACAAGCACATATTACAAACACTCCACTTTAACTATGGAATACTTCACACTAAGCACGTTTTACTTTACTTTTACTTTACTGAAATGAAAAATAGTGCACTATAAGCAAGGATCACAAACACTTCACTCTAAGCACGTTTACTTCACTGGGATGAAAAAACAAATCACTTTAAGCATGCATCACAAACACTTCACTCTAAGCATGAAATACTTCACTCTATGTACATTTTAATTCACTGAGATGAAAAAATAGTGCACTATAAACACAGATCACAAACACTTCACTCTAACCATGAAATACTTCACTTTATGCACATTTTACTTCATTGAGATGAAAAAATAGTGCACTATAAGCACGAATCACAAACACTTCACTCTAAGCACGTTTTACTTCACTGAAATGAATAAACAGTGCACTATAAGCAAAGATCACAAACACTTCACTTTAAGCATGGAATATCGTAAATTAAAATTTTAAAAAAAGTAGGAATGACTCATGATCGGAGCCTTGGAGTATTCTGTAAGGACCTCCGGTTGCATTTTCTTCTGACGTTTAAAACCTATAAAAAATGAAATCTAAATCAGTTGAAGAAATTTTAATAAAAAAATGAATTCGAAATTGGTAGGACAACTTACATTTTGAAAAATCTTTTGGATTTGAATCCATTATTCGACGACGGAATGGGAGAATTGGATGTTGAGGAAAACGGAATGAGGCGACGACAACGGCGGAGTGAATCGGCTTTGAGTGAGAATTTGAGGTTTAGATAAGAGGAGAAGAGCGATGGCAGGCAAATGGAGAATTTAGAAATGAGAGAAATGAGCGTAGTAGGGCACACCGGCGGTACAGTCGTGGTGAGGAGCTGAGCAACGAAATTATTACAGAAACACCAAAGAGACGAAATAGAAGAGTGAGAGTGAACGCAGTAGAAGGAGGCGACGACGATTGATGACGACGAACGATTGAGCACCTAGATTTTCGATTGGAGCATTGGCGAAATGATGAGAAGATAAGGAGAAGAGTCTTGCGAGGATGAATTTTGAAAAATGATATGTTTTTCAAATTTAATCCAATTTTCATTTGTTAAATGGCAATTTTACCCCATTATCTTATAATGAAGTAATTCATTCATATTGTGATGTAAAATCTGGATGAATTTCAAATATTATATGGATGAATATCTGCCCTTGATTTTCTTAATTTTATGGTTGATATTTGTTCTCTAGTTATGTACTTAATGGACACTTGCCCCATATCAATAAGTAATCTCATTTAATAACTTTGAAGTTGAAGATATTCATGGTGTGAAACCAAAAATATTCCTTTCTAAAAAAAAGTATATTGAATTGTTTTTAGAATTTTGTTTATGGGTTGGTTGTCAAATTGTACGCATAGCAATAAAAATAGCCACATGAAAATTAGATTTCCAAAAAAATATCTTGGCAATTTCTTCAACTACCGACCACAAATTTAAATTATTTTCTCTCCTACAAGACTTTATTCGTAATTTTCTCCAATATCTCGAATAAAAATGAAACAAGATACTTACATGATTTTTCAAATAAGAGCTTTCACTTCAAATAGCTATCACTATTATAAGATTTCTACTTCAAAATTGTGCATAAATGTAACCCAAAGGTTAAGATCTATTTTTTCTCTTCCTTTTAACTCAAAAGGTACAATGTGAATAAGCTTTACAATTGAACAAACACTAGGTCACTAGCTATTTGTACAAAAGGAAATTAGTAATCTATAAATACCATTACCCCACCAAAAATAAAATAAATAACAATACTAAAATTTAAAATAATATTATTAAACCTCGTACACTACAAAAAAAACCGCGCATGCTTCGACGTTGTTAAGGTTAAAAGTGAGATGATGTTGACGGCCGATCTTCTTGCTTCTCTATAAGCACACATCTTGACGGAGGACCAAACATGCTCAAAATCACCTGCCAAAACACACGGCCACCGCCGTCGATCAACGATCAAATCCCGCAAAAAATATAATCTTTGCAAAAACTACGAATACGGGACAGACATTGCCGGGTACGAAGCTTCTTTACCGGAGATTGAGCGTGTGTGCATGTGTTTTAACAAGAACGAAGGAAGTAGATCGTATAACTTCGCGAAAAATAGGATTTTAAAAAAATTATAGTACTATCACAATTGTAGATTGGATGATTTAAACTCGTTAAGGGTTTTGATAGGATTTAGGGTTTAGGACGATGGGAGTATATCTTACGGGTAAAAAGACGAGGCCGTGCAAGAAGCCGAGAAGCACCAATGCGAGATACATTTTGAAGTAGTAAACCTGCAACCCACACAGAAGAGATAAGAACGAGGCGTTAGAAGCATAACGAAAAACGGCTCATATAAATCCATTTGTGCATGCAAGATCACGGACCACAAAAACTTCGGTCCTCGAGAAGCAAAGAACGAGCACTCCGACTAGCTTCGTGAGCGTGATTCCGCTGCAACAGAGAGGTTGTTCTGTAAGTAATCAAAAGGTAGAAAAAAGTTGAAAAACTAGGGAAACTGGAACGGGAAAAGGGCTCGAACCTGAAAACGGATGCCCCCATCGTGGTGAGAGCTTCTTTCATCCGCTGATTCCTATCTCCGCTCGTCACCTAAAAGTGACACAATTAAACGAAGTTGTTGATCGTTTTCATTCTTTTACAGCCAATGCTCCAAAGCTTATGATTGTAAATAAGGGGAGAAATCTGACAATAAGGGGAGAAATCTGACCAAGAAAGCATGAGTAATATGGACACAGAACTCCACGGCGATGCCCACGGACATCACGAGGTTCACAACCGACAGCGCGTTCAGCTGGATACCTAGGATCGCCATTATGCCCTGAGGACACCGAAGAAACGAGTTATAGCGTCGGAACCTGCCTGAAAGGGTGCTTAACCGTGCAAATTGAGAAGAGGAACGTACCAAAAGATCCACGATGATCATTGACAGAACAAGTAGAATTATCGCAGAAGTCCACACACTGAACACAGAAAGGAAACAAAAAACAGGGTGAGCACGCAGTCATTTTGATGAAAGATACGACGAGGTTTATGTATAAGACTAACCTGCATGTGATGACTAAGCAGACTACGAAGACAGCAGCTGTTAAGTACAAGAAAAAAAATAAATATATTGAGATGATTGGAATAAATCTCTTATCGAACATCAAGATTTCGAGGAGGACAAATCATAACCAACGAGTTCGGTGCAGTCATGAAATTGAACGAAAAACAAAGGAACTAACCGATGGCAATAGCAAGATTGATCAGAGCCGTCTTCCATATGTTAAGGTACTGCTCGAAGAACATATAGAACACAGCGTATGGGAAGACGTCAATCTGCAAAGGAGTAAATAAACGTCAGCCCAAAGTTCAAATGACTGGGACAGATCAAATATACGAAGGAAGTTACCCCCAAAGCATGAGACATCTTTGCACTAAAATCTCTTGCAGCCCTCATCGAGTTTACATAGTCAGCCTGTTTATTAAGAGGTGTGTGATATGTCCTAAAAGCCGATGCTTGAATGATTCCGTTCTCGTAGCCTAATGATATAGAAATATTTTCATTAATGTCAGAGAGAGAGAGAGCAATTGGATTTAGTATAAAAGTACTAAGAGAATATTTACCATTGAGCTCAACATTGCTTGTATATGCTCCATTTCCACCTTTTGCACAATCAGCAGACGGCAACGCATTAAGGAACCATGGAAGCTTCTCCCTAAATTGTGCAGTTGATGGGCGGCCATTTTGCAACTCCGAGTGACGGAAGCACTGTAAATTTGTTATATTCATCATTAGTAAAGGTTGTTGCCAAATTATAGCATAAGCGGTGAACACTCTAAGATAACCGGTGTTAATTAATCAAGACAGTATAAAGTCCACGAGATGAAGAGGTTTATTTTACCGTTGTACAGTCCGAACACACTGAGCTGAGCCCACAACTACCACCATCTGACGCACAACAAGGAGGCTGAAAAAATATTTTAGAAAAAATGCGTAAAACATTTATTTTGAGATGGCAAATGAAAAAACAACGGCTGAAATGAGTATATGACAGACCTGATCATCCGGAGGACAGTAGCTTGCATTAGTGAATTTCCTACAACATCCGAAAGCTTCAGGAGACAACCAAACGAGAAAGTCATCGAGCCACGAAGCTGCTGGTTTAGCTATGTAACTTGATTCTGGCACTAACGAAGCTCGAGCTATCTGCATGATTCAGGAAGTATGAATTAGAATAACAGCTTCATACTCAAAACTAATCTATACAGGTGTCTAACTGTAATTTAATCTTCAAAAATTCATTTTTTGTATATAACTTGAAAGAATGTTCAAAATTAAATGGGCAGAATAAAACACTCGTGCAGCACTTTGAAGGGCCCAAAGTTTATAAACTTCAAGAATAACTATGTGTTACCTCATTTAGAAGAGAATTAGAATCACACTGGCTGATAGAACAGAGCTGGTTCGTCTGTCTCGATTCTAAACTGAGAAAATAAAAAACGAGCACGTCAAGAATTCCCTTATATTGCTGAGAGGTGAGTCTTGGAATATTGAAGTCATAGCAGAAAGTAATAGTTCAAAAGCCCAAACTGCAGATTACTGCACTAAGTTGAACATGCATTTGTAGTAAACATGGAGTATCAATTATAGGGGTTTGCATAAACAACAGTCAAACCAAAGCTACCTGTAATTGTAGTCTTTCACTACAAAATAGAGTGGAGGACCGATTCTTAGATAGTCCGTGATATTGTTAAAGTAACCCTGCAGTAAAAGATTAAAGCCCTATATGTGAAGTTTGAGGGGGGTGGCGAAAAAGACAAGAACTGTGAAACAGAAATGTTGATGTTTGAAGACCTGAAGATATGAGTCTCGAGGAAGAACAATTTGCTGTTCTAAACCAGGTTGTATTCTCGAACACAATGCCTTCACAAGACAACAATGGAAAGTTTTGCTGTTAGAAGACGATTCAAACATTTCTTAAGAGATAGGCAAGATCTGTAGCCAACAACTTACTATGCTTGCCAATGTAAATGCGCCAAAAGTGCAGACGACCAGTAGTTTAATCACCCAAACGCTAAGAATCGGAGCATGAATTTCCTGGACGGGAAAAATTACTAGTTAGTAAAGCAAAAAAAGAGATTAAGCAAAGTTAATGAAACAAAAATACAGATATCAGAAAGAAAGGGTAGTTTCATTAGACGAGAGCAGTAAATCTATCTTATACCTTCATATATCTCACTAGTAATCCCGGTTTCTGCTGATTACCACCTGGAATTTCGGAAAATACATCATTTTAGCTATGTGCTTTTAGTATACGATAGGCCGTCCCAAATGCTGGCACAAAATTATACCTTTCTCCAGCTCAACATTTGAACCAGATGTCTTAATACACGGAAAACAGTCGATCCTGTTATCCTCGGCTCTCAGGAAGTCGAAAACGATTAAGGCAACAAATGCAGTAACTTGAAGAAGGAAATCCAGAAGAACAGCCAATGCTGCACGTAGAACATCCACACGTAAGTTAGACTGACATCGGTAAAGAGGGAAATCAATATTCAAACAGCAGATTTTTAACCTGCAAACATTGAGAAGACGCGGCAAGCAGGCATAGGAATGAAACTTCCCACTGCAAAGGCCAAGACCTCAGCAAGGCTAGCTAGTGTTATAGACGGTCCTACTTCCACGAGTGCGTTACTAATCCGTCCCTCTATCGGCAATTCTAATTGCTGTCTCTTTACGGCTTGAACCAGTATGCACATGTTGTCCACCCCAACCTGACCACCATTGAAAAAACCCATCAAGTCATCGAGAGAAGAATAATCTTGTGATCAATGAGCAAACCACTTCTCGGTTGAACATTCTGTTTGATAAGAAAGAAGGGAACAATTTTTATACAGTATAGAGACGTGCAGTTGTACAGTTGATCAAAATCGAACTTACAGCCAGAACAAGAAAGGGGATGACTTCCATTATTATCAGTGTAGATTTTACTCCAACAGCACTGAAAAAACCAACTGATCCGAGCACAGAAAGCATGACGAGCAGAACGCCTGATAGACCTAGTAATATCTGTAGAGGCATTGTGCAATATTAACCAGTAATGTAAGTACAATTTACGGAATTGGTTTTAATGTTTTAGGAATATGCATTCAGTAAAGCTTATCACAAAATAATACCTTGGAGGAGATATAATAGGAAGAGAAACGAGGAGCATCTCCCAGAGTCAAGGATATATAAGCAAACATTACGAGATAGCTTATCTGGAACAAAATGACAAACATATAATAAGAATAAGAACTATATGAAAAACACACTTGAAACATTAGATTTATTCCCCTACCATGATAGTTATAGCATCTGCTGTGCTTTCTCTTTTCAGTTCTTCCTCGATAGAACTCTCTGACGAAAAGGCAAGTGTTAAATTCTTTGATTGCACCATAGGCAAGAGCTCCTCCTGATAAGAAAACTGATTTTAGTAACATACTTACGAACCAACTCAACCAAAAAAATAGTAAAAGGAGGCCCATTATCACTTTGAATTCATTTATTTTGTCTTTGACATATATAATCGGATTATAAACAACTCTTTTCTGAGTGTTATGAACAAGCTAAGAGGATCGCAATCATGTTTATATTTTCACCTCTCGGGGAGTAGAAACAAGAATTACCTTTGCTAGCTGAATGAAAGCTTTCTCCCATGCCTCTGCCCTCTTGGTAGCATTCCCATCTTTGTTGACTTCATTGTTCACGGGATATGTCACTATGAAAGCAGAAGCCTGTTTGGAACAAATGGTTGAGACTATATACTTCGTGCATCAAAAAATTTGCTCATAAGAGATTAACTGTTACCTCTGAATAGTTATTCCCAGAGAAACCACCGAGAGCTGTGCTCGGATCAAGTGGAGCTTTGAATGCACTGGCGCATGTGTCGGCTGATGAATAGTGCTAAAAGACACGGATCACAAATAAGTATCCAAAGGTAGAGAGAAACGAGGCTTTGGATATTATATGCAAGGGACGGAGCCCACTAATAGTACCTGGAAACAATATTCGACATGATCTATACCCCCAAAGCTATCATAGTTCTGGACATCCATCTTGAAATACTATCACAGAATGAAACATTTCCAGGTCACAAAAAAGTTCAAACTATGAAAACAAAAACTCGTTGGCATCTAAAACTATTATACCTGAAGAACACTTTGAGTGGCACAATCCTTGCCAAGTGGCTTCATGCAAATATCAGTAAGAGATACCAATGAACCAGAAAAATTTGCTCTGATCGTATCCACCTGTCATAATTGACAGAATGTAATTCTCTAAGTAGCAACTACTGCTTCACGAGCAGAAAAATCATTCTTGAAACCAAATGGGACAAAGTTGGGGGAACGCCAAAAGGGGGATTACCCTTTTTTGTACGTCGAATAACAGGTTGATATTGCTATCTGACACGATGCTTGGTGTTTTCCCATTCACAGTGTCCGGGATCGTTGCTATTATGAGCTGAATGTTTCAAAATGGAAATTTCAGTCTGTAAATACTCTGTCAAAGAAGCAGCATAGTTAGCTATTGTAATACCTGCTCGATTCGGTAAAAGGGAGCGAGATGACTGTCGAAGAATTGTTTCTCTTTCGCAGCTCTACTTCCAGGTCCCACCCATAACTGAAACGCAATAGTTTGAAAACTTTAGAATTTTAAATTGTTAGTCATTATGTGTTAGCAACCCAAATATAGACAGTAGTTGGAGACTAACTGTACCTTCTCGGGCCTCGTCTCGACTTGGAAGCGTATAAGACCCAAGCAGAGCAACAGAACAATACCGATTGATGAGCACAGAACCAGGACGGGGTTTCTGGCCACCCATGTGCCGTATCTCCTGAAAAAGGCATCCCCCGTCAACCATGTCAATAAATCGCTTCTCAGACAAAATGTACTTTACTGCAGTTGACTCAAATGAATATTCACCTATAGAACTTTGACATGTAGCCTTGCACGATTGAAAGCTGCACTCCACTGTTCATTTGGGGAACATCCTCGAGCATCTGTGTTTAAGAAAATTAAACGATCCACTTATGAGTGTAGGCTTTGGCATTGGCAATTCTTGATTTAGAATACCCCAGCCTCCAAAAGAGTGAGTGATGAAAGTACTAAAGAAAATAATCATAAATAGGAGGAAAGGCCCCAATGAGAGATCAAACACATAATTGAGAAGTTCACACGGGCATGCACCTGCATAGGGACATTTTCATCCTTCTGACTGTTTATACGGCGAATAACACCCCCATTTGGGATGTTAATCACAGGTTTGGTTTTAGACACGGGACTCCTTTTCCTTTTCCTGTGGAAGAATCCCCATCCAAGAAACACAGAAACAAGTACAATGTATAATATTGTCATTCCAACCTCAATGCATTTTGCCTGCACGTATCAAGAATGGGAAACCCGTCATATTAGAGTTTTTACATCACAGTGAAGAAATCTCTTGGTTTCCATCAGCACCTAAGGTAAAATTCTCACATTTATAGATCCTATTCTCACTGAACAGGAACCTTTCTTGAGAGGAGTAGGAAGACCCGAGCTTGAACAGGCTGCTGACGAAGGACAGTCACCGCACGAACAGCCCAATGAAGTGTCGCCGCATGAATATGTGGACACATTCATAGGCTTCATTCCCACTGATTCCGGGGCAGCCGGCAAAAAATTTATAGCATATGGTGATCCTGGTACACCAAGCCCCGCCCGTCTACCAAGAAACGCATACCACTCTGTCATACGCAATCACTAGTGAGTACACTTTCTTGGACCAAAAAGAGGAGGTTGTTACTTAAAAGGTAACTTGGGAGATTAGAAGTGCGGTCTCACCTTGAAATTTCTTAGCACCAGCACCGATGAATTCCATGGCTCGAGTGTTCATGGTGCCAAATTTTACTTCTTTGCATGATTCATACATTCCCGAACCAAAAGAGTCAGCTATGTAATAATCAATACCATTAACCGTCGAATTGCCCCCAACCTGGAAAGAGCACATGGAAAAATGTTTAAGAAGAGCTCGAAATGATTGAAACCTTTTCCATTAAAAGAGAAAGGTGGCAAGGCTGTAGAGATGGTCGAAATCCTAGGCAGTGCTAGATATGATCGCTCTATAAAACCATAGTAAACAGTCGTTTATCAAAATCACTAGCTTTGAGTAGGATTACTGACCTTGGCAATAGAAGTCACATTGATAAACTGGCTCTGGTTTGGGGAACATGTGAGCTCGCAGAATAGGTTCAAGAAATTTCTCAAGCAAGCTGGACAACCTACTAGAAAAGGAATAGCCTGCAGAAAGAGTATTCTATGAGAACATAAATTCATTTAATAGAAATTAAAAAGAAACACGGAGATTCCAGTGAAATTGATCAAATTCACATCCAGAAAAGATCAGAAAAGTTTACTCAATGCACAAAAACATGAATTCTTTTTTATTCATAATCAGTCAGTTATATCTATAGCTATATACACAAAGATAATGTGGCTCTCATCGAAGTGCCAAAACATTTATGTGCGAGTTATGTTCACTTCAACGGAACAACAAAGCTGAATTTCTTACTTGCTGGACTTGCGTCCTCAGAGTGTCGAACTGTGCCTCCGTGCAACATATGTTTCCAGTAATCGTAGGACACAAGCTTTGAACCTTTGCTGATAGCAATTCATCTGGCTGTTATAATCAAACAAATAACCGAGTTCAAACATATTCAAACTTACACATGGCATTGCTCCAAAGCATCAAGAAAAACAATACACCATAACTAACAAGTAGTTACAATTAAGAAACCAGAGAAGCAAGATCTCAGCAAAATTAATCCCAGCAACATTTACCTTGACTGCAGGTCTGCCAATGGCACAATTCAGCACTTTTCCATCGCTACGTGCTCCACAAATGTCGTACATGGCGCAATATTCCTCTGAATGTCTCTGTCTGAAAACAGAACACTTGGTTAGATCATTCTTTAAAAGATGGTTTATAGCTGCAAACCTCGAAAACAATGCTCACAGATCCGTATATTCACAACGCTCAGATATTCTTCAAATCAATATAATTTTTTCAGTTCAAGTCAAGAAACTGATGGTTGAATTAAAAACAGTTTCAAAGTTCCATTTTTTATTTTATTTTTTTGCTGAGAGCAACATGAGTTTGTACATCATATTCCATCAACTCACTCAAAGGCCTACCAAACTCTGTATATCCAAAGAAAAATAAATTAACTAATTAAAAACTTTTATTTGAAAAGTTAATTCATCAGAAAAAATCAAGCAATAAGGAGGAAAAAGACACTTGAAACGATTCCTCCCAACTTTTCCCAAACACCTTTGATCTTCCCCCAAAAAAGTTCCAAATAAAGCCAAAACACACACACGGAATTGTGAAGCTTAAAACCACGAGCAGACATTTGTCAATTATCATCTCCGAAACCGACACAGAGAAGAAGCAATACCCGCCACTATCCGCCAAAAGAAGCCTCGCACCAGACCTCTCCGATTCCACCACAGCCGCCACTAACAACACCTGCAAAACAAACAATAAAATCAACTAATTTCCAATTTTTTTAAAAAAACAACTGAATTCGCCGATTTTCCCTCCATTTTCAGCTCACCGTGAGCACCAGCAAACAACGGCGGAGGCCTCTCATTCTGTTCCCCTCCATTGCAGCAGAAATTGAAAGTGGATAACTCAATCACAACCGCCTCAATTGCTATATATATATATATAGAACTACAGCTCAATAGTATTGGAAATCTCAATTTGTGATGATAAAATCGGTGAAGCAGGTTGGAGTCAACTTCAATGCAGGCGATAGTTGATCATAAATGATATGCACCATCACTACAATAATCCGGGAGAGTTGCTATATATAAATTCAATGTCTGCGGTTAGCAGAGACGTGTGTAGTCTGTAGAGAGAGAGAGTGTGTGTGTGTGAGTGTGTGATTGAGTGAGAGAGAATTGCAGAGAGAGAGAGGAGTTTAAGGAACAAAATCCGAAGCGAGAATTTATTTTAAAATATAATCGGAATTTTCTGGTGTGGAATGTGAATTGACGGGAATGCCCCTACTTTCGGTCGTTATGTCGACCACATTTTGCTGCGGATAATGATTGTTTCAATTATTATTATTACTATTGTTTTGATTTGGAAATTTTGATATGCAGGAAATTCAATTTAATTCGATTACCTAAAATTATACTTAGGATCACTTTGTTTAGTGGGATGCTGACCTGAAAAATTAATTTGATTCCTAATTTTTTATTCTTGTGCATGTTTGACTTTTTTTGCCAAGTACCCTTATTTTCTAATGTAATTTTTTTACTTTTTTCTAAATTTAAATATAATAATAATTATTATTATAATAAAAATTTTACAGCGATTTTGTTATCAATTTATAAGGTGTACGGATCATTAAAATAACTATGTTATTGCTTTTATTATTTTTTTATCATGTTATTAATTAATAATATATTAAGTCAATTTTAGTGTAATTTTAAAATCTATGTAGCATGCTTGGTAAAATTATTATTGTTGTTATGTTATGTTTATGTTGATGTCATAATTATGGATCATAGTTTGTGTTGTACATATTTTATTATTATGTCAGTTAATATTTTAATTCAAGTTTATTGCTCTAGCTGGGACTATTACGCGTATTAGTTAATTGGAATTAAAATAATAAATACAAGTTGAGAATATCAACAGTTTACAGGTCTCAGTTAATTATATTCCATTCCAATAATGTACTCCCTCCGTTCCTTCATAGTTAAGTCATTTTTTCATTTCAGAAAGTTCCCTCATAGTTGAGTCATTTTCATATATAGTAATTTTTTCCTCTTTCTTACTTTACTCTCTCTTACTTTATTCTCTCTACTTTATTCACTTTTTACTTTATTTTCTCTACTTTTTTCTCTTTCTTACTTTTTTATCTATTTATTTAACACACTCAACATTTATTTATTAAACTCCGTGCCAAAAAGTTCCGCCTCAACTATGAGGGAACGGAGGGAGTAATAGGCTACTCCGTATTTGAGTTTTAATTGTTAACGAAATTTATTTTCGCATTTAATGTTGATATTTGAGATTGTCAAATCAAGTGATATTATTTGCCAAACACTGATGCTTTTGATACATAATTTGTTGAAAACGATAAGAGACAATTTTTTGCTAAAAAACTTGGTTTTGTTAGAAAAATTATAATGAGTTAAGAGTTCATAATTACCGGACAAAATTGTAAGTTTCATATTCAAAATCCATATTAGTAGTCTTCGTATTATTATCCTAAATTATAATGTTATATTTTGCGTGAGATAAGCAAGATTTGGTAGTAGGTGGTCGATTTCTAGCAAATAAAAAGTACTACTACTACTCTAAATATTTGTATACAAATAATTATATTCTTGGCATATACTGTATAAGATTTGATTACCGACGTTGAGATATTATATGGATCTTTCATTTCCACACATCGCGATCCATTTCTATGTTTATTTCTTTTTTCGGAATTCCAAAACTCATATTTCGAAAAGATAAATTTACTCATATACATAGTACTCCTAATACAATTCTATTTAGTGATATAATTTTATAACTAACTCCTCATTAATATATGATTTTAAATAGTAGTAGTAATTTTTAACATTATCATTTTAAGTTAAAAAATCATTGATTTTGATTATAAAAATTAATTATGATAGTATTAATAAACACACTACAAAACTATATTGTTCAATTGCTATATACTCCTATAATTGTAAGATAATTCTATATTCAAATAAATTTTCATTTAATCTATGAAGTTTAATATATACTATAGCTTTTTTATCTCTTGTGTCTAAATCATCTATATATGTACGTATGACAGTATGAGCAATGAAATCTTTTATCTCAATATATGAGAATATACAATAAAAAGAGAACATTTTCCTTATAATCGGAAGTACATAATAAAAATAATATAGTCATAATATAATGATTAAGCATTTATCTTTTGCATAGTCCTTTTATTATATTAACAAACAAAATTTATCGTTTTAATCGAACTACTGAAGTGAAATAATTATATAAACTCCTTAAAATATTGCGTTCATATATGATTAAACTAATCTTAATTGCTCACGGGAGTGTATTTGCCGTATTTTTGGCATGTAATGTGACAATTCTTCTCAATTATCTTTTTTCATGTCAATATTAATTAGGAAAGGAGTGGCGTTCACTCGTTAATAATTATCATATGAAATGACGTTTGTGAATGGATATCATGGGCTGAAAATCATTAATTTGTTAATCGTTGATGGATACTTAATTGGATCGTTAACAAATGATTATTATTAATATCTATAGTTACTTATGTATAGTGTTTGTTGATTAGGTCTATTATGATATTAGTGTAAAAAATATTAATAGTATTATATGTCTATCATATTTAATTTGATGAATCAAATGGAATGATATTTTAATTATTTATGAACAATCAAATGATGAAATATATAATGTAAAGTCATGATCTTTCGTAATCTCAAATTCAGAAATATGTATGTAAGCTAATACGTATGTTGCGTATTTAGAAAGGACCATTTTAGTTAATTGTCGGGAAAAAAAATTGCAAATTAATTAAATTATACGGCTCTCCCATATACCAGTCAACATTCATATGAAATTGACGTATAGTATAATATTTCTATTAATATAATAAAATCAACATATATTAACCGTGTATTCCTCAACAAAATCGTACTACTACGAATCCTGATATCAATACTCATGTATGAATCGTATGATATTTTTGGCAGTACTAAAATTGACAATAAGTTAACAAATTAATTATAGTATCTTCCAAGTAAATTACGGATTTGTATCCACTTTGATTAGTTCTAAACTTCTAATTATAAGTATTGCAATATAAATATTGTTGAATGTGTATATGACAATGAAAAGAGGCTCTTGCTATTTGGAAACGTGAAAAATATATGCAAAACTTTTTCGAAAATGTAGAGATTGGTATCCTTGAGAGACTTATTGGAGATCCACATATTAGGAAAATTTCCTTTTAAAACGCAAGAAACTTGTCAAAACACTAAATTGGTAGAATATTAGACAAAACCAAATATGGCCTTTAAAATATGTAAACTACAAATGAATTCATGTACAAATGCACTTACAAGAATAGTTACAAGCTTGTTTTATTAACAAAACTTGCTTCAGCCCATGATCACATACAATACTTTGTTTCATTTGATACTGGGTGAAGTTTATGTGGCTGAATTATATCGGTTAAGATTACAACTATAATCAAATTATAAAACTCATGAGATGGATATTTTGAATTTTGGTCAATTTGGCCATTAACTCTTAGGAAGTAGTGACCGACTAAAATCAATCTATGTTTTATGATAAAATGGAATTTACCCAAACTTAAAATGTGATAACTTTAAAAATAATAGTGGGTAAGTAAAATGGATGAATATGTACTTATATCATACTACCACCCACCCCACTAAATTCATGTTCTTCCATATTGGATTGTGACTTTCCTACTTCCCACTAATTTCAACCACCAAAATTCATTTTTCATGAAATAAATAGAGAAAACTGATCACTGCGTGTATGAATGTATTTTGCTTGTTAATTATAATTATTAAAAAAACATTTTAAAATATGTTGATGTAGACATACAGATAAAATAAGTAGTTTCTAGACAGCTAAATGTTTTTCAATAAAAACAATAAATATAAGGTTAATTTCTTTTAAAATGGCCAGGACTCAGGATGTATTATTTCCATATTTAACTTTTGTATAATTATATTTATGTCGACTGATGAATGCAACCACAACCATGTAGGAGTATAAATAGTAGTATATCTGAAAATTACAATTGATTTAATTGGGCCGAATCCAATTATACCATCCTATATTCCAAGGTGATGATATATCTTTTTCTTCATCTTAATTAGAATTTGATAATATTCATACTCTACCATAACGTGTTTAATTTTCAGTTACAGGTACAACGAGAAAACTCATAAATGACATTGATTTAAGTTAGTTAGTCAACTATATCAATAAATTAGCACCAATACTCAACATACCTTTACAATCAATTTGGTACAGCACGTGGTAATGTTTAAAATCAAGTCTTAGGTTCAGGTCTAGCTACAATGATATCATCTTTAAATTTGTATTCATTTACTCAAGATTTTTCACACATAGTTGGATGACTTTCTTACACGAGATTATCGACACCAATCAAGATGATGGTACATTATAGGCAACGAAAAGATTTCCGCACGTAGTTGTATTGTACTCTAATCCATCTCCTTTATCATTTTTCGTTTCACATTTCAACAAATGGAATTATTTAATTTAATATATGATATTGTATTATTGTCTAAAATGTGTCATTTTCTTTGACATCCGATAGTATCAGATCACTAAGTCATCAAATCATGTCAACGCTAAAATTTAATTGTTAACAAAATTAAAATATATCAATAAATTGATTGCACAACTTGATCGAACCAAATAATTTAAGGGAGAATTACATTAAATAATTATTTAAAGGGCAAATTACATCAATTATTATATCGATTATAAATCCAAAAAAGAGGGATTTAGTTAGAGGTTGGGGGTAAATAGGTAATTAATAGTAGGCTCCAAAACAGGGAGGTCATATTGAGGTGTGAAATTTAATCCAAAATCATTAAAGTGTGATTGAAGAAAAAGAATTGAATATATGTGGAAAAAGTAGAATAAAACATAAAGGAATAATATCGTGGACAAATCGACAGTTGGGGAGATGTGAAGTGGGATTAATGATGATCAATTTCTCCCTTTCACACACATATACTCATATACATTGATATACGAAAATTTTCTTCTAACCATTTCCACTAATTTTAATCTCATTTTTAAGTATAATATCACGTTAGAAAATATTTTTACTTCAAGCATATACATTAAACTTATACTCCATTTTACACAATTTTAAAGTATATGTCTCATAAATTTTTGCTATAACTATAATATACAATCATATTTTGATTTTGTCCTGTTATAAACCACAAAAATTAAATTTAAGCTTTTAGTATGATTGGAGTTATTTTTGAATAAAAATGAAATTTAATGTATGATTGAAGATATTTAATATACACACTTATGTGGTTATGGTTGGTGTGAGCTTGTCATTTCATAATTCATTATTTAAAAGTAGGTCCCATTTTGCTCGTTAAACATGCTACTAGTATTTAAATACTTCACTACCAGTTTGTATTTTTTTTGAAAATGATGTTACACTCTCTTACGTGTCAATATTGTTACACATTTCTATGTGCTCAAGAGAAAAATTGGAGAACAATTATAAAAAAAGAATAAATGACTAATTTATGAGATATGAAGTGTTCAAGTTTTGTAAGATAATTAAAAAATTATATAAATAATGGTGATATGCTAATATAGAACGGAATGGTTGATAAATAATTAACTAAAATGATATAATAAACCATAGAATGAAAAATACTATTCATTCAAATTCAATATACAATATTATTCTATTGTATGGTAAAATTAAAAAATTATTCAAACTTTTATAAGTCAATGCGCATTTATGTTTAATTGACGTATTTTTTAGGAAGAAAAAAAAACGGAGCATTAAATTATCATTTTTGGAGCAACCACTTTTATTTATTATCAACATATTGACATCAATGTCTACATATATATGTATTTATTTGACAACTAATTAACCGACTTTATTTTACTTTGAATATTTTGTTTTCCCATTTTCATTATGTGACTGAATTTTCCATGAAAACTATGAAAAAGATATGCACAGTGTAAACTTTCGAGTGTTACAAAGATTAAATTTTACCATCATATATCAGCTTTCGAAAATTTAAATAAATTTGAGATATGATTGCAATTTCGACTGACATTGTCATCACCATCATCATTATTTCATACTTTCAGCCACGCCTTGGCTCATGCGAATTAACAGTGACATAAATTGTTTTATCAATTATTCAAGCCCACGAAAATAAACATGCGATGTTTTTAATTTATTAATATTATAAAGTTAAATTATTCTAGAAGCACAAATTTGAGCATCTTATATATTTTTTAAATCGAGTATAAATAATTTTAATTTCCTATAGCAATATTAAAGGGATGTATATATTTTATGCACATGTTTGGATGAAAAAAGTTTAATTTATTCGATCTGATTTTGTTGTATTTTTTCCAAATTCTTTTCGTGACCTTTTCTTAATGGGAAAGTCAAAAAGGAGAAATAAGATAGGTTGGATTTTCGTACGGTTTTATCACTTGTAATAACCATCCCATGTGGATTGGAACTTTATTTAAACTTAACCTTTTTCTTTAAATATATGTAATCTAATTGATTAAATTGAAATCGTATAATTATTTGCTCCATCTTTAATTTTGATATGTAAGAGTGATTTAAATAAGAATTCGATTACAAAGGATCAACATATAATGATATAATAAAATTAAATTTATGCTTTAGATCTATGATAATTTATGTTATGATAATACACTTTTTTATATTTTATAACAATATAACAATGCGTCTAGGTAATGTATACATTTAATTGATGTGGTATTACTTCATCACTTCCACAAATTAATTGTAGAGGAAACAAAATTGTAACACAACATTCAAAACCAAACATTTCTGCTACGTTTTGCAGTAGACAAAATTCTGGTAAATGAACCATGTATTAAATAGTGCTTGTAATGTGAGAAGAAGAAAATGAATTTGACTTAGGTGGACCCTTGAAATCATTCAATGTTCTTGTCCACCACAATTTGACTAAATACATCTCATGTCAAGAGTGACATAAATATGAATGTTACATGATTACTATTTGACATTTGCTATTGTATTATACTATAAGTTAAAGTTTCTAGTTACATGAGTTGTACAATAGTCTAACCAAACATGGAGTATTTCAGGTGGATAATTTAGTTTTTGCTTTTCAAAAAAATTTAAATTTGGTTTTGAATCTTATGTCATGCATTCACAATAGTACTATGCAATCCAAAGATAAGACTAAAAATGGCTCACAATTCCAATTTTAATTTGAATTCTTATATAGAAATATTACTTTAAAACAGGTCAATTGCTAAAAAGAAATCATAAAATTTAATTAAATTATGGCTCATCCAACAACTTAAAAAATCAGTTTAAATGGAATTTCTTTCAATCATCTCATGATAATTTTTGAGTGAACATCTGATATGGTAGCCAAAAGATCGTACATGAATATCACTGCCAATGAATTAAACAATGTTAAATATTTATAACAAAGTGACATCATTTGGTTGAAAAACAAGAACAATATATCACACTTATACTGCTATTTAGTTTACCATGTGATAAATGAGAATAAACTTCACAATTTTTGTAGCTGGTTTCAAAATTGTGGGACAAACCATAATTTTATGTATAATTTTTTTTTGCAATTTGCTCTTTTAAAATGAAGAATTCATGGCTGATTATATCGAAATCATATAGTAAGAATTTAAATTATTTTCAATATAAATGTTTTTTTTTCTACTGAATAATATAAGAGCTGCAAAGATTTACTTGGGCCAAAAGGGCCAATGTATTTTTCTATAAAATGATTGGAGGGGCCCAATAAAAAAGCAGCCAAATTTCTTTTGGCATAAAGTTGGAAAGAGCAACCAAAACATATGATTATGATGGGCAATTATATTTGTAGAACTATCACATAAATTCAAATATATGCATACAAACACACATACCAATGTGCGTGTGTGTGTGTGTGTGTTTTATGACACTCCAAGTAAAACAATTTGTCTGAACATCTGAACTCAGAAGCACATTCACTCAACTTTTTCCTAGTTTTGTGCTCCTAAATTATAGTATCAAATTATAGTCTGTTTTTCTTTTCATAAAAGCATGGGATTGGACCTATTCACTTGTCATTTTCCTCCTACTATTTGAAGTAACAAAGGAAAAAAAAATTGAGTGAGATTATTAACTTATAATATGAGTTGCCATAATATGAGTATAATACATATTCTGATATTCACCTAAAAGCATAAATTTTCTTACGATAATTATACTTGGAGCCAACTCATCATCTCTAGACTCTAGATAAGTGAGTAGAAAATAGAAATGAATAATAATGTAAAAAAATATTTGGACTGTCTCTCTCAGAGTCAATATTTATTTGGTTGATTATAATTAAAATCAAGCTATACGATTACAAAAATAATCTTGAAAACTCACTAATCAATATATTATACTACTAATTAAGTTTGGTCATCACATAACTTCAATAAAAAAAAGTTCGTGAAAGCAAAAGGCACTAAAAAATACATTAAGCCATGAAAGTTTGAATTGACTATAAAGCAATGCACCATGAAAATACTTTATTCTCTACTTATATATATATAGAGATACAAATCCACCCTTAGAGACCGAACTACAGACTAAATTAGAGTCACTTATTTTTCTCAATCTTATGGTTATGATTAATTTACAATTAATTTAATATTTTATTAAATAAAAACATTTTTTTTTTAATTTTAGATTTTTTAAATTTTTTTTAAAGTTTTTTTATTACTTCATTCATTCTGTTAATTTATTACTTCATTTATTCATGCTATTACTTCATTCTATTAGTTTATTACTTCATTCAGTCATGCTATTACTTTATTCTATTAGTTTATTACTCCATTCTGTTAGTTTATTACTTCATTCAGTCATGCTATTACTTCATTCCATTAGTTTATTAATTCATAATGTGTTATGACATAATTATCTTTCAGTTGGGTTTAAGGTTATTACTTCATTCCGTTAGTTTATTACTTCATTCAGTCATGTTAGTACTTCATTCCTTTAGTTTATTACTTCATTCAGTCATGTTATTGTTATGAGCTTATTACTTAACAAATAAAATTTAAAAAATAAAAAATAAATAAATTAAAAACGTTTTTATTTAATAAAATATTAAATTAATTTAAAATTAATCATAATCATAATATAAAGAAAAATGAGTGGCCCAAATTCGATCTCTAGTTCGGTCTTTAAGAAGGGTTCGACATTGATCACAACTATATATATATATATATATAATTAAAATTAATTTATTAGCCATGATACTAGCTAGGCTTAGTAGGGATTAACAATAATCCAACCATGATTAATACGAACTCAGATGTCACGCTCATTACGAGTTTGTTAAATAAAAAGATGGTTAATTTCTAATGTAACTTAAATTAAATATTTATTTTTCTATTCCAAATCAGCTTTTCATAATTAATTAAATAATTAAAGAGACATAGAAAGGAATAATCCTCAGCGGCGCAGAGCGTGCAGACTGCAGAGTGCTTAAGCATTTTTAAAAAAATTTAAATTCAAATTATTAAATTTTGGGCACAATGAGTGATTAGCATGGGCTTGAGATAATTAATTTGAAAATTTAACCCCTTTTGAGTTGTTCGTCAAGAATTAAGAAATTCATAAAGTAGTAATACATAAAATTATAAACTGATCATACTCTTTATTCTCCCTTTTACTAGTAGTACTATTTATAATTAAGCTAGAGGTGCTACTATTAATTTTAAATGTCAAATAAAGGTGTGTTTGGTACAATGAATTTGTAATTGTGTTGTGATTTTCAGTTTTATGTAATTGCACTTGAAATTAAAATATTGTAAATTCTATACAAAATTTTGTTTATAAAATTAGATAATTGGTAGTATAAATTTATAATTTCAAATTTAGAACGTACTTAAAAAGTAAATCAATTACATTAATTCAAAAGGATAATGCAATAGTAGACTATAAATAGGAGTAATATAATAAACACTATATTATTAATTTAAAATGGAGGTACTAATTGATGTTTGTGTATAGTAGACACATGCAAATGACAAATGGATGTGTATAACCGATGTGTAATTTTAATCCGAATTTATTTATAATTTTAAATAGTTCAATACTAAAAAAATAATAATCCAACATCTAGAATTATAACAAATAATACCTAAAAATTAAAATAAATACACAAAATACAAACCAACAATACAATAATATTCATATATGGATAAGAGTGATGCCAAGTGTAGTAGGTCGGGTCGGACTAGTTTATGTTAGCAATTTTTTACTAATACAAAAATAGGAGTTCTAAACTTTAGCAATTTTTTTTAAAAAAATGAGTTTTAAAATTGAATTTCATTTTCCCTTTTTTGGCTAAACATAGTATTCATTGGAATTTCCAATACTAATTGATATTGTTGTGACTATTTGGTTTATACCGGAACACTTAATAAATTATTCACAAATATGTTAAAATCGTATGTTAAATGAATTGTTACATAAATTTGTATCGGCGCTCGGGGAGAGCTCGCCCGGAGACGAGGGTTGTCAGCCGTGGACGAGGCCGGAGCTTCAGCTCGACCGATTCTCACGACCGTGCCTTCTCAAATCGGCCCTTTTAGCATCTACGTGCGATGGCGATGGTGAGGTCCGGATGTGGGACATGCCTCTCCGAGAGTTGTCTGGCTGCGACGCGAGGAACTCGAGCGCCAACACAATGTCGCTGATCAACGGGCGGAAGTTGGCTTGTTCTTGCAGGCACATTGCAGCGACTGCAACAGCGTGGTGGAGGCACCGGACCGAGAACTGCCCTTCGAGTAGAGGATCCACCATCTGTATGTATCTCTTCGGTTGCTTCAAATACGGCAGAGACTGCAACGAAAAATGAGACTGTTTAGGGATAAAAATACAATCTTGACCTCGTTTGATCGCCTGATCCTTCGATTATTAAGTATCGTCCGACCTAATCTCGCGCGACAGACATAAAAATGCAATCTTTCAACAGATTAGGGAATGAAGAACTCACCCACTTAACAAGATTCTGCTCTCCCGGGGGTTTGGTGTGGTCGATGGCCATGCGTCCGGTGATGAGCTCCAACAGAACCACACCGAAGCTGTAGATATCGGATTTTAGGGTGAGCTTGCCGCTCTCGGCGTATTCCGGAGCACAGTATCCGTAGGTCCCCATCACTCGCGTTGAGACATGAGTATTTTCGCCAACCGGCCCTAGCTTGGCAAGCCCGAAATCTGACAACTTGGCATTGAAATCATTGTCCAACAGTATGTTCGAAGACTTCAAGTCGCGATAGATGACAGGTGGATTCACTTTGCAGTGAAGATACTCGATGCCACGAGCAGCATCAACAGCGATCTTCATCCTCGTGCTCCAACTCAGTGGCATCTGAGTAGGCTCTACATTCGAAAACAAGAAATTAGAACTCATACCATTCATCGATGCTTAGAATCGAAACAAAAGCTCATGTGTGACCGTCTTCTTAGATCAAGACTCCTTTTTTACTCAAGTTCGCTTACTCTTCTACACGAAAACGCCTAAATTCTTATACCAGCACAGATAGCAAAACACAATCATCTCAATGTAGCTAAATCTACACCTCACTAGTACCTCAATATGCTCATTTATCAACTTACGATCTAAGAAACCAGATATAGACCACTTGACAACGAAAAAAACGCATCAAGTGAAAGAGAAGAAACAGAAGTGGACTCAGGAGTGCCTTGTGATGTTAATTGAAAGATATTTCCATCTTCTTTTATGCTCAACAATTAGTCTGCTTTCAACAATTAAGACTAACTGATACCTAGAACACAATACAAAAGCAAGTAAACGAATTCGATTAAGAGATCCAACAAGGAAAAAAAAGTAGTAGTACCAAACAGATGATTCTCCAAGCTGCCCATCTGCATGAACTCGTAAACGAGGAGCCTCTGGTCGCCATCAGTGCAATACCCGATCAGGTTCACGAGGTTCGGATGGTGCAAAAGGCTCAGCATTAGAACCTCCACAATGAATTCTTGATTCCCTTGCAGCCCTTCAAGATTAAGCTGCTTCACAGCAACAACCTGCTCGTTGGAAGCCAGCGTGTGATCAAGAAGCGACATATATCAAGCATAAATTGCACCAATCATCTAAGCTAAAACAGCAAATTCCATTATTTTTCATTCAAGATAATGTACATATATGCAAATTTTCAATATCTCAACAAGTAGAATAGACAGCCAACGTATAATTAAGAAACACCGTATCTCAAAGCATAAATTGCATCAATCATCTAACTAAAACACCAAATTCCATACTTCTTCATCCAAAATATCTCAAGAAAAACAAGAAACAAAAGAAATAAGTAACAATTTTACCAAGCCAGATTCAAGGCGACCTTTGTAAACGCTCCCAAAACCTCCCCCGCCTATCAGATTAGACTCCCTAAAGTTCTGAGTGGCCAGAGCAAGGTCTTTGAATGTGAAGCTATGAGCAGCATTGCCCTTCGAAGGGTTGTTTCCGTCCTTGCCCTTCGCCCTCCCAGAACCACCCTTCTTCATACTCACTACACGACTCAAACAACACAAAAACAGTAAGACTATACATCAACCAATCAATATCCAAAACCTCACAAAACAAACACCCCAAGATAAAAAAGTTCAGGCCAAATTTCATAATCCACATGATCATAATCTTACCATTACCATTCACATTAGCCTTTCTCCTCCCACCAACTGCACATATTCAAGAAACCAAATAAGCACATCACAATCAAAACACATTTAACATACAAACAACAATGAGTCCACAAATTAAAATCGAATAACATACGAACCCACTGAATTCGTGTCTATATCTCCTGCATTATAATCCTTCACATTCTTTTTGGAAGGACGTATGCAAGAAAAGCAACCCATTCTTCTTCTTCTTCTTCTCCAAAGCTTAAAACCCCAAAATTCCTGCTTTTTACCTCTATCAAATCCTTTTTGCCCTAAAAATATTTCCTTAAGCAGAATCCTAATTAAACTCACCTAATATATACCAAATCAATCCCTCAAACGCTCAAAGAGGAAAGAAATTTGAAAAACCAGGAAAAACAATTACTATGAGAGAGAGAGAGAGAGAGAGAGAGCATGTCACATTCCCTCGTATGATCCAAACATCACACGTTCAAATTTCCCCAAACAGATCTATGCCAAACTTCAAAAACAATTCAGAATTCCAGAGACAAACACGCACATTTATCAAGCAGTGTGTGAAAAAGATTGCATTTTTACAAAGAAAGAGGAGAGCCCACTTTAAATTAAGCACATTTAAATAAAACTTATCAAATTCAACAGCAAAGTTAGCTTCTTTTTTTCTCCCGCCCAACGTTACACAGCCCCTTTTTTTCTAGCGCCGCCTTTAATGGTTAATTCCCTCTTCTTCCTCGTCTCGCTCTATATAAAAATCAAATCTTTTTCTCTCCCTTGAATTTGTTTTAAGTTTGTGTGAAGAATTTGTGGGCCTTTTGGGGAAAGCAGCGCAATTAAAGCTCTGAGATTAGTGTTTTCAAATCACTCTCGCACACAGCTAGCTATTGCATTTAAACATTTGGGTATGGTGGGAGCTGAAATGACCAAATTGCCCCTGGTTGTTCGTCGATTTATGGCACGGCGTGGTCAGGCTCGATCTATATACATAAATAGTCTAGCGATGTAGATCGGTGTAATATAGCTTCAATTGAGAGTTCATATTTAAAGATTGTGTGTAATTTGATTCTTGTTTGTTCGATCTTATTCAGTGTTTTTTTTTATTGTTGTCAGTTTAAATTACCGGAATGCATTGATTCTCGGTTGGTCGAAATAGTCTATTCAATAGAGTAGTGCAATTTTAATTGAGGTTCGTAGTTTAAAGATGTGTGTAATTCGATTTTCATTCATTCAATCTTATCAAATATTGTGTTATTAATGTCTGTTAATACAAATTCCTAATGTATGTGTAATTTAATTCTTGTTCGTTCAATTTCATATTGGTCTCTAATAAAACTTTGATAGAGATGTGTGTGATATGGAATATGGTTATAATCCTGATTTATTCAATGATTATGATGGATTATTTTGATAATCTCTTAATATGGCACAAAGAGTAGATATTATTTGGATTATTCACAATTAATTGGGGATTGATGCATATGAATATTTTCTTTTGGGAGGTCCATCCATCATTAGATTAGATTTAGGGGAAATTTTTTATTTTCAAATTATTGGATAGATTTGATTTGAGGTTCTTTTCATAATATTTTATTTTTGGGGGGTGGGGCCGAAACTGTTGACAATGAAAATGTGAAAGATTAACTAATAATGGGAATTAATGATATATTAATATTGGAGGGATTAATGGCTATGAATGATATAGGAAAATTAATAATGGGGCTGTAAAATTATGAAATGGATTTCCGTTTTAGTAGGTAAAATAAATGTCATAATCATATTCATTTTGATTTTTATGTTCAATTGTTCATTCACCCACACATTAATAACCCCAAATAATAATCGAGTTATCACATAAACTGTTCAATTATAGGCAATGAAAAATCATTTAGGGGTATTACATATGATCAATCTGTCAATTTCTATATCATAATTCTGATATTTTCTTCAATTGTCTAATACTATCATATTTTTAAACAATTACGTATGATGTGGCAGCCGGAAAATATTGTACGTAGACAAAATATTCAACTTTTAAACAACGTTATTAATATAACCTAATTAACCACGTCGTCGATTTGTATACATGTTGTCATGTACTAAAATTAGTCATGTTTTAAACATTATGGGATTAATCAAAAATTGATCAAACTTAATGATTTTTTTTCGATAATTTACCTTCAAAATTAACAAAAATAGCCTGAGTATTCAATCTCATTTGAATTCCCAATGACAGTAGTGAGATTAATTAAACTAGCTAAAATATGGTCCAAATAAAAGGATGATTGTGTAGTGAGTCTAGTGACATTATATTTGTACATCACTAAATCATGATAACAAGCAAACAAATGGGTAAAGACTGGAAAGCCTATTATAGGATTGAGAAATGGAATACTTATATTATTAAATTTCTAAAGATAGTGATGGATCCCAATAATTGGTTTTGACATTAACTGTGTGATGAGAAAATGCCAGACAGAAAGTGTGATGAAATTCAGTGATCATTGGTTTGAGATTTATTGACAAATACAAGAAAATTTTACATCTCTATTGGTTCACTATATTATTGAAAAATGTATAAAGGGCCAATATATATTGGTAGGCTTCACAAATTCTCAAATTATGGGGCCCAATTACATGTCTAATTTGCTAATTTTAACACATCAATATAATCATCTCATCCTTCTAGAAATGCATTTAAAGTAGTAGTAATTTTCTGACAGTTAATAATGAATTAGGCACCTGGTCTACTTCCTATATAATTAGGGACGTTCGATATTCATGCACCTCAATAAAATTTGAATCAAAAATTAATTTAAATTTATTAATCACCAAAAAACTTTGAATGGAGTACATGATTAACATTTTATTAAACCGATGTTTATGAAATTAATCAGAATTTAAATTGATGTACTAAATAATTGATTAATACTGTATTAGTAATTTATTGACATATTTAGTGAAAAAGGTAAAGAAACTCTTCAAATGCTATATATTATTATCAATAAAAATTTTGAATTCGGTACACGTCACTTCATTTTGATATGGAGTATTAATAGACTATAACATGATTTAAACATATAGAGAAATGTCGCATTCTCGTTGATAAAAACATGACTTGATTAATTAATTATCTGGATATATACATATCACGTTGCATGATGAATAAGTTTTTGTGTCACGTGTTTATCATATCGAATAAATTGATTGATAGCAAAAGAAAAAGTAGGAAATAGTGTTAGTAATTTGTGTCATCGTCAAGTTATACACGAGTGTTAAAATGCAAACTCTAATTATTGTACAAACTCCAAACTATAATATAAACCATTAGAAAATGTCAATAGATGATAAAAATATCAGCAACATAAAATGTCAACACAACATCAACCATTGACGCTGTGTTGACTTATTACTGATATTTTATCTTCTGTTGACAATTTTTAAATAGTCTAGATCATAGTTTGAAATTTGTATAATATATTTATAGTTTGTATTTGGTTACGTTCCTATGAGTCGAAGATACAGATATGGATTCATGATTGATATCGCGTTATTGGTTTTCAACTTGATTGAATCTTGCAAATGATTTAATTTGGATCTACTACCAAATACTACTATTCTAATGCTATTATATATTATATTTTTATTTTACAAACTAATGGAAATTTAATAGTATCAAACCTTGTTTAATACATGTGACTATGTCACTTCAATTCCACAAAGAACATATTCTCCATAACAAAAAATTGGGCCACCATCTAATTAATATGTGACATGTTTAGTTTCTCCAACAGCCCATTGGACATTGCATGTGAACAAATGAGAGTCAAATTTTATTTGAATGCTATAATTATAATATCTAAATTAGCTCTATATAAGACAACTTCATTGTGATTTCATTAGACCTATATGACTACTTTTAGATATTTTTGTTCTAAGTGATGTGGAAAAAAAAAAATCAAAATATGCAACAATAAAATCATATACTCACCTAAATATTGAGTCATGTTTTAATTTAAATACCCAATGTCCATTTAAAGCCTGTGGCCCAAATTTTGAGCAAATGCTATTGTTGAACAAAATCAATTATTTAATTTTATTGGATAGAATAAATATAGGCCCGGATGAATTTGGAAATTAAAAACCAAAAAGGACTCACTATAATTGAATTTGTACGTATGTATCAGAACCACATTTACCATATAGAGAATAGGAATTATTTACAGCATTTATATTGTGAATTTATCACTTTGTTGAATGATTTCATGGTTTATGGCTCGAAGGCGGAAATTATTTCATTTTTACAATTTTCACGTCAAAATTCATAATGTCTCATAGCAAATTTATAATATTCCATCGAATTTTTTTTTTCATATCTTTTCCTCAAAACACAAAAAATTATTGGGAAATACTGTACTGTCACAGTGTCACATCCATATCACATTTGGCACCTCCCATATAAAGAATGATCACAATTATTAATTCAATTCATTAATATATGGGTAGTCTTTGCTACTACTAGGCCATCTTTAGAATAACCGCATTTAAGTGCGTGTAACATGTTTCAACAAAATAAAAAATTAATGTAATTAAATATTATAGTAAAGGATGAATATTGCATATAATGATAATACTTTACTTGTATAGAACACTAAATTCAAATTCAATATTGTGCAATTCACAACACTAATTTTGGTGACATTGTTGCCAAAAGAAAGTCAATATGAGTTTGTAAATTTAAAGGCCAAAAGCTAAATTTGAGGTGTGATGACTTTGGAAGCAATCAAAGGATAAAATTTCCAATTATATGATATAATATAATAAATAAAATAATGAAAATCTCAACGAAATTGATTCTACAAGTTAAATGAGCTCTTTTGCTATAAAGCCATGCCTCACGTTGCGTTACTTCCTCTCCTCCATTTTCATTCCCCAAAATCCTTTACTTCTATTCCACTTTATCCTAAACTTATTTTACTAATTTTACCAAAAAAATAAAAACATGAAATTTGATATATAGAAGACTCAAATCGAAGAACGGTGAGTAAGACTCCAATTGCAACACAATAGTGCAATAAAATCAAGTAGAATACAATTGGTTATAAAATATCAAGAAAACCACCCAAAGTATATAATAAGCCAGCTTACAAAATTGTCTTGATTATAATGTAATTTTCATGTGTTTACGTTAAAGTTTAATCATATACTAAGCATAATCTAATTCTATTTATTCTAAATTTAATTCTAAGAAAACATGGCAACACGAATTTTCAGCTAAAGGATTCGTATATCTAAATGCCAAAATAAATTTATAAATGTTATGGTAACTTTGAACGATTAATTTTAGTGAGAATATCAAATCAATGGCTCAAATCCCTCATTGTTAATTTATAGATTCAGTCTGCTAATTAAATCACAACTTAGAATAGATTAAAATACACTTCCATTTAAATTGAAGTGTCTTAAAATTTTAGCTTGATTTATGTGTCACTCTGTCAAATGCCATAAATATATGCCAACTCATAATAATTCATGTATGATCCTTTTCGGATTTACTACTATATTACATTAAATGACACCAATAATCTCACTGGACATAATTTGTCAATAGTATGAATGTATGATGCTTCAATTTGAATTTCTTGCTGGTTTATAATAACAAACCAATATGAGCTTTAAATGTGAATTATAGACACAATAACATTTTTAGTATCACTATTGTTGAGACCAGCTGTAAATGATTACTTTAGTTTTATTTTTGTTGCTCTATCATTTGGATTATTTATTTATTTATTAAACCAGCTATTTAAACATTTTCTGAAACCATTTCTTTTGTTATTTACTCATAGCACGTACAATTAATTCAAACTATAATGCTTAATTAATAAATACTTTTCCCCTAGTATATAGTTCTGTTGCACACCTTTTCTTAACATTACTTAGAAATTCAGTGATCATTTATCTTAAACATTTATCAAATTTGATTACGTGAACTTCTAAATAACACTATTCTGTATGTTTTACTAAAAATTTTAGTATTGGGATCTTAACAAAGTCAACTACATGGTACATTTATTCCATAGGATAATCATCTAAGCAGTAGTAGTATTTTAAATGAAAGATTTTTAATTACAAACATTCCCATCAACAATTAGTCCATCAGTAACATTAACATGCATTAAAAATTTAAAACCCAATACTCCTATTAACCAACTCAACTCAACAAAAGTTCAATAAAAACTCAAGATTCAGTTAAAAGAAGTAAAAATATAAAATTCATCCACCCCTACTCATTAATAAACTAGCAACTACCCCAAATTCAAATTAACTAATGCAATTATTATTCATTTCCATATATGTGACTCCTTCTATTATATTGCTTAGCATTTTATCTCGCAACATTAATATATTGCATCACTATATATCCACATCATCAACCAAAATTTTACAAAATCGTATGATTAAATTAATCCAATAGAAAAAATGCCACCAAGAAGATGAAAAATCAAGAATTAAAAACCGTTTCAATCTCTAACTGTAATTATTCCCAACAGAAAAACAGAAACAAACTAAATTATAAAGAATTCAAAAAATTAAACAATCTTTTCACATAAATCCATATTTCAATTACATAAAATCATAAAAATCCCTTTCCTCAACCATTAACTTATACACAAAAAATGAATATCTATGCATGCATGCACAATCTCTCCCAAAACCCTAATTTCCACCGGAGATCAATCGATCGGCCATTTTCATCTCTCCCACGGCATTTTGATCCCGAATTCCGACTCGATTCCGAACCACCGGATCGTCAAATCCTTCAACGCCTCGTCCCGCACCTCGCAGAACTTCTCCGGCCACCCAGCCGGCTCAACCGGAGAAAACCCTAGGCCCGGGGTCCGGTCGTTCGACTTAGGGTTCATCTTCTGCGTCCAATCGAGCACGTAAGCCGACACGCGCCGCCGGAATTTGGCCTTGAACTCCGGCCACGCCTGGTATTTGTAGTGATTCACCACCATCGCCGTCGTGTTCAGTCTCCTGGTTTTGAATCCTTCTTTCAGGTAGAAATGGTGGATCGCGTTCATTAGCGAGGCGTCGACGGCGCTCAGCCGCACCACCGATTTGTGCCGATTCTCGAGGCGGCGGCGGCAGTCGTAGCCGTAGATTACCCCCAAAACCGGGTGGATTTTCTGCTCCGACGGTCCGAATTCGCGGCAATTGATGCTGATTTGGCCTAATTTGTCAGGTGAATTTTCGATTCCGAGCTGGAGAAGCTCCGGCGACGGCGACGTGAGGTTGTTCCAGGACGGCGAGTAGACGAATTCGTCGACGTCGATGTAGATCATCCAGGTACAAGCCTCCGAAGCGTAGATCGCGCTGTGCGAGAACCCTGCCTCCTGCGTCTTCGGCCACCGCCAATTGTACGCCGCGACGTCGAATCCGTCGTCGGCGAGCTCCGCCACCGTTTTCGCTAGATCGTCGTCGCTGCCGTTGTCGTAGAGGAGGAATTTCTCGACGCCGATTTTGGCGTGGTACAACACCCACTCCTTGAGGTACTTGGTCACATCGTAAACCATCGTCGAGGCGCAAAGTAGCGACTTCCCGCCGTGGGAGGCTAACCTGCGCGGGGGAGTGTAGTACGCCACGGAGGGGACCACCCGATTTTCCGCTACTATTTCTAAGGAGACTCTCACTAATTCCGTTTCCGCGCCAACGGAGTTAACGGCCGTTATGTTCGGCCGTCCGCAGCGGAACACTTCCTGCTTGGAGTGAGTGACGGCGGTTCTGACGCCGTCAGCGGCGGAGGAGGAAAAAAACACGCAGCGGAACTCGATCGGTTTCCGATTTGCGCCCTGCCGCGTGTGGATCCCCTTCACGAACAATACGACGTCGGATTCCGTCGTTAAGGAGTCGTACACGAGATTCGACCACAGCGGCAGCGGCGGAGGAGACGACGGAGCAGTCGCCGGCAATTTCCGCAGTGATAAAATCGGCTGTCGAAAAGGCGATCTCCGGCGAGCTCGGATTGGGAATAGGCAGGTGAAGGTGCCTCGATCGGGGTAGGGGAGCATGCCGGAGAATTTGGCCGGAGAGATCTCGCCTGTGTGGAATACGCAGGAGTAGGCGGTGAGATCCGGCGGCGGAGGGGTTTCCGGCGTGAGGATGACGAGGACCTGCCAGTCGTGGACGAGGACGGCGGTGGAGGGGAGTGATCGGCGGTGGAAGGGGGATTTGGCTGCGGAGAAGGAGACGATTGCGGCGGAGGAGAATGTTGAAACGGCGCCGTTGAGGTAGTGGTAGAGAGAGGCCAAGAAGAAGACCGTAACGACGACGTATACAAAACTCGCTCTAAGGCTTTTTTTCCGAGCCATCAATATTTTAGATGAGAGTGAAACAGAGATTACACTTAATATATATACATATTTTAAGTTGAAAATTGTGTTCAAAGCTTTCTAAGTGTTGAATTTAAGATGATTAATACGATCAGGGTTGAATAATTATAATATTATCACAAGAAAAAAAAGAGATTGGTTTTGAATTTGTCTGAAAATTATTTTCGTTAACATTTCAAGCGGAGGCATAGGATCCACAAACTATGCAAATTCATGGTTAAAATAGAATGAAATTTTATTTTTTTTGTGTTTTTAGAAAAATACAATTTATACGAAACGATGATAATTGTTTAACATATGTAACTGAATATAGTAATTAAATTCAACATTATACAGTACACTACTACACAAGTAAATTCGATTTATTATTCCAAAAGACGTGGCCATGATGAATGTATGTTGAATGCATTTTAAAATGGTAATAAATCTAATCAACTAATCGTCACGATTGTATTGATTAAATTTAGAAACTTTTCTAACAAATTTTTACCCATGTATACAGGTTCCTCGTTAAATCTATATATTTAAGGAAAATGTATGTATATATGTCAAGAGAATATTGTTTATATTTGTATAATATTATTATGTTAAATTTGACCACACATATTCCGCGCAGTACATACAATTAACAATAGCATGCATCATAATTTAATAATCATTTAATAAATTGTTAGTGCTATTATTTTTTTATGAATATTTATTAAATAATATTGTTTGGGAAACCATAATTTTGGTATAGTGTTGGGATCAGTCAAAATCTTGAAAATGGAAGAGATCGACAATATAGTCCATACTGTTCTCCTCTTCGAGATTTATATATTTATTTTATTAAAAATCACAATATTGTTGCAAATTAAATGATTTCTTTCCTTTAAACAAATAGTTTCCACTTTTAATTGATTGTAGTGAATATAATTTATTCCACTAAAATATCATACTAATACCAGAATTATAATCAATTCTCTCTCATATTTCATCAAAAATATTCAGCAACCATTAATTATTATTTCCTGATTTATATATGAAAAATATATTGAACACTAGGGGAGTGATCAATTGCTAAGTTTCTTAAGTTGCTAACTTGCTAACTCATCAACGTAGTGTATTAAAAATGTCAACACAATGACATTAAAATGTCAACACATAATTTTGTTGAACTTCAATATAATATGTTGATATTATGTGTTGATATTTTGATGTCACTGAGTTGACATTTTTAATACACTGTATTGATGAGTTAGCAGAGTTAACAATTTAAATAGTTAACAATATAACACACCCACCTTTACTAATAATGAACTCCAAAACACTGAAAATAATAAAACCCAGTAAATAAAAACAAAAGTTTTATTATATAAATATAGATATATTATTATTCATCCCCTCTAACTTAAATGGGTAAATATATTTCCCTTCTGCCCAATGATCAACCCTTTGAATTACACTAATAACCCTGTAGTTTTTTAATCAAGCAATAGAAAAAAAACATACAAAACCATTTACAAACACTCTCCTACACACAACTAAGCAGCAGCATCATCACTTCTTATTCCCATAGTCAGAAAATTTTAGCTCCTTTTTTTCTTCTTCTCTTCTAATTCAGTTCCAAAAATGGGGAAAAACATCAATGTTCAGAGCTGCAATGCTAAATCTGGCTTCTTCTGCTTCTGATACTGCTGAGGTGAGCCTATCTGCAAGCTGGAACTTGGCGAGCCGACCGCGGGCGCAGCAGCAAGGCTCTGGCCGTGCTGGCCCGGGAGGGCTGGCCAAGATGTCGTGCCATACGTCCACATCCCGCCTTCCTGCTGCGGAAAGGCCGCCAGCATGGGGTTTATGGTCTGATTAGGGAACTGAAATCCTGAGAAGCCGGGTACCGTCTGCTGCAGAATGGGGTTTATGGCCTGAGGAGGGAACTGAAGCCCTTCCATCGCCAGCCTCGCCGTCTGTTGGTTGTATCCGAATCCGTTTCTCTGAGGCTGTGGTTGAGTCTGAAGCTGATAGAATTGGTTCTGCTGGACTGGTGGGAACGGCGTCTTCCATGGAGAGGCGTCGCTTCCTTGCTGGACTGGTGGGAACGGCGTCTTCCATGGAGAGACGTCGCTTCCTTGCTGGACTGGTGGGAACGGCGTCTTCCATGGAGAGACGTTGCCTTGCTGGACGGTCGAGAGTGGCGTCTTCCATGGAGAGACGTTGCCTCCTTGCTGGACTGATGGGAATGGCGTCTTCCATGGGGAGACGTTGCCTTGCAAGCCTTGTTCGTTCTGGCTGTTGAGCCTCCTGACGGCCTCGACCATCTCTGCAGAAAGCCCGAATGTAGCAGAAGAGCTTAGCTCAGAGTCGGCAGCAGGGGTGTTTGAGAAAGACGGTGGCTGTGAAGACGATGCTCCCTCGTCAGCAACCCAGCCTGGGCCATATTCTGTCCCGGGAGGCAAGACGTAGTCTAACTTCTTCGATGCAACTTTCCAAGCAACAGGGCCAAGATCCTTAGCAAATCTGGCCAGGCTTCTCGCGTATGCAAAGGGCTCGTGCAAGCCCACCTGCACGTTCAAATGAGCGGTTAACAGATTAACACGAAATGAAGCAAATGTGCATGAATTAATATATGCAACGGAGCCACAAAAATTCTGCATCACACGTACCATCCCGAGTTGGTTCATATCTCCTGCAGAGTTAGTAAAAGCAGACGAGTTGTTATTCGAAGAAAGGGGACCGAATTGCCTATACGTCTCGCGCCTGTTCTCGTCAACGGCGATCTGTTTCTTACTGGATTTCATGTCAGCCCTTAAAATGGTTGCTGCAAATCAGAAACAAAGGTAGCATTTTTAAACCAATCTGCAACAGAATTGAGCAAATGCAGAATTTGATTGTTGCAAAGAAAGATGCAAATGCAAAAACCTGGAAATTCATTGTTCCAGTCGCCCGACAACTCAGAGTGATATTCGCTGTTTCTAGGCCGGTATGATGACACGTATGGGTCATTGGGCCGGTATCTAAACAATTCAGGTCCCTTTCTCAGATTGTAAGGATTAGATCCCGTTCCCTTGTCTTCCATGTTAGTAAGAGTTCCACCTGACGACGGGTCAGCACCAGCACGATCCAATGGGGATGTCTTTAGGCTGCTCTTGTTACTCGGGGGCCTGCCTCTACGCACAACCTTAGGCTGTGGTTGGACGTTGTCGCCTTCATGCCTCAGATTCTCAAAATCTCGCTTTGCAATTTCTTGCATCGAATGCGCCTAAAACAACATAGAAGCAGAATGATGGAAACCATAAAAGGAAGAAACAGAATGAAGGGGAACGCAATGAAGAACCTGTCGGTAGTAGACCGTGCCTGGAGCATTATACAGCATAGCATTCGAGCATATCAGAAACACATCAGCCTGGAATCAGAATTCAGAGAAACATGAGCAATTAGTTCGAAAACATGAAATCTAGCCAACAGAAAATCGAGTGGCGCGTCTGAAACGAAGCTATGGTGATACATACCGAACATAGAAGAAATACAAAAGTTAGGCAAATTTCATACATTTTCTCCACTGATCTAACAACAAACAATTAGGTAGACATCATCTTCCTTAAGAATTAGGTTCAAGCACCAAACAGTACTAGTTCTAATAGACAAGCTAGAATGTATCGACGAGAGCTAAACCAGTCCCATCCACACCAATCATTTCCCTTTCATTTTAAACCTATTCTTCGAATGCTCAAGAGATTACTATTATCATCAACTAGCCAAGCCTCACATGCTATGCAAATCCCAAACAGCACGAAAATCTACGGTCAAATACTCAAAAACTCTGAAATCGACCAGTGCTTCTTCAGCCAAAGACTCTTACAATGTCTATTTAATAACGAGGCTCAAACATGACTATGAATAACATGATAACACATCTTAGTCAGAGTAACAACTTAATATATATGGCTGCTGCGAAAATCAAGAAAAGGAGTTCCCTTGAAAAACATAGTATGAAAACAAGCAACTTAAACTCAGAAGCAACCTCAAGTTCTTCCAATTTCTTATAAGCTCCGCGATCAAGTTTCTTCCTCACTGTCCCAAAATCCATCGGTTTGTCAATCACGTCGAAATAATCAGGCAGCTGCAAATTAACTTCTCATTAGCTGCTGAACAACATATAAAATCACATCACCATTATCCTCATCAAATCTAGCTGTCAAATATACATATCATCACCTCGTCGATATCCACAGGCTCAGAAAATACCCCATACGTATCCTTCCTACACAAGTTTGCAACGGTAAACTGTTAAAACGGCCACCTCGGAAAAAAAAAATTGAAAAAAATCCAACAAACACGAGGTTATTGTAAAGAAAAAATACATACTTTTGAATCCTGTCAAGAATGACCTCCAACATCTTTTTGTCTGGCAAAGTTGGAGTGGGACCAGACTCCAATGGCGGCCCTATCCACAAATTAATAATTGTCAAATTAAGCCACAGATTATTCAATTCACACCATACAAATTTGTCCATTTGTTCAAAAATCAAGAAAATTAAGAACCATGTTGCTGAGTGTCCGTCGCTTTCACACCATTTTTCTCCTGCAGATAACAAATAGAATCATTAACTGCATCTCAAAATTCATTGAAATCATCAAGAATGAAAGGTAAGAGTGAAAATGGACAGCGAATCTGTAATAAATGAACACAACAAGCAGAAAAAATAAGTAACAAATTTACAACAGAGCAACAATCAACTGAAAGTAAAGACAAACTTTGAATCTTTTCCAAGACATAAAAATGGCTTTTTTAATCAACACACACGCACACACACAAACATTGATATCTCTAAATTCTACATACAAAGAATCCAGAAAATTAAGCTGAAAGAGATTAGCAACACAAAATACATAGAAAGAAAAAATCATCCAGGCAGTAAAGGAAACAAGTACAAAATAAATTCACCAACACAAAAGAAATAAATATCCTATTTTGTAGCAATAATTTAACAAAAAAAAAAAACGTAGACATAGATTTTGACCCAGTCAAATCACAGCTCACCGCTCTCTCTCTCTCTCTCTCTCAGATCTTCTCAAGTCAGAGCAAAGAAAAAGAAATAAAGATAAAATCTTTTTTTTTTTCGCGCGAAATCCCATAACCCCACATTCAAACAAACAGCTCAGAAACTCCCACCATTCAAATTCCTAAATTCCCCAAAACATAAAAAATCACACATTTTCAATAAGCAAAAAACTCTCCCCCAATCTCCCAATTCTCAAAATTGAGGGCGATTGAGGCCGGATTCCCCCACCTGAGCTGAATCAGACCCGCGATCGACGGCATTGACCTTCCGCTTCTTTGATTCGTGATCCTCGGGCGATTCCGGCGCTGAATGTGCGGAATCCTTCTGCTTCTGCTGGTGCTGCAGCTGATTTTGTTTGATTTTGGGGGTTTCCTTGTCGTCGGGGAGTTTTCCGACGAGCTTGACCTTCTTCTCCTTGCGCTCGTCGTCGTCGTCGTCGGAATCCCGCGGCGGAACATTGAAGTATTTAGGGTTCCGGCGATGGGATCGGCTGTAGGTGATTGGGGGAGAGCCGAGAATGATGGGATTGCGAGGTGAAAACAGCGGAATTTCGGAATTCAGAGGTCTCCCCATCCTCTTCTTCCGCTTCATTTCTGCAGTTTCTACCTCACTCATGGCTTTGGACTTTGGAGGGGACTCTTTTTTTTCAATTTTTCCTTTTTTTGAAAAAATAAAATCAATTTGGGCTATATTTTTTTCTTGTATTTTACTATATTTTGGGGTTTATTTAGTTGGGGGAAATAGCATGATATATATATGTAGAAAAATTGTTGGGGTTGTTTGGGGTCACGTGAGAGGTGTGTTTGGCACGTGTGGGGTGATAGGGAGGAATTTGAAAAATGAGCTCTCGAACGACGCCGTTTAGGCGTGAGACGACGTCGTGCTATGGATTCTGTAAAAAGTCGTTGGCGATAAGTTCGATGTGAGGAAATTGACAAAAAGGGGTTTTGAGTGTAGAGAGAGGCCGCTTTAGGGATTGGGTTGCGGATGAGTGTTGATAAGAATGAAGAGAGAAATCGACAAAGTGGGGATGGGTTTTGAAGTCCGGGTATTCCGTTGGAGATATAGTGCGTTCAACGTTGGCAATGACGATAGAGTTTTTGGAAAAGAAAGAAAGGGCGGAAAGTTTGATGAGAAAATGAAGAAAGCGCGTTGAAATTAGGTGACTGATTTTGAAAACTTTACGCAAGAGTTTAAATGCAGATGAATCGGATTGATAGAAAATCTCTTCACAGCGACATTGCTATTGATTATTTTTATTCTTTGCATCACGATGATAGATGCGCATTTATTATTTGGTTATTATAAAGCGATTTTGGTTCGCAAATGAGGTAAATTAAAATTATGTTTATTTTCCTGAAATTTAATTTTCTAAAATCTAAATAGACAAACTTTCAATTTGTCTAATTATTATCCTAAAAATTCATGTTAGAAATTGGAATAATGTGACAAATTAAATTTTATGTGGAAAAAAAATCAAAACGACGTTATATTGATATTATTATTTATTTAAATTTCATTTTAAAGAAAATGCCATGCTATTATTTCTTACATTTCACATCTCTCTTGTTCTGCATAGTCATTGTGCATTTGTGCCCATCTCTTCATCTAAATGGTTCAATCAAAATACTTAGGCGAACTAGTTGGATGAGCTATTCTGAAAATTTCAAAAATCGAAGATAAGGAAATGAAGCGGCATTTCCTATTTTATAAATAATTTTTTGTTTTAATTTGCTATATCACTTTCAATTTCTTCCCCGGTTTCTTTCAAGGGAAAATAAGATCGTGTTTATATACATGTACATTATTTTCTTTTAAAAATACATAGTGGTTTTTTGCCCAATCTTAAACTAATTTTATTATCATTATTATTATATCTAAAACTAATAAAAATGAATAGAATAAAATCAGCGCATAGATTAAAAACACAATAATAAAAATAACATAGATTAAACAATATTATAACTCAAAAAGAACACAATAGTCCCAAATTTATTCATAGCACCTAGATCAAGTCATGATTCAAAGGGCACTCTTCGTCGGTTTCCACCTCTTTCCATAGTTTCATCATCGACTCACAGGTCATGGCGTTGACGCTGGAATCCAATTCAACTTGAGCTGACTCGACCGGACCACTCGACGATTGGAAACTTTGTGGCTCATGGGATTCATGCAGGATGTCACATGTGTGCCACAACTCTTCTCCATAGGAGAGTTAAAGTAGTTGCCTGAGGCAGTGGTCTTCGTTCTCTTGGGGCCGCCTCCAGACTCAGCACCACCCGCAAACTTCAGATGCTCTTTGACAATGTCAAAGATCTTCTCGAACTTAAAGTCTTTTTTTTCTTCATCCAAAAACATCTTTAAAGCCCTGCCTCGAATGTCGTCCCAACTATGACCGCTCGCCCACATCCTCTGCACGATGTTTGCATATTTGGCCACCTCAACAGCCACCCGATCCCAATGTTTGTGCAGATGGTCCCACTCGCGCTCACAAGCCCATTTGGGCTTCATCTGGTTGTATCTCGCTTTGATTTCCGTCCATAATTGGCACACTTTTGGTTGGTGGCTACCCATCGTCTCCTTAGACACGTCGACATAGCATTGAGCCACCACAATCGTTTCTTCGAGAGTGTACCATTTCCCCTTCCCACGAGAATACACAACTAGCTCTGGCGCCACAGGAATAAACTCAAACTCTGAAATCTCGTAGTCCTCTACGTTGATTTTAGAGCTACACGCCTCATGGTTTTGTGGGAGTGTCGGTTGGTACCCGACTTGGTCCCACGGTGCTACATTGATGAAATCACATCCCAACGAAGCACAGTACGTAAACAAATCATCTTGACCTTCCGAGGTCATAGAATGCATTGGTAGACCACCAGGATTGTTATTCATTGCTAAAAAGTTTGAGATATTTTATAGAAAGAGGGATATAAAATGAAGCGAGGAATGAGGATATTTATAGGAAAAATGTAGTAGTATTAAAATGATAATAAAATTATATTGAAAATAAAAAATAAAAGGAAAATTCATTTTCAGCCAACGCAACTAGTGAGATATGGTGCCATTATTATTTTCCTTAATTGTATCCATATTCAATATTTAATTCAATTTTCCATTCTCCTTATATATTCATCTGCATTTAAGAATTAGTTATTAACTTATTACTATTCCAATTAAACAACTTCTGTCTTTTTTCTTCAAATCATCGGTGTCTAGTCAATCTTGACATGATATTATTACATCATAAATTTGAAATATCACACTGGGTGCTGCATAAAAACAAATAATAAATGTATTATTTCCTCCATCTGACCTTTTTTTTTTGTGTGGCACCGAAGTCAACTTTATTTTTTTATTAATGGAGGAGAATAGACCCACATATACTAATTGTTTTTACTAGTAGTATAATTTTAAGTTTTAACGCAACTTCAAGTATTTGTATTCTGAAATATTGAATTAATTTATATTTTTAAAAATTTCTTCTTAGTCTTACACTTGAGATTTCTAATAAATAGTTACAATAAAATATATTTAAATATGCATATTTATATAGGAATAAAATAAGAATATACTACTATTTTATGTAATTAAAAAATTATCTAATAAATATATATATGAATTAAAATTAAAACAATAAAATCTTATAAATAGATCGTACAAAAAAAAGGTAACCATTTTTAGTTTATATTCCCTCTGTCCCGACATAAGTGTGATTTGTTCATTTTTAGGATGTCTCAACCTAAATTATGCATTTACCTTTTTTGACAATAATTAATTCAATTCTATCTCATATCTTTATCTTCTTATCTCTTACATATTCTTTTTCTTTCTTAATTCTATTTTATTCTCTTTTTCTCTTTTCTACTTTATTATTCATACTTTAATTCGCTAAACACCATTATCTAAATTTATGTGCTAAAATAGAAACGACTCACTTAAGTTAGGACTTAGGACTTAGGACGGAGCGAGTAATATTTAATAACAAATTTAAAATGCATATGAAATTACATAAAATATACTCCCCCCATCCCCTAAAAATAGAAACTTTTGAAATAACACGGATTTTAATGCAAAATTGGTAAAGTAAGAAAATGATAAAAAGAAAAATGTGTTATTGGAAAATATGTCCCACCTCATTAGAGATAAATAAATTTCCTGAAAATGAAAGCTTTAATTTTTAGGGGACGGAATGGAACAAAAGGGAAAGAATTTCAATTTTTTGGTAACGGAGAGTATTAAAAAATAATTTTTCATGTAACACAGCTCAACCCGAGCCAGCTCAGTCAAACCCGTTTACAAAGTGGGTCTAAATTGGGTCCGTATATATAGAGAAGAAAAACTCAATCAATCCATCCGGTTCAGTCATGGACTTAGGCCGAGCTGGACCCCACGTTGTCTGGCTTGATCCGGGCCAGGGCCTGGTCATGTCGTCCCAGCCCACGTCTCATGCATAAAAGGCTCTAATGCTCTACAATGGGCCAGATTTATTAGGGGTTAGGGCCCAACACTAGTATATGAGGAGTAGGGGTGGCGAAACGGGTTGTCCGCGTGTACCTACACCGGACAAGTCGGGTACCCGTAGCCAATTTCAGCCAAATTTGTTGTCCCAATACCCGCCCCGCAACATATCGGGATTACCCGATACCCGTATCGGGTATCACGTACCCGACATTGCGGGTACCCGCACCCGACCCGCAAATAAATGTATGGGACATAAAATATTTGTTACTACTAATTAACTAAAATATAAAATTTAAAAACCTTGCCGACAATGTTTACTAATTAATTTACTTCATTAATTTTGATTGTAAGTTTGAATAGATCAGGAATAAAAGTGAGGGGAAATTCTATAGCTAGTTCCTGTGAGTTTTCAACTAAATATTCTTTGGAATATAAAAATGTTTCAAAAGATCTCTTAAAACACTTAGATTCCATATAGTATTAAATGATTGTATATAGCTAACACTAATAAAATCGGGACTAACGGGTATACCTGTCCTTTTGGGCCCAGACAGGGATCTATGGAAGGTTTTGGATATGGGCTCATCCAATTTACTTTTTACTAATTAAATTGAACCCACAATTTAATATAAGTTATAATTGGAATATTACGAGCAGCCACTACAGAAGTAATATTGAACTCTCCCCATCCAAATCCGAAATTACAAGTAATCCGGGTTTCCGTTTAACTTTCATTTCCCGTGCTTAAGATTAAAATGTCCATTAATTAATTAATGTCTGCTATTGACTTAATTAATTAACTTCTTATTAATTCCAAGAGTGGACTTAGCATGAAACGCTTATTTATTATTCATAGAGTAATCACACTCCAACTAGCTAGGTTCCGAATAATAAAACCTTGTTTCGCGCTCCTCTTGAGGACATTATCAAACGAGACTCAGCTCGCGCACGATTCAATATAATAGCAATCCTAGCACCGCTAGATATCGATCACCACTGCCCAATATATCAGGATAATTGGGTTACGAAAAACCCGCACCATTTGATAAGTCAAAGCAGTGCATAATCAATACCGTATCCTCAATGTTAACCTACATTGATTAAGAAATAAATATTTATCGTGGCT
>NC_062968.1:27455627-27476907 GCF_023119035.1 Salvia hispanica | reverse complement strand
AGGCCCCTTTTAGGACGGAGCAGTAATATTTAATAACAAATTTAAAATGCATATGAAATTACATAAAATATCCCCCCCCACCCCCTAAAAAAAAAACAAATAACCGTTTTTAAAAAAAATTTGAAAGGGAAAAAGAAAAAAAGAAAAAAGTGTTATTAAAAAATATTCCCCCCATTGGAATAAAAAAATTTCAAAAAAAAAAATTTAAATTTTTTGGACAATAAAAAAAAGGAAAAATTTCAATTTTTTTGGGAACAGAGTTTAAAAAAATTTTTTTCTTTAAAAACCAAACCCGGGGCATTTTTAAAAACCCGTTTACAAAGTGGGTCAAAATTGGGCCCGTTTATAGAGAAGAAACTCAATCAATCCATCCGGTCCATTTACAGGGGGACCCACGGGGTTTTGACCCGGGGCCGGGGCCTGGTCATGTCGTCCCAGCCCACTCCATGAAAAAAGGCTCAATGCTCTACAAGGGGCCCGATTTTTGGGTTAGGGCCCAACATATATAGAGGGGTGGCGAAATTGTCCGCGGTACCTACCCGGACAAGGGGGGTCCCTGCCAATTTCACCAAATTTTTTGTCCCAATACCCCCGCAACTTTGGGGTTACCCGAACCCGAGGGGATACGTACCCGCAGGGGGGTCCCCCACCCGCAAATAAATGTAGGGAATAAAATTTTTTTACTACTAATTAACAAAAAAATAAAAATTTTTAAAAAACCCTTCCCGACAATGTTTACTAATTAATTTATTCATTAATTTTGATTGTAAGTTTAATAAAAAATAAAATGGGAAATTTAAAACATTCTAGTTTTTTTAAAAAATTCTTTAATATAAAAATGTTTAAAAGATCTCTTAAACCTTAGATTCCTATAGTATTAAATGATTGATATACTAACACTAATAAACATACTTTTTCCCCCCCAAAAAAATCTAAAAAATACTACCGATCCCCCTTTTTTCCCCCCCTTTTCCCGGGGTGCGGGGACCCAACACGGACGAAAATATTACGTGGCAATTAAATTAAAACATTATTATTCAGTCAAATAAATATATGTAGATGCCTATGTGGCTATGTTATAAACTTCTCGTTTTTATAGTCAAATTTATAAGTCATGACCAAAACGAAGAGCACCCAAACTTCAGTTATTAGGAGGATAAAAGTAGAAATCTTCGTAAAAATTAAATTCGGTTCAAAATTTTCGAATTTTCTAACTGGATTTCTTTATCTTTGAAAGTTGAAACTCAGATTTTTAATATATTTCGAAGTATTTCTAAAACAAATGATGTTTAATTTGAATTTTCAGTTCAATTTTAGTTATAAAAGTTCTGAATTTCTTCTTTTTTTAAATATTTTGGGTCGATTCAGATATATATCTAAAAATTTGAATTTTCAAGTCGATTCCATAAGCAAAGTCAGAATGGTTATATAGAAAAACATATAAAAGCAAGATTAGAAATGGGCCCAAATAATATCAATAAAAATGACTGAAAATATCTTTCAAAGCAGTTCAATAACATCCAAAATTCTGCATCACTGGCTAAAACTCTATATTCATGTTGTGGAGGAATATGATTTCATACAGTAAGAAAGCATATTACTACTGCAACCAAACATATCTCATCTTCAAAATTTACTCAGTCGTCGTCTTCGTCTTCCTCCTACACGATTGCAAAACAAAATCAGCTTCACGCTACAAAATTTTCCCGAATTTCTTCATAAATTATGAATGAGTCAAGCTTCACTTACGCTAACCTCCCCGCTCCCCTCCTCATCTTCCTCGTCATTCACCTCGGATTTGGACTTGTCCGACTCCTCATCTTCCTGGCCAGCCTATTACCATCAACAAAAGTCACTCAGCATTCAAAAATGGCCACTTATCTCACAGCAATGTGTGTAGCATTGTGAACCGATGATGGTATGATTTTTTTACCAGTTTCTTGTTGTATGCCTTCATTTTCCGTTCGTATTCCACTTTTCGCTCCTCTGCAACTGCAACAAAGGGGGCTTTGTCCTATTTTTCATTTTGCACCGGGAAACAGATTAGATTACATATACATTACAAAATAATCAAAAGCTTATTCATCAATCAAGAGTAAAAAGATATACTACCTCTTTGCTCATTGACTTCCACTCATCACCACCAGCTTTACCAACCTATTGAATCAGAATTCATTTCCATAAGAGTGTTACGGAAATCAATAAATACTAACAGCTTTACCAACCAATTTAATTGGAATTATCTACAAATACAAAAGGATAGGTAAAAGGAGACTTACAGCAGCAACAGATTTGTTGGTGGGGTGTTTTTCCTTGTACTGCTTCCTGAAGTCCTCCCTGCAATCACAAACACGGAATCATAAGGAATGCTGTTTGCCTGTTTCGACTCAACTACAAATAGCAGCACTTGAATAACTTGTGGAAAAACGAACAACATTTCAATACAAAATCAACATACATGAAGACAAAGAAGGCACTTGCAGCCCTCTTTGGCTTGTTCGGGTCCTTCGCAGCTTGCTTCTCCTTCTTTGTTTGCTTCTTGACAGTAAGCCTAACATCATCATCAAACAACTAGAATCATAAATCTCATACAATCTTCAATTAAAGTCCTTAAAAACCTTAGGATAACTAAAATCATTATCAAATAACTAGAATCATAAATCGCATACACATCTTCAATTAAAGTCCCTATAAACCTAGAATAACTAAAATCATCATCAAATAACTAGAATCATAAATCGCATACACATCTTAAATCAAGTCACTAGAAACCTACAACAACTAAAATCTTATTTTAAGTGAAGCATATTAATCGATGCAAACAAGACAATCACGCCTTCAATTAAACTCAATCACGTGAAATTCAAAACCTATAATCATATTTCTGAAGCAGATTAATGAAAGCAAACAAGACAATCAAACCTTCAGCACAAACTCAACACACATAAATTTTATTTTATTCATTTAAAATTCTGAAAATCACTTCTCCAAAAGTATGCACATTGGCGAAGGGGAATGAGATGCAGAAGGCGATGAGTGAGATATTTATTGTGTGATTTATTATTTAAGGTAAATTTGAATAATAAATTTGAAAATTAATCAAATACATTAAATATAATGCTTTACGCGGGATCTGAAATATTTCACTGCCACGTCAGCCCACTCGTGCGGATATTTGCACTTTTTCAAATTGTATTATTTTAAAAATATATTATTATCCAATTTGTGATTATTTTAGACAGCTTCAAACTAGTAATATTTACCCCGTTAATAAAAAAATAATCTCATTTTACAATTTTGGGTTTTCCAAAAAAAAAATTTCATTTCTATAAATAAAAACTATATGTCTCATATTTTATCTACTTTTTCTTTTTTCTCTTGTACTTAACCTATTTTTTCTCCATATCTCTCCTATTTTATCAAAATTCTCATCAAAATTCGTGTCATCCACGAATAAGATTATTTCTTATGAAGAGTGAGTACTGAATAGCACTACTACAAGATTTAAATTTGTATGTTATCAATTTTAATGTTTTTTGCCTACCTATTATAGAATTTAGCTCTATTTTCAAGTCGAGTTAATCAAATGATACGCTTAGCTTGTAGGCGTAGGTTGAGTTGGCCTAGTATGAAAGTTTAGGTGAGTCATTGATAAACTAACATCTCTATAATTAATTTTATTTTATACTACTATTAGTAATTTGTTTTTTTCACCTCATATATAGATGTGTTGTTTTGCATTTATATTTGTTAGATATAAAATTTAATTCAAGAAAAGCATCCATGCCCTTCCCAATTTCACATCTTCTTCTAACAACTATAAAATAAGTAATAATTTATAATAATATCTAGTACTTTATGAATCATTATATAAATAAAAACTAGACTTTGACTATGTTGTCTATACATTCAATGGAAGGTTGAAGTCTAAGGCTACCGGTCCTTAAAACATGACTAATGGGATGAAAAGGATTAACGGGCATTATCGAAAGACAAAGACAGTGTGACGACTAGATTAGCATTGAATGACATACGAATAACAAGTAGCATGAACTAAAAACTCAAATTTAGCGGAATTTGTTGGCTTTCAAGAATCGATCAACTCAGACCTTGGTTTCACGTAGATCTGTCATCGAATTAATTTGAGTCAAACTAATAGTTAAAATATTTGCGTCCATTATGTGGATTCTATTTGCTTGATTTTCCTTTTATTTACTATCGTTTCAATCACAAATATATTTTGGTGGTAAATAATAAATTATATTTGCTAGTTTATTAAAACTATATTAGTTTCATTATAACAATCAGTCAATCACATATTTTTAGGTAATAAATAGTAATAAATATAAATTCGCTAGTTTATTACAACTTTATTATCATTATGATAATAAGTCAATCACATATAAATTTTTGGCAATAAATAATAGATTATACCCCATTCGCTAATTCATTACAACTATATAGTCAAATAAAATCTACATAGTGAATGGCTCGCGCGCAATGCACTAATTTGTATATAGCCTTAAATAGCATTTTATGAAATCTCAAAAAAAAATTCAATTTTGATTCAGGGTGAAATGTTAATCATTCAATAGTTTTTTTGAATAATGTTCCAAACCATTCGATTTGTAATATATTTGTATGTCTTACTTTACCGTGCAATTTGGGAAATTTGGACTTTAGCTTAAAATCGAATAACAAAAAATAAATCACGAAAATAATCAAATTATATTTTCCCCTCTAGTCTACACTGCAATTTTAATCACGACCAATTTTGAACACGTGGATATAATATGATTACATTATGAATCTTAACTCCTTTCATTAGAATTGCATTGTAGTGGGTAGTAAGTTCAAATGTAATTGTCGGTAATGAAACTGGTTGAATAATTGCAAACATTCTAATCTTTGTAATTTATAATTCAGAAAATTAATTGAAGAATTTTGATACACATTTTTTATGTCTGTCATTTTATATTGTTAATATTGTGGTATGATTACACAATCCACACAAAATTGTTTAACTTTGTTTTAAATAGATTCAAAATAATTAAAATTGGGATAAATTATTAATTTTATGAGATATACACAATTCATACTTAATTAGAAAATTGTTTAGGGGAGTGTTATATTGCTAACTCAATACCTAATTGCTAACTACAACTAAATAATAGTCATTAGATATTTAAATTAAGAGCCTAGATCATCAACCAAGAAATATCAATACGTTCAACAAAAAACATCAATAAAGCCATAGGATTAATTCCATAAAATATCAATAGGGGTATTAATGTCAATTAACTACATGTTTAGTTATAACTAACTTTTAAAAGAAATTCCAAAACTTTAAATTCATATAAAATATATCAAATTAAAGATAATTTTATTAGGATTCCAACGATATCACATATGCATATGTTCCGACGTCAAAATTTGAAAAAAAATTCAAAATTTTTTCGATTTTTTCGTAAAGCAGAAATGTCAACATACTATATAAATTATGTCAATATAATACATGTAGAATGTCAATATAAGCAATGAGTTAACATTCTTAAAGCATCGTGTTGACATTCTCAAAGCATTGTGTTGATATTTCCGAAACACTATATTGACATTTACATCTAAAACCCTAATTTGGCGTTTTTTTTGTCTTTTTTTATTTTATTAATAAAAACGAAACTTACACGTGACAAATTATAGACCACACGTTTTCTAAAATCCTATGGCCTTAAATTAGTTGTAGTTAACAATTAAATGATGAGTTAGCAATTGATCACTCCCCTAATTGTTTAACTCTGTATCGTATTGACTCAAGATATTTAAAATTTGGATAAATTATAGTGCAAAATTTTTTATAGATTACTTCAATTTAATTTTATTTAACGACGTACGGGAAAGCAGCTTACCAAGGATCACACATCTTATCCCGCAGGGACTTAGCGCAGTTGGTTCCGGGGGAGCAGATATTGCTACAAGGAGCTGGGTTCGAATCCCACTACTGGCGTGTGGGAGCTTCCATCTCTCAGGCACAAGTGTGAGGCATTGGGAGATGGGCTCCTGTCAGGACAGTGGGTTGAAGGCCTCCTCTCTAACGGGCCGCTGTGTACCCTGATTGAACCCCCTCACAAACTGTCGGGCCGGGGTGTGGGGGCGGCCAGGGTGACCGCATCACCTTTTTGCTACAAGGATCACACATCTTACAACTGCTCCAACATGAGCAACTTAATTGTTGAGTATTTATGAGATCGATTTAAAAAAGAAGATGAATATGTTGCTAAGAGCAATACCTATTAAATTTGTTAAGCTTATCGTATATGGAGTATCGTACATGTATATACTTGGAATCTTTCTCATTTGGGCGTGTTTCGTTTCATTCATGTCTCCCTTCGTTTCAAATGTAGGAGTTGTTCCTTGTCCATGCTTCCGCACCGCCGTCGCTCCCTACTCATGCCTAGGGGGTTACACGTTTGGACGTCCTCTTTGTATGAAGATTTCAAACTTAGTTATATAAATTGTAATTATTGTAATTTTATTGTTTATATATTCGAAATTTACATGTGTCTCCAGGGATGTCAGCGCATCCTACAATCAGTGGTTGATTCAAATAGCCTGCTAAATTTACAGGGTTATGGTTGAAAATTTCTAGACCAATAAAAGCACAACCCGATCAGCTCAAACCCGACTAACCTGCAACCCGATGGACTGGCCCCAAAATCTGATAAAATTTCTATTGGCTATTTGTTTGACTTTTAATTCGACACTTCATTAATTATTTTTATAATAAAAAGATAACTAAAAAAATCACTTTTAATTTTTTTTTTAAATATACAAATTATATATTAAATTTAAATTAATATAATAATAAATGAATAAATTAAAAACTTCAAATTCACTATAAAAATATTTAAAATTTCTTATACATGCTTTAATATTTCTCTACATGTTTTTTTTTTTACAAATCTCAAATATTAATATTTGATCATGCTTATATTTGAGTTTAATCATATTTAAATGCTTTACGCTTTATAAATATAACACTGAAAAACACAATCCGATTGTCCCGCAGCCCGGGTATGGATTGACATCCATCTCAAGACTATAAAATGACTGCAAATCAAATTACTGAGACAATTAGTACTAATTATGAGAATTATCAAGGATTTAGAACTCCATTTTTCGTTTCCCGGTGACCAAAACTGGCGCGTTAATTGTTTAACGAAACACCTCTACGCGTAAACTGTTGTCAATTGTAAGTTTGAGGGAAAACAATTTCGTGCTTAGGGCTTAAGGTAATTGTAAGTTTCCCACAACCATGGAAATTCCAAGGGTTTTTCCGTTTCTGTTCTTCGATTTTAGGATGAAATTTACCGTGAATGCAGTTTCTGAATAGTTTCCTGGAAATGAGACCAAATCACCTCTATAAGATCATGATTATTGATTGGTAAAGCAAGTTATTTACTCGATTTTTGATTTGATTCTGCTCTTCATCAGGTACATCTCCATTGTTTTGTTCTTCAATTCTTTTGCCCAACTTTGTGTTTTTGCTTTAGAAACATGTGAATTGTTAGAAACTTGTTTGTGCTTTCTTTGTTGTTTTTCAATCTTTTTGGTGCTTTTTCATGTCATGTGAATTATTAGAAAAGTGTTTGTGGTTTATTTATTCTTCAATCTTTTTGGTGTCTATTCATGTCTTTGTTTTTATGTTGTTGGCAAGAAACAAGAGAAATAGTACTTATTTGAAAAGTGATAATATAAGTTGTTGAGAGTTGGCCCTAGGTGTGGAAGATAGGTAGCTTAGACAGATAAAAATAGTAACCCATTCGTTCCACGTTAATTGAATCATTTTTCTATTGTAAGAAGTTCTAAGATAATTGAATCATTTCTATTTTTGGCAAAAAATTAACTCTCTCTTTTACTTTATTTTCTCTTCATCTCTCATACTGTATTATCTCTTACTTTATTCCCTATCTACTTAACACACTATAAAAGAAGCGCCTCTATTAACAAGGAACGGAGAGAGTATAGGCTAATCCCCTTGTTTACTTAGATGTATTGAGGTTTGGAATGTCCTGATGCCCTTGATATAACTCCTAATCATTTAAGTATAATATAGATTGATTTATATCTCATTGAAATGGTGGGATTGGAGGAATCATAGTAATAAGGGCAAGGATTCTCAATCGCTTGTCTTATCGATTATGAAAAGTAAATGCTCCCTAAATCTAGTCTACTTTTATGGACGGCTCTTCACGAAACTGTTGCTAGTGTTAGATTTTGCAAAGTATTGCAGTTTGATGGAGTGATTCAGTTAGATTTTGCAAAGTATTGCAGTTTGATGGAGTGATTCAGTTAGATTTTGCAAAGTATTGCAGTTTGATGGATTGATTCTGTTAGATTATGCAAAGTATTGCAGTTTGATGGACTGATTCTCTGTTCCATTGCTTTTCCATTCATTTTCTATTTGGGTTGTGAAACTATGAGCTGAATTGGAATTGGACCTCTCATTGTTTATTTTATATTTGGCTAAAATGACTAGTTGTTGGTGCCTTGATTCTTGTGGAGAGGAGGAGGCTCATGGACTTAATTCCACTGTGTTTGATCACATTCTTGAATGAGTGGGAAATCAGGTCGTTCATTATTCTCAGCCTCGCGTTGCAGATTTTACTGACCATGTTGGGTAGTCGCAGGAAGTATGTATGCAAACTTTGGATGAGAATCATCCTTTGGTGTGCTTACGTATCAGCAGATTGGGTGGCATTCGTTGCACTTAGCATCATTGCAAAGAGCACAGTTGATGAGTACCAGAAAAAGACAATTCATGATGATCCCGGGATTGAACTGAGGTGGTTTTGGGCTCAGTTCTTTCTGCTGCATTTGGGCGGCCCCGACACCATCACAGCATATACTCTCGAAGATAATGAGCTGTGGCTGAGGCATGTGGTGGGGATGGTGATTCCAACTGGACTTGCCTTTTATGTACTACTCTTTGCTTTCCCAGGTTCTTATTGGCTTCCTTCTTTGAGCGTGCTCATCTTTGTAGCCGGTGTAATCAAGTGCGCAGAGCGCTTGTCCAGCCTCTATGCTGCCCATGGTGAGAACTTCCGCAACGCCATGCTTCCAGAGTCTGATCCGGGACCCAACTACCCGAAATTCATGGAAGAAGTTGTTATGAAGAAGGCTGAGGGATTCAATGTTAAGGTGGATCACCATGATATAGATATCCCTGTTCTTGCAAAGCATGAGTTCCCCGACGAACCCAGGTTACACGAAGTTTATGACCTTTACAAAATATTTAAGCCCCTCTCTGCAGACTCAATCTTGAGTTTTCAAGATCGAGACAGGAGTGAGTCCTACTTCCGGAGGTTCTCATGGGAGCAAGCTTTTCGTGTTGTTGAGATTGAGCTTGGCTTCTTGTATGATGAGCTGTACACAAAAGCGTCTGTTGTCTACAATCGACGAGGCTTTGTGTGTCGGGTTATCACTTTAACTCTTACTCTATTCCCCTCCCTAGCGTTTATTTTCATTAGCAAGAACAGGAAATACTCTACGCTCGACTTGACAATTACTCACTTGTTGCTTGTGGTGGCTGTGTTCTTAGAAGCATACGGCTTTTGGATTCTTATCGACTCAGATTGGACACGTCAGTGGCTGACCAGGCGCGACGAATTATCTCGTCTTGTTCGCGTGATTAAAAGGTTTCAGCAGCCAATCAAGAAGAGGTGGTCCAAGAAAATGGCTCAATACAATCTGCTTGATCTTTGTGTTAGGGACAAATCTGCGGTGTGCCCAAGAAGCTACAGGTTTCTTCCAAGCATCAGAAAGATTACTTTATTGGATCATTACGTCGAAAAGCACCAGCACAAGTATTTCGTAGACGTCTCCGATGACCTGATGGAGCTAATATTCACGGAGTTGAGGAGCTACACAGCTGTTTCTGATCCTGCAGCCATATGGAGCAGAAAGGGGAGTTTCACTCTTGAAAAGTACACCTCTCTCTCTCTTGACTGGATGCGAGAGAGAGAGTTTCATGAGAGAATCCTCCTGTGGCACATTGCTACAGACATTTGCTCCTCAAACGATTGGGGTGATGACAATCGAACCAACACAGACGAGAGGAAGCAAACCGCAGACCACAGCAAGCAAATATCCGAGTACATGATGTATCTCCTCGTCGTCTACCCTTTCATGCTGCCACAAGGGAACGGGATGAGAAGATTCCGTGACACTCGTGCTGAAGTCAGAGTTTTCCTAGAAGAGAGAGATGCTGCAATATCCAGCAAAGTCGAGGTTTGCAAGAAGCTGCTCGAGGTGAACACTGAAGTGCCACCGGCTAAAGTGAAGGGTGACCGGAGCAAAACCGTGCTGTTTGATGCTTGCATACTGGCTAAGGCCCTCTTAGCAGAGGGGAAGAGGTGGGAGATTATAAGCAAAGTGTGGATGGAGATGCTGGCTCACGCCGCCACAAATTGCAGCGGCGACCACCACGTCCGCCAGCTGCGGAAGGGGGGAGAGCTGCTCAGCCATGTTTGGCTTCTCATGGCACATTTAGGTATCACTGAGCAGTTCCAGATATCTCAAGGTCATGCTAGAGCTAAAATGCAAGCAAATTAGATTCTTTAATTCATTATTCTTTACAGGATTAAGTTGTACTTTAGTAGTTATATGCTCATTTGCCACTAATTCATGTGTACATTTGTTAAAAAAAATACATGTGTAAATACATCTTGGGTGCATCTTTTTACTTGCTTTTGAGTTTATGTTTATTTTTTCCACTAATTCGTCTGTACAACAGATGATGCCCAAGCTCTTTGTAAAAAAAACATGTACTACCATACTCTTTCTGATTGTTAAAGGTACAAACAATTAGTACAAAAAATAAAATAAAAATTAGTACAACTATGTCTATAACTACAAATGATTTTTCTAAAGGCATATTCGTAGATTACTAGCTACTACTATTATTTGAATTTGCAAAATAAAGTTATGAATAAAGTGGTTTCATGCGCAATTTATCCTCAAGAAAACCTTCCACAATATTCTTGCATCGGAGTTGTTCTTCAAACTCGTCTCGTTCGACCTTGATTATTTGGAAGTAAGTGTCTTGGCTTGGCGATAGACCCGCATCAAACCAACGAAAGAATATGCAATCATCTTCCTTCCATATTGGACAACGATAGTACCGTCGACCAGGATTAGCAGCCGTCCTAGATGTCACTAGCTCAGCCTCAAGATCATGATCACAGTTCACAATCTCTGGACGAGGCCAATTATAATTGAAACTTGACCCATAAGATTGAGAACTAGAAGAAGACATTGTAACAATGATCTGAATTGAAAATTAAAACTAAAGAAATCAGCAAAATGCCTAAAATTAGAACGACACAGACTAACACACATAAACCCTAAATTGAAATGAACACAACCAAAATCAGCTGCAGGAACACACAAAAAACATCCTACATTTTACCGGTACACATAAACCCTAAATTGAAATGAATACAACCAAATCAGCTGCGGGAACACACAAAAACCATCCTAAATTTTACCGGTCACAGTGGAACTTACCTAATTTGCGATGTACGCTTACCGTGCTATGGATAAATAAGTGAGTAATCGATGGTAGGTTTACAACAATTTCAAAAATCTTCGAGAGAGGGAGTAAACGACGGTAGGGCTGGTCAGAGGGAAATAATTTTCTAGTGTGAGAAATGAAAATGATAAATAAGTGTGAAAAATTATGAAGCATACCCAGTTGTATATCGTCGAAAATTTGGAAAATTTCAAATATGATGACATCGCAGAGTTTAGGTCTGCTGCAAGGCAGTGGAGTAGGTGTACAGCTTTTTCTTATTTGACTAAAATGGCCCTGAAGGCATTTGGGCATTTTCGACCGAAAAATGGCTACAAATATCCGATTTGTGATTATGTAAAAGAATAGGGTTATGTGGAGGTATTTTTTTTCCCTAGGGACCTGCAATGTAACTTTTGAAAACGTTAGGGACTTTTTATGTAGTTCACTCATTTTCTATAATTTTAAATACGTCTTGCTACGCCGTTCACCAACCAACGATAAAGAAACTATGAGGGAACTCACATGATATTTGCTGGAAATTCATGAATTACATAGTAACGACAAATCGACAATACACTTTCATCAAGATGTAATTTCAAAAATCACAGAAGTCTTGGTCGTTGAAGTAGACAAATACAAATGGATATAATGTCTACTGAAATATTAATGTCCTAATTGTAGCATTCTATAACATAACTAAAATTTACAAATTACAATGATAATATACTTGAATCCTACCAACATGTCACCTTAAAAATGTCATATGATTTGCCTTCTATTGCACAAGAGCGTTAATTATCCAATATTAACCTCGAACAGCAACCATGAGTCACCCTCTCACGTATGAATAAGCAAGTGCGGGTCACCTCGCCCTCGGCCCTCATGAGCATGGGCGAATATACATGGAGAAGTAGCGGGGCATTTGCCCCTCCTCAAAAGGTTACATCAATAGAATTTTTAATTTTTTTTAAAATTTTTTATATAAATTCTCCTTTAAATGCCCCTTCTCTCTATTACAAAATTTGTTTATAAATATATTTTTGCCCTTCCTCACGTCAAATTCTAGCTACGCCCCTGCTCATATGGGAAGAGTATAAAGTACTGCTACTAGCTAAACTATCATAAATTCAAGAGAAGAACAAGTCCAATTCAACGATTACGATTTGGGAAGAAACTAATGAAGCCGATTAATTTTCACCAACTTATTCAAGACCAAGTATAATGCTATTTTTTCTAGGACATTGCACAATAATTCCCCTATCAAAGAATTAAATAAATAAATACAAAAACTGGGCCATGAAATGACCTACCTTGACACGGATTTTACACTATCTTTTCCAGTTTTTCTTCCTCTTTGGTTCAACGAAAATGCATATCAAATCTCTCTCCCTCTCTCTGTGTATGTGCGTTGTGTGAGTTTCTCTCTCTTCCCTCTACATGTATATAACTACATTCACCATTCAGCCAAACAAACTCAGATTTCTCTTCACCATCTGTGATACATCTCTCCCCAACACACACATATTATATACATATATGCACCTGAACTCCCTATATATGTACATAAACCACATCATTTACTGCATTCACCATTAAACCAACCAAACTCAGATTCTCTCTCTCTCTTTCATATAAACTCTCATTTTCCTCACAACAAATATTGGGTCATCGAAACTCACCATGGGAGAGGAGATGGCCGTTGATGCAGTTGCATCTGTGGTGCTCCAGAAACTAACTGACTTGCTGACGGATAAGTCCTTCTCCACCAACAAGAACATAAGCCGTCGCCTCGAGGGAATGAAGGAAACCCTCGAGAAGACCCCCTCAGCCAGACCTGCAGACGAGGGAACACACGAAAACGATGAAGAAATCAAGAAACTGAGGCAAGAGTACCTCGGCCACATCTACTCTATAGAGGACTCAATCGAGTCGTTCGCCCTCCGCTTCACCCGCCAGAGGAAGAAGCTCGGATGCCTCATGAATCACGCTCTCTTCCCCAAGAAATTCACAGCTCTCAAGATGCTCGACTACAAGCTCTGTGGCATTCAAACGGAGGTCAAGAAGATCAGTAGTCGAACAAACACCCTCGAAGGCAGCAGCAGAGCGGGGAGCCTGTCGCAGCAGCCGGAGTGTGATGACAATGATGAACAAGATGGTGAAGAGATCCAAGAGGTTCCATTTTCTTCCATTGGTGAAGAAACTGAGAGCCCCAGCTCAAGTATACAGAGTCCGCGTAGTACTTCGATAATTCGAGAGCGGATAGAGCACTCCAAACTCATGTATAGCTACTCATACAATGAGGAAGAGCTACCAATTGTTGGATACCAATGCAAGGTGGATGATCTGCGGCGTAGGCTGTTGAGTCCGGATGACGGCCGGGTAATCCCCATAGTAGGCGAACTGGGCTCAGGCAAGACCATGCTGGCTCGTGCTGTTTATGGTAAGAGAGCCATCACAAAGGCATTCAACACTGCTGCTTGGGTGACCATTTTTGAGAAATCTACAACCACAGGTATCTTGCTCGCCTTGCTGAATCAGGTGACAAAAACTGAAGTCCAAGATGGGACAAGAGAGGAGTCACTCAAACACAGGCTCGCGCAGGAACTGAGTGGCCGGAGATACTTCGTCGTGTTGGACGGAGTTCAGACTTTGGAGCAATGGGAAAGGATAAGACATGCTTTCCCAGATCAAGAAAATGGGAGCAAGATCATCCTCGCCACTTGTGACGAGGGCGTAGCTGATCCAAAGGGGCGGAGGTATAACATGGAGAAGCTGAATCATGAAGAGAGTTGGACTCTGTTCATGACAAAGGTGGGATCACATCAAGATCAAAAATGCCCAGTGAAGAAGAGGATCATCAAGGTTTGCCAGGGGCTGCCGCTGAGCATTGTCCTGCTCGGCAGCCTGTTCTCGATGAAGGAAAGAAGTGAGTGGCCCAAAGCACTCGACCGCCTCAGAAGTTGGCAGGCCACCGACATAATGAAGCTGAGCTACAATGACCTTGACAACCACTTGAAACTGTGTCTCATCTACATGACACTATTTCCTAGAGAGATGGACATTCCAGTGAGGAGGCTGCAGCGGTTGTGGCTAGCCGAGGGGTTTGTGGAGCAGCCACGCGAGTTCCAAGAAGATGTGGAGCAGCCACGCAAGTTCCAAGAAGACGTGGCGCATGAGTATTTCGAGGGCCTGGTGAAACGCAGCTTGATAATGGTGTCGAAGCAGCGCTCGGATGGGAGCGCTAGGAAATGCCGGCTACAAGGCGCCATCCACGACCTCTTGCTGGAGCAGGCTCAAGATATCCGCCTTTTCCACGTTCATCCCGGATCAGACGATGGCTTGGCTGGGATGCGGAGGCTCATTGAATTAGCTGATGCCGGGATTGTCCCACCCAATACTGCTCCAATTCGACATACGAGGTCTTACATATCATTCAAGCTACAGAAAAAGGATATTCCAGCAAAGCATGTGTGCTCACTTGTTAGCAAAATGGCAAAAGGGTTAGGCTTGTTGAGGGTTCTTGATCTTGAGGGAGTGTATCAACCTTGTTTGCCGGACAATCTAGGGGACTTGTACCATTTGAGGTATCTCGGATTGAGGTGGACATTCATCGACAAGCTTCCAAAATCTGTTGGCGAACTCCCTCATCTCCAGACATTAGACCTTAAGCATACACGGATAGACAAGATCCCGAAAACTGTTTGGAAACTGAAGAGTCTCCAGCATCTCAATCTCAACGAAGTTCATCTAGACAAGGACACACCTCTGCACTTCCGCGAGTCCTTGCCCGATCTCCTAACTCTCTGGGGGTTATCAGTCAGCCACGAGACCCCAATAAAGAATGGCCTGAGCAAGCTGAAACACCTAAGAGAGCTAGGCATTTCTTTCCGATGCATCAAGCTCAGTGATGATCATGAGAGATGTCAAGATCCTTTGGTGGACTGGATTTCCGAGCTAACTGATCTCCAATCATTGAGGTTGCGATCCAAAGATGATGCTGGGAACCCTTTACACCTTAGTTTAAAGCCGTTTTCACGCTTGGAGAAACTCTCCCACATGAAGTTACTTGGGAAGCTGCAGCAACTCCCTCCATTGGATCACTTCCCACCTCATATTAAGGTTCTCACATTGTCATTGACGTTTCTGTATGAAGACCCCATGCCAATTCTTGGACAGCTCCCGGATTTAACGGTTTTGAGGCTGCTCGGTAGCTCATACCTCGGAGAGACAATGGTGTGCCCGAGTGGTGGGTTTAAGAGCCTTGAGGTGCTGAAACTATGGGTGCTCAAAGGTCTCAAGAAATGGGAAGTGGGAGACGGAGCGATGAAGAAACTCAAAGAGGTCAACATCCGAATGTGTCCCAACCTGGAAAACTTCCCAACACTCTTGCTGCAGCAGAAACCCTTCCAAGATTTGATCTTGAACAACATGCCCCCTACATTCAAGGATAAAATTGATGACATTTATCAGTGCAAAGTCTCCACCAAAGATTTCAAAGAACAACTATGAGCTCGAGATTAGGACGATTCTTTGATGATGTAGTTTATTACAGTATACATTTCATGAGTGTTTCAAAATCATATTGTTTGAAATGAAATGAAATGAACTCTAAAACACATTCATGAATGTCAAAATTAGAGAAACAGTGTCTTCATGCAAACTAATATCATCAACAATTTCTGTATTTGAATAGAAAAACACTGTAAAGAGAAAACCCCAAACAAAAATCTAAGAAATAATCGCTATTTAGAGCTGATTTCATCAATATTTCTGCATACAAATGGATAGACACTCAGAAGAGCAAAATCCCCCAAAATAAATCTAAAAATTTTCGCAAAATAGATGCAAATCAAATAGAGATTAACAATCATCAATGGATTAATTTGAGCTAATGAGAAGCAGAAAATCTCAATTACCAAACCGTCCATGTAAATACGACGAACAAGATAAAAAAATATCAGCTCACTTACTTTTCCGCCACCGTAGATTCACCCTTTTACTCCAAATTTCGAATTTCCTTACCAAAAAAATTAATGACTCACAATAGTTTATTCTGTGACTGTAAGCATCTTTTAAAATAGCGTAGAAAGATGGATAAGGACAATATAAGCGGTAAGAATCTCCTCATCCACTTTTCTTCATCCACTCCTGCTCCACTCTCACAAGAGAATAAAATAATATTACAATCATGATCAATTTTAATAAGTGATGGTAGATTATTTTTTCCCATTGAGAGAGGTGGAGTAGGAGTGGAGGAGAAAAAGTGGATGAGGAGATCCTTACCGCAATATAAGAGAGAATTCGGAATAAGAGATTAATCTCGGTGACCTCATGCATATTTTTCAGAATAAGGGATTTCTAATTTTTTCTCTTTTTTCTACTTTTTTAATATTATTTCCCTTCAACCATTTATCAATTGCCTAAATCACCCCCTCAGATATTTTACCTAATTTCTACAAAATTAGTGCCTTCTCTGCAAAGATCTGTCCAACCGTTTTTTTTTTACCACTTCTGATAACATAATTTCTCCACTTTTTTAGACGTATATACACATCAGACAAACAAAAAAAAATATGTATGCATGTACAATGAATATGCAACAAAACAAAAAAATTGTATATATGTATATATGCTACTCTCTACAGAAACATATGTATATGTATTTTGGAATCCTTACAAAATCACTGACTGTTTTGAGTTGGAGAGGGGAGGTGGAGGTGGAGGCGGAGGCGGAGGCGGAGAACAGTGGAGGTGCCGTGAAGGAGGGTGGAGACAAGTCTGGAGTAAGGAAAAGAGGCGACGAAAGCGGTGAAGAGCGGAGGCACCGTGGAGGGGAGAGGAGAAGCATGCTTGGAACAAAAAAAAGCCGGGTGTTAGGGAGTGATCACAGAAACGGCGCTGATTTTGTAGAAATTAGGTAAAATATTTGAGGGGGATGATTTAGGCAATTGATAAATGATTGAAGGGAAATAATATTAAAAAAGAATAGAAAAAAGAGAAAAAAATTAGAAATCCCTTCTAAAAACATTTCTACATTATAAAAATTACATAATTAAATCCTAAAAATTAAAAATTACATAATTAAAATCCTAGTACAAATTAAGAATTGATGAGAGAATAGATGAGAATTGTGTAGTGCGAATTGCGATGGGAATTTTTTTTGTGTTAAAGTAGGGATATTTATAAATGAAAATGTGAATATTGGGAAAAAAAATTGAAAAATAAACTAAAAGTTTGTAGAAAACGGATATAATTTATTAGGAAATGAGAAAATATTTTTTTAATTTAAAAACGATTTTTTTAATTAATTTTGATTTTTTTTTTAAAAAAGAAAAAAACAAATTGTCGACGGCTATGCCGTTGGCCAATCGCAGCCCACCACGTAAGCCTGCTCAGCGGCACGGACGTGCTCTTATTCAGGAGCACCGCCCTGCTGCTGGCACGAACGGACAATGTGCAGCAGCGAGCAGCGGTCGCCTTGCCAGCGGCACGGACGACCGCTGCGGATGCTCTAACAACTCCAGACCAGTTAAACTTAAACATCTTCATTCTTCTTCAACTCTCTTCTCTCTCTCACAGACACTTATATACAAATACTGCATCCATCATAAAAGCAAGAAGGCACAGGTTGTGATCACCACTAACCTTCACTTTTGTGATCATCAATGGGTGAGAACATGGCTATAGATGCAGTTGCATCTGTGGTGCTCCAGAAGCTAAGGGAGTTGATCAAGGACAAGTCCTTCGCGAGCAACAAGATCATTGGCCGTCGCCTCAAGCAGATGAAGCGGATCCTCAAGGATACGAGCTGGCTCTCCTTGGTTGGTGCTGCAGATAAGAAACCAAATGCTGAAGAAATCAAGAAACTGAGGAAGGAGTACCTCAGCCAAATCTACTCCATCGAGGACCCCATTGAGTCCTTCGCCCTTCGCTTCACCCGCCAGAGAAAGAAGCTCGGATTCCTCATGAATCATGCTCTCTTTCTCAAAAACTTCACAGCTCTTGAAATGCTCGACTCCAAACTCCGCAAATATTCAGACGAAGGTTAAGAAGCTTAACAAGCGAACAAACAGCCTAAGCAGCAACACCGTGGGAAGACTGGAGGTCAAACAAACTCCTACACTTTATTCCATTCATGAAGAAACTCAAGGCCTGAGCTCAAGCATGAAGCGCGTCAAGAGCAGTCCCGCTTTAGGAAACATAAAAGAAACACAAGTAAATCTACGCAGGAACCAGTCCTTCAAAGTGCTCTCACGCAGTGATGCCTCAATGATCCGAGAGAGGTATGGGCATTCGAAGCTCATGTATAGTCACTCCTTTAATGGGAAAGGACTATCCATGGTCGGATACCAAGGAAAGGTGGGAGATCTCCTGCATAGGCTTGAGTATTCGGATGACCTGATAATCCCAATTGTAGGGGAACTGGGCTCAGGCAAGACGATGCTGGCTCGTGCTGTCTATGGAAGCAGAAGCATCAAGAACAAGTTCAAGTCTGCTGCTTTGGTGAACATTTTCAAGGAATCTACGGTGAAGAACATCCTGCTCGCCTTGCTGAACCAGGTGAAGAAAAAATCGGAAGTGCAAGATGCGAGCGATGAGAAGTCCCTCAAAGACAGTCTCAAGGAGGAACTAAATGGTCGGATATACTTGGTCGTGCTGGATGGAGTTCAGTCATTGAATCAATGGAAAGACTTGAAGACGCCTTCCCTGATCAACAAAATGGGAGCAAGATCATCCTTACCACCCACGATAAGCAAGTAGCGATGCATGCTGATCCAATGGAGAGGCAGATGTATAATTTGAAGAAGCTCGGCCCTAAAGAGAGCTGGAAGTTGTTCATGACAAAGGTGGGCTCACTGACAGATCCAGAAAACTCTCTGAAAGAGAAGATTAATGATGTTTGCAAGGGGCTGCCTCTGAACATTGTTCTGCTCGGCAGTCTGTTGTCAATGAAGGAGAGAGGGAAGTGGTCTGAAATAGTCAAGAAGATCGACAGAAATTGGCAAGCCTCAGACATTATGAACTTGAGCTACAATGATCTGGATCACCATTTGAAACTGTGTCTCATCTACATGACACTGTTTCCCAGAGAACTCGACATTCCAGTGAGGAGGCTGAAACGGTTGTGGCTTGCTGAGGGATTCATAGAACAACGACAGAATGGAGAGTTCCAAGAAGATGGAGCGCAGGAGTATTTCAAAAATCTGGTGAAACGAAGCTTGATAATGGTGTCGAAACAAGGTCAGATGGAAGTGCTAGAAGGTGTCGAGAGCCCTCCACGACCTCTTGTTGGAACAGGCGCGGGATATCCGCCTTTTTCATGTTCATCCTGGATCAGATGGTTCTTTCGAAATGAGGAGACTTGTTGAATATGCTGATACCAGGAATGATCCACTTGAGCCTTGTCACACTAGACATGTCAGGTCTTACATATCTTTCAACCCGCAGAAAAAGGATACTCCAGCAAAGCATTTAAATTCTCTTGTTAGTAACATGGGCAAAGGGCTTGGCTTACTGAGGGTACTTGATCTGGAGGGAGTCTACAATCCTAATTTTCCCGACAACCTAGGCGACTTGTTCCATTTGAGGTATTTGGGATTGAGATGGACTTTCTTGGATAAGCTTCCTAAATCAGTTGGTGAGCTCCCTTATCTCCAAACGTTAGACTTGAAGCATACACGCATAGACAAGATCCCGACCACCATTTGGAAACTGAAGAATCTCCAGCATCTCAATCTTGATGAAGTCCATCTAGACAAGGATGCGCCTCTGCATTACCGAGAATCCTTGCCTGATCTCCTGACACTTTGGGGATTATCAGTCAGCCACGAGAGCCCGATCAAAAATGGTTTGAGCAAGATGAAACACCTGAGAGAATTAGGCATTACTTTCCAAGACAGAGGTCAAGGCCAATCTACAGAAGCTTTGGTGAAGTGGATTTCTGATCTGAAGGATCTTCAATCATTGAGGTTGCGATCCAAAGATGATTGTGGGAAACCTTCGAATCTTAGTTTATTGCAGTTTTCAGGCTTGACAAAACTATCTCACATGAAGTTACTTGGGAAGCTGCAACAACTTCCAACCTTTGATCAGTTCCCACCTCGTGTTAAGGTTCTCACATTATCATTGACCTTTCTATCCAAAGATCCCATGCCAACTCTTGGACAGCTACCGGAATTAACAGTTTTGAGGCTGCTCGGTGACTCATTCATCGAGGATGAAATGGTCTGCCCAAGGGAAAGCTTTAAGAATCTTGAGGTTCTAAAACTCTGGGTGCTCAAAGATCTCAAGGAATGGAAAGTCGAAGACGGAGCAATGAAGAAACTCAAAGAGGTCTACATTAGAAGGTGTTCCAAACTTCAAAACTTCCCAGCCAGCTTGCTGGAGCAGGAAACTTTCCAAGATTTGATCTTGAACAACATGCCCTCTGAGTTCAAGAATAATATTTCCAACGAGTATCAGTGGAAGGTCTCCATCAAAGATTTCTAAGGACACCTTGGTGCTCAACATTATGGTGATTCTTTGAAGAATGTGCTGATTATTACTCCACTTATTATTATTATTACTACTAGTATTATGCAATGACTAATGAGGATTGTTTAAATTCACATTCTGTTGAATGTATCTTTTTCTCCAAAAGAATTAAATGGATTCTACAGCTTGTATAAACCGAACTCAGAAACACATTTCTGCATCTTTTATAGTAAT
>NC_062968.1:27435302-27455527 GCF_023119035.1 Salvia hispanica | reverse complement strand
TAAATGTATTTGTTAAACTGATATTATGTTATTGGTGATTTGCATATCTATTGAAGCTAGGTTTCTGCTTTTGATTTTTATTCTTAGAGTCGTTATATTGTACTCCCTTCGTCTCACTTAAGATGACACGTTTTCCTTTTTAGTTTGTCCCAACTAAGATGACACATTTCCTTTTTTGGAAACTTTCTCTCTCCAATTAATACACTCAACCACTTTTTCTCACCCCTATTAAAATATTTATCTTTCTTTCTCTCTCTATTTTAATACTTCCACCCACCTTTTCTCTCTCCAATTAAACACATTAACCAACAACTCATAAAATCCCGTGCCGGCTAAGGAATGTGTCATCTTAGCCGGGACGGAGCGAGTAGTGTTTATTTATTTATTTCGTTAATGTGGAAAGTTGTGAATCATGGTTTTAATTCTGTGAGGAATTATTAATAGGGTAATATAACTTGAAAGATGTGTTATTGCTAAAGTATTTTGTTTGATTTTAGTATAAGTTGATTATTGCCTTTATGGATTGGTAGGTTAAAAGGATTTGAATTCTTTGTAGTGTATTTAAGAAAATAATTAATGAAGAGTTTAAAATTGTATTGATTTAGTGGCTGAGGGAGAATGGATAAGGAAATACAATATTACCTCTAAATTTTCACAATTATTACGCATAAGATTTACTTTCATTTGCACTTGGGTTGTTAAATAATATATTAAGATTATACGCAATAATGAAGTGCATCTCATATTTTCAATAGGGATAATTTAGATTTTCTTTTGACCGAAAACCAAGCATAATTATAGGGATATACATAAATATTTAAAATTGTATTCAATATTTTATACATATGCATTCTCCATTGACAACTCAGTAACTAATTACAATTGTAATTAAATGAATACGTAATTAACTACGAATGTCGTCAGCTGCGCCACGCGCTGGGGGATGCACTAACACTTTAGATTCTCTTAATTATTGTACTCTGTTTGTACAAACTAAGTTGGTACATAATTTTTTGGTATGAAATCTTAAAATAATCTTCTTAGTCTTAACTAGAGAGAGTATGTTTTTCTTATAAATTTATAGGAAAATATGTATTCTTAAATATTGTACTCTCTTTGTCCCAATTAAGTTGGTACAAAACTTTTGGGCACAAAGTGTGTTAAATAATTTTCTTTATTCATATATCGCACGAATTATATGATTTACTACGAATTTTCTCAGGTTGAAAAAGTTAGTGGAATGTGAGTCCTACCTTTATATATTAGTTTTATAATAAAATGTGAGTAGGAATGAGTTAGTGGAATATGAGGTCCACTAACTAAAATGGTAAAAGTGAAGTGGGACAAATTATGTGGGACTGACCGAAATGGAAAACTTGGACGAATTATCTGGGACGGAGGGAGTATTTCATAGAGGAAGTGAATACTGTTGTATTTCATCCACCTTATATTTCTGTGAAATCGTGGACTATAACAAACAAACAAGGCATCAAAATTTCAGCAACTCTTTCTGCTTGTTTATTCCAGGACATTGAGACAATCGCTAAACAACTTCCGCAATGATTTTACACTTTTCTCAACAGCATTTACTGCATTCACAAATATCTATGCTCTCTCTCTACATAAACCACAGCAATGACCTCTTTCACCAGCCAAGCAAACTCAGATTTTCTCTCTCTCATTCACACCATCACAACATATACCACATTCATCATAAAACCAAGCAGCATCACCCCTTGTGATCATCAATGGGTGAGAACATTGCTGTAGATGCAGTTGCATCGGTGGTGCTCAATAAGCTAAGGGAGTTGATCAAGGACAAGTCCTTCGCGAGCAACAAGATCATCGACCATCGCCTCAAGCAGATGGAGCGGAAGCTCAAGGATACGAGCTGGCTCACCTTGGTTGGCGCTGAAGAAATCAAGAACCTGAGGAAGGAGTACCTCGACGAGATCTACTCCATCGAGGACTCCATTGAGTCCTTTGCCCTTCGCTTCACCCGCCAGAGGAAGAAGCTCGGATTCCTCATGAATCATGCTCTCTTCCTCAAATATTTCACAGCTCTTAAAATGCTCGACTTCAAACTCCGCCATATTCAGAGGAACGTTAAGAAGCTCAACATTCGAACAAACAGCCTTGAAAGCTACAACACAATGGGAAGACTGGAGATCAAACAGAGTCCTACACTTTCTTTCATTCATGAAGAAACTCAAGGTCTGAGCTCAAGCATGAACTGCGTCAACACCAGAAAAAACAGCCTTGAAAGCAGCAACAAAGAGGGAAGACTGGAGATCAAACAGATTCATGAAGAAAGTCAAGGTCAGAGCTCAAGCATGAATAGCGTGGAGAGCAGAACAAACAGCCTTGAAAGCAGCGACATAGATGGAAGACTGGAGATCAAACAGGCTCCTACACTTACTTCCATTCGCGAAGAAACTCAAGGCCTGAGCTCAAGCATGAAGCGCGTCAAGAGCAGTCCCGTTTTTGGAAACATAAAAGAAAGGCCACCAGCTTTATGCAAGAACCGCTCCTTCAAAGTGCTCTCACGCAGTCATGCCTCAATGATTCGAGAGAGGTGGGAGCATTCGAAGCTCATTTACAGTCACTCCTATAATGGGAAAGGACTATCTATGGTCGGATACGAAGGCAAGGTGGGAGATCTCCTGCATAGGCTTGAGTATTCGGATGACCTGATAATCCCAATTGTAGGGGAACTGGGCTCAGGCAAGACGATGCTGGCTCGTGCTGTCTATCGAAACAGAAGCATCAAGAACAAGTTCAAGCCTGCTGCTTTCGTGAACATTTTCAAGGAATCTACGGTGACGGACATCCTGCTCGCCTTGCTGAACCAGGTTAAGAAGAAATCGGAAGTGCAGAATGGGAGCGATGAGAAGTCCCTCGAAAGTCTCAAGGAGGAACTCAATGATAAGATGTACTTGGTCGTGCTCGATGGAGTTCAGTCATTGAATCAATGGAAAAGACTTAAAGATGCCTTCCCAGATCAACAAAATGGGAGCAAGATCATCCTTACCACCCGCGATGAGCGAGTAGCGATGCATGCTGATCCAATGGGGAGGCAGATATATAATTTGGAGAAGCTCAGCCCGGAAGAGAGCTGGGCTTTGTTCATAAGAAAGGTGGGCTTCAAAACACATCCAGAAAATTCTCTGAAAGAGAAAATTAATGATGTTTGCAGGGGGCTGCCTTTGAACATTGTGCTGCTCGGCAGTCTGTTGTCAATGAAGCAGAGAGGGGAGTGGTCGGAAATAGTCAAGAAGATCGACAGAAACTGGCAAGCCTCAGATATTATGAACTTTAGCTACAATGATTTGGATCACCATTTGAAACTGTGTCTCATCTATATGGCACTGTTTCCCAGAGAAATCGACATTCCAGTGAGGAGGCTGATACGGTTGTGGCTTGCTGAGGGATTCGTAGAACGACGACAGAAACATGGAGGGTTCCAAGAAGATGAGGCGCATTATTATTTCAAAAACATGGTCAAACGCAGCTTGATAATGGTGTCGAAACAAAGACCAGATGGAAGTGCTAGAAGTTGCCGGTTGCAAGGAGCCCTTCACGACCTCTTGATGGAACAGGCGCGGGATATCCGCCTTTTCCATGTAAATCGAGGATCAGATGGTTCTTTCGAAATGAGGAGACATGTTGAATATTCTGCTGATGCCTGGAATGCTCTACCTAAGCCTTCTCAAATGCAGCATCTCAGGTCTTACATATCTTTGAACCTACAGAAGAGTGATACTCCAGCAAAGAATGCAAACTCTCTTCTTAAAGAAATGGGAAAAAGGCTTGGCTTGCTGAGGGTACTTGATCTGGAGGGAGTATTCAAACCTCGTTTGCCTGACAACCTAGGCGACTTGTTCCATTTGAGTTATTTGGGATTGAGATGGACTTTCTTGGATAAGCTTCCTAAATCAGTTGGTGAACTCCCTTATCTCCAAACATTAGACCTGAAGCAAACACGCATACACAAGATCCCGGCCACCATTTGGAAACTGAAGAATCTCCAGCACCTCAATCTCCATGAATTTCATCTAGACAAGGACTGCCACGAGTCCTTGCCCGATCTGCTGACACTCTGGGGATTATCAGTCAGCCACGAGAGCCCCATCAATAATGGTTTGAGCAAGATGAAACACCTAAGAGAATTAGGCATTTCTTTCCGTTTCATCCAGCGCAGTGATGATGATGCTGTCCAAGACAGAGGTCATGACCAATCTACAGAAGATTTGGTGGAGTGGATTTCTAAGTTAAGGGATCTTCAATCGTTGATGTTACGATCCCTTGATGATTGTGGGAAACCTTCAGCTCTTAGTTTAAGGCCGTTTTCAGGCCTGATCAAACTTTCTGACATGAAGTTACTTGGAAAGCTGCAACAACTTCCAACCTGGGATCAGTTCCCACCTCATATTAAGGTTCTCACATTATCATTGACGTCTCTATCCCAAGATCCCATGCCAACTCTTGGACAGCTCCCGAAATTAACAGTTTTGAGGCTGCTCGGCAATTCATTCCTCGGGGAGGAAATGGTCTGCCCGAGTGAAAGCTTTAAGAATCTTGAGGTTCTAAAACTCTGGGTGCTCCAAGATCTCAAGGAATGGAAAGTTGAAGACGGGGCAATGAAGAAACTCAAAGAGGTCAACATTAGAAGGTGTTCCAAACTTCTAAACTTCCCAGCCAGCTTGCTGGAGCAGGAAACTTTCCAAGATTTGATCTTAAACAACATGCCCTCTGAGTTCAAGAATAATATTGCCAACGAGTATCAGTGGAAGGTCTCCACCGAAGATTTTTGTCAGCATCTTTATGGTTAAGATTAGGATGATTCTTTTAAGGATGTAGCATTAGTATTTATTTAATGAATGTTTTAAAATCATAAGTATTGTGTAAAATGCGATGAACTTGAGACACATTCATAAATGTCAAAGTTAGAGAAACAGTTACTCCTACAATTTTTTATTCCTAAAATTACTTCTACTCTTTTTTTCTCGTTATCTAAAAGCATCTCCAATGGAGAGGTAAAGTTATATAACTACCACATTTACCTTTTTTTCATGAAAAATCATTCTCCAAGGGTAGAGGTATTTGAGAAGGTATTATACCTTTTCCCATTTTGAAGAGGTATCTTTACCTCTCCATTAATGAAGAGGTAAAATTTTATAACTACCATATTTGCTTTCATTTCACGAAAAACCATTCTCCAGGGAGAAGGTATTTGAGAAGCTATCACACTTTATGTTTTTAATGCATTTTGTACTATTATATTATGTTTAAAAATTCATTTACCTTTTTATATACCTTTCCTTTAGAATATGTTTCTTTTCAATATGGTATATTTCGCTTTTTGAAGAGGTATATAGATCTTTATTTACTCTTCTTTGTTGGAGATGCTCTAAGACATATTTCAACTTTAGTAACAATGTCCTCAGACACACTAATTTCCTAAAATAATTTTTGCATTCGAATACAGAGAGTCCAGAGACACTCGAAAAAAAAAAACAAATCCTTGAAAGAATAGTTTTTTGAAAATTCACTAGAATGTCATTAACCTTCGTGAATATATCAAACAGTAAACTGCTAGCTCTAAATTTCCGGTTCAGTATTAATTGGTTTCGTACGTTTATGTCTTTGATATCACCGCATATCTCTAGAAAATCATTAATCACATTCCAATAATTTTCAACTCATTTTTTTTTAAATTTTCATTTTGCCTCTAACTCCATGAAAACTTATTTTATCTGAGTTCATTAATATTTTTAGAATTGAAATCTCACATTACATATATTTTTAAATTTTTAATTTATACAAAAATATTAAAATAGTTTTTATTAGTGTTCCTAGGCCCACATATAGTGTGTATGCAAGGTTTCGCAGGAGTGGCTGTGGTTCTATTGGTGTGTAAGTATAGCAGTTTTATCGGGTATCAGCTTGGCAAAGATCTTGTTTTCAACACTAGCAAAAGGGAAAATAGTTGAGAATTATTTTGCAATTTTTTTTAGTTTTGTAGAAAGATCATCAAATGGTGAAAAAAAATCATAGTTGCTGTTTGGCTGAAACAGTTTAATCATGCTCTTATCAGGTACATCTCCGTTGTTTTGTTTGCTGAGCTGGGTTTATTCAAAAATTCAGCAGGTGCTGGGTTTGTGCACTCTTTGATGATATGTACTACTACAAGTTAACACTGTTTGATTGAGTTATAGTATAATTTTCCCCCTTTCTTGCTTGGGTTGTAAGCTTTGATCTTGTGATAGAACCTGATGATGCTGTCTATTTCTTCTTTGGCTAAATAGAGAAGAGAAGCCTTATGGAAGTGCTTCCATTAAGTTTGATGAGATTCTTAGACGAATGGGAAGTCAGGTTGTTGATCATACTCAGCCTCATCTTGCAAATTTTGCTGATCACTCTGGGTACTCGAAGGAAGTATATATGCAAACTCTGGATCCGAATTATTCTCTGGTCTGCTTACTTATTAGCAGATTGGGTGGCCGTTGTTTTACTTGGTACTATCTCGAACAACACCCTTGATGCATGCCAAAACAAGATCAATGAGGAACCCGGGGTTGAACTGAGGTGGTTCTGGGCTCAGTTCCTTCTGCTGCATTTAGGCGGCCCCGACACCATCACAGCATATTCTCTTGAAGATAATGAGCTATGGCTTAGGCATTTGGTGGGAATGGGGATTCAGACTGGCCTTGCTTCCTATATACTACTTGTTGCTTTCCACAGCTCGGATTGGCTTCCCTATATGAGTGTCCTCATCTTCATTGCAGGTGGAATTAAGTATGGAGAACGCTTGTCCACGCTCTATGCAGCCAGCAGTAAGAATTTTAGCAACTCTATGCTTCCAAAGCCTGATCCGGGGGGCAACTACGTGAGACTCATGGAGGAATACACGTTGAAGATGGATGAAGGGTTCATTGTTAGTGTGGATGAGGTTATAGAATCCCATTTTCGTCGTAGGCCTAAATTCCACCATGAGCCAGATATACAAGAAGCTTATGTCCTATTCTTGAAGTTTAGGCACCTCTTTTCTGACACGGTTTTGAGCATTCAAAATTGTGACAAAACCAAATGCTACTTCCTGGAGCTGTCTGGGAAGCAAGCTTTCAAGGTTATTGAGATTGAGTTTGGATTCTTGTTTGACGAGCTCTACACGAAAGCATCTGTTGTCTATAATCTGAGGGGGTGTATCCTTCGGCTGATCACCTTCTCGTTCACTCTCATCGTATGGATGATGTTCTTCTTCAAGTGCGAGAAAGGGAAGTACAAGAGGTTGGACTTGGTGATCACTCACTTGTTGCTTGGGGTGGCTGTCTTCTTGGAGATATATGCTGTGAGGGCTCTCGTGAACTCAGACTGGACGCATAGGCTGAAAGGACATAACAGAAATCGCGTAATTCAATGGCTTCATCAGCCAATCAAGAAGAGATGGTCTAAGAAAGCTGCTCAACACAATCTACTTGATCTTTGTGTTGGAATAAAATCTGCAGTGTTGCCAAAAGGCATCAGAAATGTCACTGGAATCTGTCACTACCTTGAAAAGCAGTGGCTCAAGTCGTTTGTCGAAGTCTCGCTAGGTCTGAAGGATCTAATATTCAATGAGTTGAAGAACTACACGATTAATTTTGATCATTCTCATATGTGGAACAGAGGGTTCCTCTCTTCCTCTCTTGAAGAGATCAATAAGAGAGAATTCGACGAGAGGATCCTTCTCTTGCACATTGCCACCGACCTTTGCTATTCGCAGAAACCACCCGACGACGAAAGCAAGGAGACTACTGCACTTGCAGGCCACAGCAAGAACATATCTGAATACATGTTGTATCTCCTCATTGACTGCCCTTTCATGCTGCCAATGGGGATCGGGGTGATAAGGTTCCAGGACACCTGTGCTGAGGCACGAGTGTTTTTTGGAGAGAAGAAGATATTCACAAAACAAGAGGCGTGCAAGAAGCTGCGGAAGGTGGACGCCCATGTGCCACCGGCTAAAGTGAGGGACGACCGGAGCAAAACCGTGCTGTTTGATGCTTGTAGACTGGCCAAGAAACTCTTACAAGAGGAGCGGAGGTGGGAGGTTATAAGCAAAGAATGGGTGGGGATGCTGGCTCACGCCGCCACAAATTGTAGCGGCAACCACCACGCCCACCAGCTGCGGAAGGGCGGAGAGCTGCTCAGCCATGTCTGGCTTCTCATGGCACATTTGGGCATCTTAGAGCACTTCAAGATATCTCAAGGTCATGCTAGAGATGCTAAAATGATGTCGCGCTAGACCTAAATCACACTCCTCCTGTTCCGTTTGACTTGGCTCACACGCTTATAAAATTTATCAATTATTTTCATTTTCGTCACTTCCTGAAAATTTGTCAACTTTCACTTTTACCATTTTTTATAGTGGATCTCACATTCCACTAACTCATTTTCACTCACATTTTATTATAAACTTGATACTATATAAAAGTAGGAGCCACATGTCACTAACTTTTTCAAGTTACATTTTTTATAACTCTTGCCGGGTTAAATAGTGACAAATTATAAGGGATAGAGGAAGTATTATAGTCATACTTTTCAAAATAACCGTGTGAACAGATATCAACTGAAGACTAGATGATATCCCCATGTTCTTTCCGTGTAATAACATTAAATTGCACTATTCATTATTTTTCTTTTAGAATTAAAATACGAATCTATATAAAGTATTTTATAGATGATAAAATAAAATTTATAAATCTTAAAAATTTAAAAATTAAAAAGACAAATACTAAGAAAAATTTACAAATCATGTCGTTCAATTTTCTTAGTGGTGACTGGTGAGCACGCATATCATGAGGTTTTGTGTATTCGGAGCTGCTCCGAGGCCATTCATGATACATCCTTGACGATCAGGCGTTCCATAGACCATAGGACATAGATTGGAGGCTCACATGAAGATTGTTGATAATTAAAATAATCACATAATAATAATTTCTTTTCACTTCACGATTCTTAAAGTCCAAGTAAAGTTCAAAGTTATAAAGTAGTATGCAAATATTTATAAAATTAATAATTATAAATTAAAAGTACTTCTAATTAATATTCAAATACTGTCACATGCTTCGTACTTAGTAGAGATTATGACTATCAATTCATTTTCCATGTCATTCCCACCAAAATATAAGGCGAAGACCAAATTACTCTTTTATTGTTCTACGTTAATAATTTATCAATATTTTAAAATGTTAAAATTAAATTCTATTAGGGTCCATTTGGTACACGGAATTGGAATTGAATTGAAAATGGAATTGGAATTCTATGGAATTGAATTGGAAGAAATTGAATTGAAATTCAAATCCAAATCCTTTGTTTGGCAAAATAAAATAATTGATATGGAATTGAATTTAAAAAATTGAATGTGAGTGTGTTGTGTGTGTGTGAATGTGTCTGTTGTGTACTATGTGTGCTGTGTTTGTGTTGTGTGAGTGTGTTTGAATGTGTGTGTTGTGTGCATGTGCTATGTGTGTGTATTTGAGGATATGTGTAGTGTGTTTGTAAGAATGTGTGTGTAGTGTGTGTGCGTGTATGCTTGAATCGTGCTGTGTTTGTTGTGCTATGTGTGTGTGTGAATGTGTGTGTTGTGTGCCGTGTGTGTGCGCGCTGTGTGCGTGAATACGTGTGTGTGTGCAGTGTGTGTGAATGTGTGTAAGAATTATGCATTGCGTGTGTAATTTAATAAATATTTGGAATTCCATTACTTTTGATATGAAATTCAAATTGTGGAATTGGAGAATTTGGAATTGTACCAAAAACTTTAATGATACTAAACACTAAATTTGTTATTGAAGGCTCCAATTCCAATTTCAATTTCACACCTCCAATTCCATATACCAAACATAGCCTTAGTATTTTACAAATATGATCCACCGCTTTAAGCAAACCAAATCTCAACTCGATTGTGACAAAATATTACTCCACACAACATGAAGAGTGGTCATCTTCAAAGCTACAACACATTTCTTCTTCTCATTTTATCATCTTTTCTCATTAATACAAATGCAAAATAATGCTCCGTTTCCTTACAAAATACCATGTTAATATAATCGACGATCTCCCTCCTAACTCAGGTGATCTTTTGCTGCATTGGGCCTCCAAGGATATATCACACACTTCATGTCAAAGATAATTACAAATTCTATTTATGCAAAACTTTTTTCCACGTGACTCACTTTTATTGCGCGTTTACGTGGGAGTCTAGAATCGTGAGTGTCGACATGTACAAATCCAAGTGGATAAATGATTGCACTTCTTTTACTCCCTCCGTCCCCCATTAATTAGCAGCGGTTGAATAGAAGCAGACGATCGAAAAATATATGGAGTTTTAGTTTTTATCGAATTAGACGTAAGTTCATAATTCATTATATGAATTCAGAGTCATACCACGTACAAGATGTGATCAAATGAAAACTCTAAATATGGTACAAACTCAAAACTATGATCTGGACTATTGAAAAATGTCAACAGATCACAAAAAAACATCAACAGAAAAATGTCAACAAAATTTCAACGGTAGTCATGATTGATGTTGTGTTGATATTGTGTTGATACTGTGTTGACATTAAAATGTTGAAATTTTACACTATGTTGATATTGTATTGAAACTGTGTTGAGGAGTTTTGAGTTTGTACAATATATAAGTTTGCATTTTATCACTACCCTACCACATACTATGTGAATTTATGATTAAAAAACTAAAATATAGAGGTTTGTACTAGGGGAGTGATATTTTGCTTACTCAATACTTAATTGCTAACTACAACTAAATAATAGCCATTAGATATTCAAATTAAAGGCCTAAATCATCAACCCTAATGACAATACGATCAACAAAAAACGTCAATAAGCTCATAGAATTAATTCCAAAAAATATCAATATAGGTATTAATGTCAATTAACTACAAAATTAGTTATAACTAACTTTTAAAAGAAATCTCAAAACTTTAAATTCATATAACATACTTAAAGATAATTTTATAAGGATTCCAACTATATCCTACATGCATATGTTCCGACATCAAAATTTGGAAAAAAAATTGATTTTTTTTATTTTGTCAACATACTATATAAAATATGTCAATATAATATATGTAGAATGTCAATATAAGTAATGAGTTAACATTCTTAAAACATTGTGTTGACATTCTCAAAGCATTGTGTTGATATTTTCGGAATACTATATTGACATTTTCATCAAAAACCCTAATTTGGGGTTTTTTATATCTTTTTTGATTTAATTAATAAAGACAAAAATTACACGTGGCAAATTGTAGACCACACGTTTTCTAAAATATTATGACCTTAAATTAGTGCGTTTTCTGATATGAACGGAGGAAAAGAGAGATGATACGACGAAGGCGAAAAGCAAGCGAGCTGCAATTTCCTATTTCTGAGGTGATTAATTTCGTATTTTGGTGTTGTTTGTTGTGATTATATACGTAATTGTGGGTAAATTGATGGTGCGTTTTGTTGAGGGTTTATGTTTCCCATTAGCTGAAATCAACAGATGCAATGATCCTTGCTGATTTCCATTTTATTTACATGTAGAAACCTACTACATTTTTTAGCCAATTGCGGTTTTTAGGGGGATTTGATCTTGTTGAATACAGTAGAATCCATTTAATTCTTTTGGAGAAAAAGATACATTCAACAGAACATGAATTTAAACAATCCTCATTAGTCATTGCATAATACTAGTAGTAATAATAATAATAAGTGGAGTAATAATCAGCACATTCTTCAAAGAATCACCATAATGTTGAGCACCAAGGTGTCCTTAGAAATCTTTGATGGAGACCTTCCACTGATACTCGTTGGAAATATTATTCTTGAACTCAGAGGGCATGTTGTTCAAGATCAAATCTTGGAAAGTTTCCTGCTCCAGCAAGCTGGCTGGGAAGTTTTGAAGTTTGGAACACCTTCTAATGTAGACCTCTTTGAGTTTCTTCATTGCTCCGTCTTCGACTTTCCATTCCTTGAGATCTTTGAGCACCCAGAGTTTTAGAACCTCAAGATTCTTAAAGCTTTCCCTTGGGCAGACCATTTCATCCTCGATGAATGAGTCACCGAGCAGCCTCAAAACTGTTAATTCCGGTAGCTGTCCAAGAGTTGGCATGGGATCTTTGGATAGAAAGGTCAATGATAATGTGAGAACCTTAACACGAGGTGGGAACTGATCAAAGGTTGGAAGTTGTTGCAGCTTCCCAAGTAACTTCATGTGAGATAGTTTTGTCAAGCCTGAAAACTGCAATAAACTAAGATCTCGAAGGTTTCCCACAATCATCTTTGGATCGCAACCTCAATGATTGAAGATCCTTCAGATCAGAAATCCACTTCACCAAAGCTTCTGTAGATTGGCCTTGACCTCTGTCTTGGAAAGTAATGCCTAATTCTCTCAGGTGTTTCATCTTGCTCAAACCATTTTTGATCGGGCTCTCGTGGCTGACTGATAATCCCCAAAGTGTCAGGAGATCAGGCAATGATTCTCGGCAACGCAGAGGCGCATCCTTGTCTAGATGGACTTCATCAAGATTGAGATGCTGGAGATTCTTCAGTTTCCAAATGGTGGTCGGGATCTTGTCTATACGTGTATGCTTCAAGTCTAACGTTTGGAGATAAGGGAGTTCACCAACTGATTTAGGAAGCTTGTCCAAGAAAGTCCATCTCAATCCCAAATACCTCAAATGGAACAAGTCGCCTAGGTTGTCGGGCAAGTTAGGATTGTAGACTCCCTCCAAATCAAGAACCCTCAGCAAGCCGAGCCCTTTTCCCATTTTGCTAACAAGAGAGTTTACATACTTTGCTGGAGTATCCTTTTTCTGTGGGTTGAAAGATATATAAGACCTGACATGTCGAGTTTGACAAGGCTCAAGTGGACCATTCCTAGCATCAGCATATTCAACAAGTCTCCTCATTTCGCAAGAACCATCTGATACAGGATGAACATGGAAAAGGCGGATATCCTGTGCTTGTTCCAACAAGAGGTCATGGAGAGCTCCTTGCAACCGACACGTTCTAGCACTTCCATCTGACCTTGTTTCGACACCATTATCAAGCTTCGTTTCACCAGATTTTTGAAATACTCCTGCGCTCCATCTTCTTGGAACTCTCCATTCTGTCGTTGTTCTACGAATCCCTCAGCAAGCCACAACCGTTTCAGCCTCCTCACTGGAATGTCGAGTTCTCTGGGAAACAGTGTCATATAGATGAGACACAGTTTCAAAGGGTGATCCAGATCATTGTAGCTCCACTTCATAATGTCTGAGGCTTGCCAGTTTCTGTCGATCTTTTTGACTGTTTCCGACCACATCTCGCTCTCCTTCATTGACAACAGACTGCCGAGCAGAACAATGTTCAGAGGCAGCCCCTTGCAAACATCATTAATCTTCTCTTTCAGAGAGTTTTCTGGATCTGTCAGTGAGCCCACCTTTGTCATGAACAACTTCCAGCTCTCTTTAGGGCCGAGCTTCTTCAAATTATACATCTGCCTCTCCATTGGATCAGCATGCATCGCTACTTGCTTATCGTGGGTGGTAAGGATGATCTTGCTCCCATTTTGTTGATCAGGGAAGGCGTCTTCAAGTCTTTCCATTGATTCAATGACTGAACTCCATCCAGCACGACCAAGTATATCCGACCATTTAGTTCCTCCTTGAGACTGTCTTTGAGGGACTTCTCATCGCTCGCATCTTGCACTTCCGATTTTTTCTTCACCTGGTTCAGCAAGGCGAGCAGGATGTTCTTCACCGTAGATTCCTTGAAAATGTTCACCAAAGCAGCAGACTTGAACTTGTTCTTGATGCTTCTGCTTCCATAGACAGCACGAGCCAGCATCGTCTTGCCTGAGCCCAGTTCCCCTACAATTGGGATTATCAGGTCATCCGAATACTCAAGCCTATGCAGGAGATCTCCCACCTTTCCTTGGTATCCGACCATGGATAGTCCTTTCCCATTAAAGGAGTGACTATACATGAGCTTCGAATGCCCATACCTCTCTCGGATCATTGAGGCATCACTGCGTGAGAGCACTTTGAAGGACTGGTTCCTGCGTAGATTTACTTGTGTTTCTTTTATGTTTCCTAAAGCGGGACTGCTCTTGACGCGCTTCATGCTTGAGCTCAGGCCTTGAGTTTCTTCATGAATGGAATAAAGTGTAGGAGTTTGTTTGACCTCCAGTCTTCCCACGGTGTTGCTGCTTAGGCTGTTTGTTCGCTTGTTAAGCTTCTTAACCTTCGTCTGAATATTTGCGGAGTTTGGAGTCGAGCATTTCAAGAGCTGTGAAGTTTTTGAGAAAGAGAGCATGATTCATGAGGAATCCGAGCTTCTTTCTCTGGCGGGTGAAGCGAAGGGCGAAGGACTCAATGGGGTCCTCGATGGAGTAGATTTGGCTGAGGTACTCCTTCCTCAGTTTCTTGATCTCTTCAGCATTTGGTTCCTTATCTGCAGCACCAACCAAGGAGAGCCAGCTCGTATCCTGGAGGATCTGCTCCATCTGCCTGAGGCGACGGCCGATGATCTTGTTGCTTGCGAAGGACTTGTCCTTTATCAACTCTCTTAGCTTCAGGAGCACCACAGATGCAACTGCATCCACAGTCATGTTCTCACCCATGATGATCACAAAAGTGAAGGTTAGTTCACAACCTGTGCCTTCTTGCTTTTATGATGGATGCAGTATCTGTATATGTACAATTATTGGATTGAATTATTTAATGAGGTAAAGCCCCTTCATCGACCAAGACTTTTCTTTTTTTTCCCATTCAAGAAAATAAAAGTAAATATTAAGACTTCTCTGATTTTTGTATTTGCGTATTGTTTGGTTAGAGAAAGCAAAAATTAACTAGGATCCAAACTCATATCTTATGATAATACTCCCTCCGTCCCATAAAAATAAAAAGTTGGAAACGACATGGATTTTAATGTGAAATTGGTAAAGTAAAATAGATGGAAAGAAAAAGTGACGGAGTATTGCTTTAGATTTAGAATTTCCTTTGGTTCACTATGATTTCATCTGTGGATAGCCAAAATGTGAGATGGAGAATGAATAAGGATAGCCAAAATGTGAGATGGAGAATGTGTAACAACCAAAATTGACTATTATCCCATCTTCAGTGTTTAAGTTGATCCAATGTTAAAAAAAATAGTCGATTCCACATTATCTTTTATTCTAACAAAATTTAGTGAATTGCCAAAATGTGTGATGGAGAATGAATTTTCACATTAGCAACCAAAATTGGCTATTCTTCTTCAACATTATCTCTTTATTATGCTCATAAAATTGTTTTTTATATTAGTCCTTACTAGTAGAATTCATATTTGATAACAAAGAATTAAAGACAAGAGAATGCATGTGACATGTCTGTGTCTTTTACCAAATCAAATAATATCACACAACTTTATGAGATCAAGTGCATGTCCATGCACAAATTCTAAGCAGTACAAGTTAAAGTGGGGAAAAATCAGCAAAGATTGCAAGAAGCTAGTATTTTACAACTACATCATAAAAACCACTAGAATATTGATTGAGAAAAAAACATTTTCTTTTAGGTCTAGGACGACCTGATTTTAACTCTAGCATGACCTTGAGATATCTGGAACTGCTCAGTGATGCCCAAATGTGCCATAAGAAGCCATACATGGCTTAGCAGCTCCCCGCCCTTCCGCAGCTGGTGCGCGTGGTGGTGGCCGCTGCAATGTGTGGCGGCGTGAGCCAGCATCTCCACCCACACTTTGCTTATAATCTCCCACCTCTGCGACTGTATCTTCACATCTAAGAGAGACTTAGCCAGTTTACAAGCATCGAACAGCACAGTTTTGCTCCGGTCGCCCTTCACTTTAGCTGGTGGCACTTGGGTGCTCACTTCCAGCAGCTTCTTGCATGTCTCGCCTTTCGTGGATATCATCGCACCCCTCTCTCTTAAAAACACTCTTGCCTCAGCGCACGTGTCCCGGAACCTTATCATCCCGATCCCCATTGGCAGCATGAAAGGGTAGACAATGAGGAGATACAGCATGTATTCAGATATGTGCTTGCTGTGGCCTGCAAGTGCAGTAGTCTCCTTGCTTTCGTTGTCGGGTGGTTCCAGCGAATAGCAGAGGTCCGTAGCGATGTGCCAGAGGAGGATCCTCTGGTCGAATTCTCTCTCTTTGTTCTTATCAAGAGAGAGAGAGGGATACCTTTCAAGAGTGAAACTTCCCCTTCTATTCCACATAGTAGTAGCAGAGCAATTTGTGTAGCTCTTCAACTCCTCGAATATTAGCTTTTTCAGATCTATGGAGACGTCGACAAACGACTTGTGCCACTGCTTTTCAATGTAGTGATAGATTCTAGTAACCTTTCTGATGCTTCTAGGCAACACTGCAAATTTGTTTCCTAAACAAAGATCAAGTAGATTGTGTTGAGCAGCTTTCTTGGACCATCTCTTCTTGACTGGCTGAAACCAGTGAATTACGCGAGCAAAACTAGTTGTTCTGCGACTTCTGTCCCATCCTCTGAGCCTACGCATCCAATCTGAGTTCATGAGAGCCCCAACAGCGTATATCTCTAAGAAGACAGCCACCCCAAGCAACAAGTGAGTGATCACCAAGTCCAACACCTTGTACTTGGCTTTATCGCACACGAAGATGAACACCATCCATGCAATGAGCGTGAGCGAGAAAGTAATCATCTTAAGGAAACATCCCGTGAGATTGTAGACTGTGGATGCTTTCGTGTAGAGCTCATCAAACATGAATCCAAGCTCAATCTCAACAACCTCAAAAGCTTTCTCCCCCGACAGCGTCATGAAGTAGGATGTGCTTCTGTCACGATCTTGAAAGCTCAAGATTGTGTCAGCAAAGAGGCGCTTAAACGTCAAGAATAGGTCATAAGCTTCTCGTACACCTGGTTCATTGGGGAAATTGTGCTGAGCAGGAACATGTCTTTCTTCAACCTCATCCACACTAACACTGAACCCTTCAGCCTCCTTCAAGGCGTATTCCCCCATGAATTTCGCGTAGTTGGGCCCCGGATCAGGCTCTGGGAGCATAGAGTCACGGAAATTCTCACTATTGGCTGCACAGAGCGTGGACAAACGCTCTCCGTACTTAATTCCACCCGCTATAAAGATGAGGGCACTCAAAGAGGGAAGCAAATCCGAGCCGGGGGAAGCAACAAGTAGTACATAGAAAGCAAGGCCAGTTTGAATCACCATCCCCACCAAATGTCTCAGCCACAGCTCATTGTCTTCAAGAGAGTACGCTGTGATGGTGTCGGGGCCGCCTAAATGCAGCAGAAAGAACTGAGCCCAGAACCACCTCAGTTCAATCCCGGGTTCATCATTAATCTTGTTGTGGCACTTATCAAGGGTGTTCTTCGAGATAATGCCAAGCGAGACGACAGCCACCCAATCTGCCAATAAGTAAGCAGACCAGAGAATGATTCGGATCCAAAGTCTGCATATATATTTCCTGCGACCACCCAGAGTGATCAGCAAAATCTGCAAGACGAGGCTGAGGATGATGGACACCCTTACTTCCCATTCGTCAAAGAATGTCATCAAACTTAGTGGAAGCACATCCAGCACTCCCTCCATAACTTCTCCTCTTCTCAACAAGAATCAAAGCGCCAACCACTAGTCGTTTTAGCCAAAGACTAAATAGACAGCATCGTCAGATTCTATTTCAAGTTAGATCATAGCTTCACAACCCAAGCATGAAAAAAGGAAAAGAAGAAAGCTCAATCAAACTGCAGGTAGTAGCATTTTAGCCAGAGACGAAATAGACAGCATCATCAGGTTCTGTTTCAAGTTAGATCATAGCTTCACAACCAAAGCAAGAAAATTGGAGAAAGATCAAATTACAGGTACGAAAACGGGAGACCAACAACGCTAATTTCATCGAAAGTAGCATTCACAAGACAAGACCTACTAAACATCTTACATCAACCCAAACAAAGTGTTTCTGCAGTTTTGATTATTTCACCTTTTTTGGGGGAATTTTCTCATCCCTTTGTCATACCTACTTATCAACGTTCTAATATTTCTCTTGTTTCTTGTCAATAACAATACACACACACACACACACGAAACCAAGCTCAACCAAGGAAGTAAAGAAGAAACAAGGGAGATGTACCTGATGAGAGCGTTATCCTGTTTCAGCCAAAAAGCAACTTAGAATTTACTTCACCATTGATGATCTTTCTTCAAAACTACACCTAAACTGCAAAAAAGTTCGCAACTATTTTACCCATTTGCTAGAGTTGAGATAAAAACAGGATCTTTACCAAACTGAAATCTGATAGAACTACAAAAAATAGTCTGTTTCCAACTTAAAAGGGCAAAAAAAATAAAGCAGTCTTTTCTTGTGTTTTGTGCATACCTGCAAAACCAATCAATATATGTGTACAAATTAGTTAAACTCAAACTAGTTAAATTTGTAACAGAAGTAAAAAAAACTCGAATTTTTTGTTTTGTGGAAAAATGCTCAAATAGTGGGCATTCTTTTGTTTAATTTGGCACTTATTTTTTTACCATTATACTGTCCTTATTTAAGTTACCCTCTCCGTCCGGAGTCTCGTTTTTCCCTTTTAGTCCGTCCACGAATAGGAGTCTCGGTTCATAATTATCATAAATGGTAAAAAGACCCCACATTTCACCAACTTATTCCACTCACATATCATTTAAAATTAATATATAAGTATGACTTTCTTCCACCCACTTTTCTTAATATTTGTTAATACCCATGCCATGCCGGAAATGGACGAGACTCCAGACAGAAAATGGATGAGACTACGGAGGGAGTACTTATTATTTACTCCTAGTAATTCTTTTTCGGTAAATATATTTGAAAAGTGGGAGGGTGAATCTACGGCGGCGGAAAAGTAAGTGAGCTGATATTATTTTTATCTTGTTTGTCGCGATTCAAGAGATTTACATGGACGGTTTGGTAATCCATTTTGTGAGTTTTTTGTTGAGATTTTATGCTTCTCATTAGCTCAAATTAATAGATGTATTGTTAATCTCTATTTGATTTGCATCTATTTCGCGATTTTTTTTAGATTTATTTGTGGGATTTTGCTCTTTTGAGTGTCTTTCCATTTGAATGCAGAAATATTGACGAATTAGCTCTGAATAGCGATTATTTCTTATATTTGTTTGGGGGTTTTCTATTTTCAGTGTTTGTCTATTCAAATACAGAAATTGTTGATGATATTAGTTTGTATGAAGACACTGTTTCTCTAATTTTGACATTCATGAACGTCTTTTCGAGTTCATTTCATTTTAAACAATATGATTTTTAAACTCTCATGAAATGTATACTGTAATAAACTACATCATCAAAGAATCATCCTAATTCGAGCTCATAGTTGTTCTTTGAAATCTTTGGTGGAGACTTTGCACTGATAAATGTCATCAATTTTATCCTTGAACGCAGGGGGCATGTTGTTCAAGATCAAATCTTGGAAGGTTTTCTGCTGCAGCAATAATGTTGGGAAGTTTTCCAGATTGGAACACCTTCTGATGTTGACCTCTTTGAGTTTCTTCATCGCTCCGTCTTCCACTTCCCATTTCTTGAGATCTTCGAGCACCCATAGTTTCAGCACCTCAAGGCTCTTAAACCCGCCACTCGAGCACACCATTGTCTCTCCGAGGTATGAGCTACCAAGCAGCCTCAAAACCGTTAATTCCGGGAGCTGTCCAAGAATTGGCATGGGGTCTTTGGACAGAAACGTCAATGACAATGTGAGAACCTTGATATGAGGTGGGAAGTGATCCAATGGAGGGAGTTGCTGCAGCTTCCCGAGTAACTTCATGTGGGAGAGTTTCTTCAAGCCTGAAAACGACCTTAAACTAAGGTGTAAAGGGTTCCCAGCATCATCTTTGGATCGCAACCTCAATGATTGGAGATCAGTTAGCTCGGAAATCCACTCCACCAAAGGATCTTGACATCGCTCATGATCATCACTGAGCTTGATGCATCGGAAAGAAATGCCTAGCTCTCTTAGGTGTTTCAGCTTGCTCAGGCCATTCTTTATTGGGGTCTCGTGGCTGACTGATAACCCCCACAGCGTTAGGAGATCGGGCAAGGACTCGCGGAAGTGCAGAGGTGTGTCCTTGTCTAGATGAACTTCGTTGAGATTGAGATGCTGGAGACTCTTCAGTTTCCAAACAGTTTTCGGGATCTTGTCTATCCGTGTATGCTTA